>NW_028270190.1:31012475-31359142 GCF_037043375.1 Chiloscyllium plagiosum | reverse complement strand
AACGAGTGTCTGTGTAAGAGAGAGGATGCGTATGTGAGAGAATGTGTGTGTGAGAGAGAGAATGCGTGTGTGAGAGAGAATGCGTGTGTGAGGGAATGCATGCATGTGTGAGAGAGAATGCGTGTGTGTGAGAGAGAGAACGAGTGTCTGTGTAAGAGAGAGGATGCGTGTGTGAGAGAATGTGTGTGTGTGAGAGAGAATGCGTGTGTGAGAGAGAGAATGCTTGTGTGTGAGAGAGAATGCGTGTGTAAGAGAGAGAGAACGAGTGTCTGTGTAAGAGAGAGGATGCGTGTGTGAGAGAATGTGTGCATGTGTGAGAGAGAGAATGCATGTGTGTGAGAGAGAGAACGAGTGTCTGTGTAAGAGAGAGGATGCGTGTGTGAGAGAATGTGTGCATGTGTGAGAGAGAGAATGCGTGTGTGAGAGAGAGAGAACGAGTGTCTGTGTAAGAGAGAGGATGCGTGTGTGAGAGAATGTGTGTGTGAGAGACAGAGAGAATGTGTGTGTGTGTGAGAGAGAGAGAATGCGTGTGTGCGAGAGAGAGAGAATGTGTGTGCGTGAGAGAGAGAGAGTGAGTGTGTGCGAGAGAGAGAGAGAGAGAAATCGTGTGTGCATGAGAGAGAGAGAATGAGTGTGTGCAAGAGAGAGAGAAATCGTGTGTGCGTGAGAGAGAGAGAATGCGTGTGCGAGAGAAAGAGAATGCGTGTGTGCTAGAGAGAGAGAGAATGCGTGTGTGCGTGAGAGAGAATGTGTGTGCGAGAGAGAGAGAATTTGTGTGTGTGAGAGACAGAATGTGTGCGTGCAAGAAGAGAAAAGAATGAGTGTGTGTTAAAGAGAGAATGTGTGTGTGCGTGAGGGAGAAAAGATTGTGTGTGTGTGGGAGAGAGAGAATGCATGTGTGTGAGAGAGAGAATCTGTGCTTGTGAGAGAGAATGCGTGTGTGAGAGAGAGAATGTGTGCATGTGAGAGAGAGAGAATGTGTGCATGCGAGAGAGAACGTGTGTGAGAGAGAGAATGCGTGCGTGTGAGAGAGAGAATACGTGTGAGAGAGAGAATGTGTGCGTGTGAGAGAGAATGCATGCGTGTGTGAGAGAGAGAACGAATGTCGGTGTAAGAGAGAGAATGCGTGTGTGAGAGAATGCGTGTGTGTGATAGAGAGAATGTGTGTGTGAGAGAGAGAATGCGTGTGAGAGAGAATGCGTGCGTATGAGAGAGAAAAGAATGAGTGTATGTTAAAGAGAGAATGCGTGTGCGTGTGAGAGAGAAAAGAATGCATGTGTGTGAGAGAGAATGCGTGCGTGCGTGAGAGAGAGAATTTATGCGTGAGAGAGAGAGGGAACGAGTGTCTGTGTAAGAGAAAGAATGCGTCTGTGAGAGAATGTGTGTGTGAGAGAGAAAGAGAGTCCGTGCGTGAGAGACAGAGAGAATGAGTGTGTGAGAGAGAGAGAGAATGCGTGTGTGCGAGAGAGAGAGAATGTGTGTGCGTGAGAGAGAATGTGTGTGCGAGACAGAGAGTGAGAATTCGTGTGTGCGTGAGAGAGAGAGAAATCGTGTGTGCGAGAGAGAGAATGAGTGTGTGCGAGAGAGAGAATGCGTGTGTGTGTGAGAGAGAGAATGCGGGTGTGCGTGAGAGAGAGAGAATGAGTGTGTGCGAGGGAGAGAGAGAATTCGTGTGTGAGACAGAGAGAATGAGCATGTGCGAGAGAGAGAGAATTTGTGTGTGCGTGAGAGAGAGAGAGAATGCATGTGTGCGTGAGATAGATTGTGTGTGCGAGAGATAGAGAGAGAATGCGTGTGTGTGAGACAGAGAGAGAGACTTTGTGTGTGCGTGAGAGAGAGAATTCGTTTGTGCGTGAGAGATAGAGAATGAGTGTGTGCGTGTGAGAGAGAATGCGTGCGTGTGTGAATGTGTGTGTGCGAGAGAGAAAAGAATGCGTGTGTGTTAAGGAGAGAATGCGTGTGTGCGTGAGAGAGAAAAGAATGCGTGTGTGTGTGAGAAAGAGAATGCGTGTGTGTGAGGGAGAATGTGTGCGTGTGAGAGAGAGCGTGTGTGAGAGAGAGAAAGCGTGTGAGAGAGAGAATGTGTGCGTGTGAGAGAAAGAATGCGTGTGTGAGAGAGAGAATGTGTGCGTGTGAGAGAGAATGCGTGTGTGATAGAGAGAATGCTTGTGTGTGAGAGAGAATGCGTGTGTGAGAGAATGCGTGTGTGTGAGAGAGAGAACGAGTGTCTGTGTAAGAGAGAGGATACGTGTGTGAGAGAAAGTGTGCATGTGTGAGAGAGAGAATGCGTGTGTGAGAGAGAGAGAACGAGTGTCTGTGTAAGAGAGAGGATGTGTGTGTGAGAGAATGTGTGTGTGAGAGAGAGAATGCGTGTGTGAGAGAGAGAGAACGAGTGTCTGTGTAAGAGAGAGGAAGCGTGTGTGAGAGAGAGGGAACGAGTGTCTGTGTAAGAGTGAGGATGCGTGTGTGAGAGAATGTGTGTGTGAGAGAGAGAATCCGTGTGTGAGAGAGAATGCGTGTGTGAGAGAATGTGTGCATGTGTGAGAGAGAGAATGCGTGTGTGAGAGAGAGGGAACGAGTGTCTGTGTAAGAGTGAGGATGCGTGTGTGAGAGAATGTGTGTGTGAGAGAGAGAATCCGTGTGTGAGAGAGAATGCGTGTGTGAGAGAATGCATGCATGTGTGAGAGAGAATGCGTGTGTGAGAGAGAGAGAACGAGTGTCTGTGTAAGAGAGAGGATGCGTGTGTGAGAGAATGTGTGTGTGTGAGAGAGAATGCGTGTGTGTGAGAGAGAATGCGTGTGTGAGAGAATGTGTGCATGTGTGAGAGAGAGAATGCGTGTGTGAGAGAGAGAGAACGAGTGTCTGTGTAAGAGAGAGGATGCGTGTGTGAGAGAATGTGTGTATGAGAGAGAGAATGCGTGTGTGAGAGAGAATGCGTGTGTGAGAGAATGCATGCATGTGTGAGAGAGAATGTGTGTGTGAGAGAGAGAGAACGAGTGTCTGTGTAAGAGAGAGGATGCGTGCGTGAGATAATGTGTGTGTGTGAGAGAGAATGCGTGTGTGTGAGAGAGAATGCGTGTGTGAGAGAATGTGTGCATGTGTGAGAGAGAGAATGCGTGTGTGAGAGAGAGAGAACGAGTGTCTGTGTAAGAGAGAGGATGCGTGTGTGAGAGAGAGAATGCGTGTGTGAGAGAGAATGCGTGTGTGAGAGAATGCATGCATGTGTGAGAGAGAATGCGTGTGTGTGAGAGAAAGAACGAGTGTCTGTGTAAGAGAGAGGATGCGTGTGTGAGAGAATGTGTTTGTGTGAGAGAGAATGCGTGTGTGTGAGAAAGAATGCGTGTGTGAGAGAATGTGTGCATGTGTGAGGGAGAGAATGCATGTGTGAGAGAGAGAGAACGAGTGTCTGTGTAAGAGAGAGGATGCGTGCGTGAGAGAATGTGTGTGTGAGAGGGAGAATGCGTGTGTGAGAGAGAATGCATGTGTGAGAGAGAATGCATGCATGAGTGAGAGAGAATGCGTGTGTGAGAGAGAGAGAACGAGTGTCTGCGTAAGAGAGAGGATGCGTGTGTGAGAGAATGTGTGTGTGTGAGAGAGAATGCGTGTGTGAGAGAGAGAATGCTTGTGTGTGAGAGAGAATTAGTGTGTGAGAGAATGCATGCATGTGTGAGAGAGAGAATGCATGTGTGAGAGAGAGAGAACGAGTGTCTGTGTAAGAGTGAGGATGCGTGTGTGTGAGAGAGAATGTGTGCGTGTGAGAGAGTGTGCGTGTGAGAGAGAATGCGTGTGTGAGAGAGAGAATGCTTGTGTGTGAGAGAGAATGCGTGTGTGAGAGAATGCGAGTGTGAGAGAGAGAGAACGAGTGTCTGTGTAAGAGAGAGGATGCGTGTGTGAGAGAATGTGTGCATGTGTGAGAGAGAGAATGCGTGTGTGAGAGAGAGAGAACGAGTGTCTGTGTAAGAGAGAGGATGCGTGTGTGAGAGAATGTGTGCATGTGTGAGAGAGAGAATGCGTGTGTGAGAGAGAGAATGCTTGTGTGTGAGAGAGAATGCGTGTGTGAGAGAATGCGTGTGTGAGAGAGAGAGAACGAGTGTCTGTGTAAGAGAGAGGATGCGTGTGTGAGAGAAAGTGTGCATGTGTGAGAGAGAGAATGCGTGTGTGAGAGAGAGAGAACGAGTGTCTGTGTAAGTGAGAGGATGCGTGTGTGAGAGAATGTGTGTGTGAGAGAGAGAATGCGTGTGTGAGAGAGAGAGAACGAGTGTCTGTGTAAGAGAGAGGATGCGTGTGTGAGAGAATGTGTGCCTGTGTGAGAGAGAGAATGCGTGTGTGAGAGAGAGGGAACGAGTGTCTGTGTAAGAGTGAGGATGCGTGTGTGAGAGAATGTGTGTGTGAGAGAGAGAATGCGTGTGTGAGAGAGAATGCGTGTGTGAGAGAATGCATGCATGTGTGAGAGAGAATGCGTGTGTGAGAGAGAGAGAACGAGTGTCTGTGTAAGAGAGAGGATGCGTGTGTGAGAGAATGTGTGTGTGTGAGAGAGAATGCGTGTGTGTGAGAGAGAATGCGTGTGTGAGAGAATGTGTGCATGTGTGAGAGAGAGAATGCGTGTGTGAGAGAGAGAGAACGAGTGTCTGTGTAAGAGAGAGGATGCGTGTGTGAGAGAATGTGTGTATGAGAGAGAGAATGCGTGTGTGAGAGAGAATGCGTGTGTGAGAGAATGCATGCATGTGTGAGAGAGAATGCGTGTGTGAGAGAGAGAGAACGAGTGTCTGTGTAAGAGAGAGGATGCGTGTGTGAGATAATGTGTGTGTGTGAGAGAGAATGCGTGTGTGTGAGAGAGAATGCGTGTGTGAGAGAATGTGTGCATGTGTGAGAGAGAGAATGCGTGTGTGAGAGAGAGAGAACGAGTGTCTGTGTAAGAGAGAGGATGCGTGTGTGAGAGAGAGAATGCGTGTGTGAGAGAGAATGCGTGTGTGAGAGAATGCATGCATGTGTGAGAGAGAATGCGTGTGTGTGAGAGAAAGAACGAGTGTCTGTGTAAGAGAGAGGATGCGTGTGTGAGAGAGAATGCGTGTGTGAGAGAATGCATGCATGTGTGAGAGAGAATGCGTGTGTGTGAGAGAAAGAACGAGTGTCTGTGTAAGAGAGAGGATGCGTGTGTGAGAGAATGTGTGTGTGTGAGAGAGAATGCGTGTGTGAGAGAGAGAATGCTTGTGTGTGAGAGAGAATGCGTGTGTGAGAGAATGTGTGCATGTGTGAGGGAGAGAATGCATGTGTGAGAGAGAGAGAACGAGTGTCTGTGTAAGAGAGAGGATGCGTGCGTGAGAGAATGTGTGTGTGAGAGGGAGAATGCGTGTGTGAGAGAGAATGCATGTGTGAGAGAGAGTGCATGCATGTGTGAGAGAGAATGCGTGTGTGAGAGAGAGAGAACGAGTGTCTGCGTAAGAGAGAGGATGCGTGTGTGAGAGAATGTGTGTGTGTGAGAGAGAATGCGTGTGTGAGAGAGAGAATGCTTGTGTGTGAGAGAGAATGCGTGTGTGAGAGAATGCATGCATGTGTGAGAGAGAGAATGCGTGTGTGAGAGAGAGAGAACGAGTGTCTGTGTAAGAGTGAGGATGCGTGTGTGTGAGAGAGTATGTGTGCGTGTGAGAGAGTGTGCGTGTGAGAGAGAATGCGTGTGTGAGAGAGAGAATGCTTGTGTGTGAGAGAGAATGCGTGTGTGAGAGAATGCGAGTGTGAGAGAGAGAGAACGAGTGTCTGTGTAAGAGAGAGGATGCGTGTGTGAGAGAATGTGTGCATGTGTGAGAGAGAGAATGCGTGTGTGAGAGAGAGAGAACGAGTGTCTGTGTAAGAGAGAGGATGCGTGTGTGAGAGAATGTGTGCATGTGTGAGAGAGAGAATGCGTGTGTGAGAGAGAGAGAACGAGTGTCTGTGTAAGAGAGAGGATGCGTGTGTGAGAGAATGTGTGCGTGAGAGAGAGAATGCGTGTGTGAGACAAAATGCGTGTGTGAGAGAATGCATGCATGTGTGAGAGAGAATGCGTGTGTGAGAGAGAGAGAACGAGTGTCTGTGTAAGAGAGAGGATGCGTGTGTGAGAGAATGTGTGTGTGTGAGAGAGAATGCGTGTGTGTGAGAGAGAATGCGTGTGTGAGAGAATGTGTGCATGTGTGAGAGAGAGAATGCGTGTGTGAGAGAGAGAGAACGAGTGTCTGTGTAAGAGAGAGGATGCGTGTGTGAGAGAATGTGTGTATGAGAGAGAGAATGCGTGTGTGAGAGAGAATGCGTGTGTGAGAGAATGCATGCATGTGTGAGAGAGAATGCGTGTGTGAGAGAGAGAGAACGAGTGTCTGTGTAAGAGAGAGGATGCGTGTGTGAGATAATGTGTGTATGTGAGAGAGAATGCGTGTGTGTGAGAGAGAATGCGTGTGTGAGAGAATGTGTGCATGTGTGAGAGAGAGAATGCGTGTGTGTGAGAGAGAGAACGAGTGTCTGTGTAAGAGAGAGGATGCGTGTGTGAGAGAGAGAATGCGTGTGTGAGAGAGAATGCGTGTGTGAGAGAATGCATGCATGTGTGAGAGAGAATGCGTGTGTGTGAGAGAAAGAACGAGTGTCTGTGTAAGAGAGAGGATGCGTGTGTGAGAGAATGTTTTTGTGTGAGAGAGAATGCGTGTGTGTGAGAGAGAATGCGTGTGTGAGAGAATGTGTGCATGTGTGAGGGAGAGAATGCATGTGTGAGAGAGAGAGAACGAGTGTCTGTGTAAGAGAGAGGATGCGTGCGTGAGAGAATGTGTGTGTGAGAGGGAGAATGCGTGTGTGAGAGAGAATGCATGTGTGAGAGAGAGTGCATGCATGTGTGAGAGAGAATGCGTGTGTGAGAGAGAGAGAACGAGTGTCTGCGTAAGAGAGAGGATGCGTGTGTGAGAGAATGTGTGTGTGTGAGAGAGAATGCGTGTGTGAGAGAGAGAATGCTTGTGTGTGAGAGAGAATGCGTGTGTGAGAGAATGCATGCATGTGTGAGAGAGAGAATGCGTGTGTGAGAGAGAGAGAACGAGTGTCTGTGTAAGAGTGAGGATGCGTGTGTGAGAGAGAATGTGTGCGTGTGAGAGAGTGTGCGTGTGAGAGAGAATGCGTGTGTGAGAGAGAGAATGCTTGTGTGTGAGAGAGAATGCGTGTGTGAGAGAATGCGAGTGTGAGAGAGAGAGAACGAGTGTCTGTGTAAGAGAGAGGATGCGTGTGTGAGAGAATGTGTGCATGTGTGAGAGAGAGAATGCGTGTGTGAGAGAGAGAGAACGAGTGTCTGTGTAAGAGAGAGGATGCGTGTGTGAGAGAATGTGTGCATGTGTGAGAGAGAGAATGCGTGTGTGAGAGAGAGAGAACGAGTGTCTGTGTAAGAGAGAGGATGCGTGTGTGAGAGAATGTGTGCGTGAGAGAGAGAATGCGTGTGTGAGAGAAAATGCGTGTGTGAGAGAATGCATGCATGTGTGAGAGAGAATGCGTGTGTGAGAGAGAGAGAACGAGTGTCTGTGTAAGAGAGAGGATGCGTGTGTGAGAGAATGTGTGTGTGTGAGAGCGAATGCGTGTGTGAGAGAGAGAATGGGTGTGAGAGAGAATGTGTGCATGTGTGAGAGAGAGAATGCGTGTGTGTGAGAGAGAGAACGAGTGTCTGTGTAAGAGAGAGGATGCGTGTGTGAGAGAATGTGTGTGAGAGAGAGAGAATGCGTGTGTGAGAGAGAATATGTGTGAGAGAGAATGCTTGTGTGTGAGAGAGAGAACGAGTGCCTGTGTAAGAGAGAGGATGCGTGTGTGAGAGAATGTGTGTGTGTGAGAGAGAATGCGTGTGTGAGAGAGAGAATGCTTGTGTGTGAGAGAGAATGCGTGTGTGAGAGAATGCATGCATGTGTGAGAGAGAGAATGCGTGTGTGAGAGAGAGAGAATGAGTGTCTGTGTAAGAGAGAGGATGCGTGTGTGAGAGAATGTGTGTGTGTGAGAGAGAATGCGTGTGTGAGAGAATGCATGCATGTGTGAGAGAGAAAGCGTGTGTGAGAGAGAGAGAACGAGTGTCTGTGTAAGAGAGAGGATGCGTGTGTGAGAGAATGTGTGTGTGTGAGAGAGAATGCGTGTGTGAGAGAGAGAATGCTTGTGTGTGAGAGAGAATGCGTGTGTGAGAGAATGCATGCATGTGTGAGAGAGAGAATGCGTGTGTGTGAGAGAGAGAACGAGTGTCTATTTAAGAGAGTGGATGCGTGTGTGAGAGAGAGAATGTGTGCGTGTGAGAGTGTGCGTGTGAGAGAGAATGCGTGTGTCAGAGAGAGAATGCTTGTGTGTGAGAGAGAATGCGTGTTTGAGAGAATGTGTGCATGTGTGAGAGAGAATGCGTGTGTGAGAGAGAATGCGTGTGTGAGAGAATGTGTGCATGTGTGAGAGAGAGAATGCGTGTGTGAGAGAGAGAGAACGAGTGTCTGTGTAAGAGAGAGGATGCGTGTGTGAGAGAATGTGTGTGTGAGAGAGAGAATGCGTGTGTGAGAGAGAATGCGTGTGTGAGAGAATGCATGCATGTGTGAGAGAGAATGCGTGTGTGAGAGAGAGAGAACGAGTGTCTGTGTAAGAGAGAGGATGCGTGTGTGAGAGAATGTGTGTGTGAGAGAGAGAATGCGTGTGTGAGAGAGAATGTGTGTGTGAGAGAATGCATGCATGTGTGAGAGAGAATGCGTGTGTGAGAGAGAGAGAACGAGTGTCTGTGTAAGAGAGAGGATGCGTGTGTGAGACAATGTGTGTGTGTGAGAGAGAATGCGTGTGTGAGAGAGAGAATGCTTGAGTGTGAGAGAGAATGCGTGTGTGAGAGAATGCATGCATGTGTGAGAGAGAGAATGCGTGTGTGAGAGAGAGAGAACGAGTGTCTGTGTAAGAGAGAGGATGCGTGTGTGTGAGAGAGAATGTGTGCGTGTGAGAGTGTGTGCGTGTGAGAGAGAATGCGTGTGTGAGAGAGAGAATGCTTGTGTGTGAGAGAGAATGCGTGTGTGAGAGAGAGAGAACGAGTGTCTGAGTAAGAGAGAGGATGCGTGTCTGAGAGAATGTGTGCATGTGTGAGAGAGAGAATGCGAGTGTGAGAGAGAGAGAACGAGTGTCTGTGTAAGAGAGAGGATGCGTGTGTGAGAGAATGTGTGTGTGTGTGAGAGAGAATGCGTGTGTGAGAGAGAGAGAACGAGTGTCTGTGTAAGAGAGAGGATGCATGTGTGAGATAATGTGTGTGTGTGAGAGAGAATGCGTGTGTGTGAGAGAGAATGCGTGTGTGAGAGAATGTGTGCATGTGTGAGAGAGAGAATGCGTGTGTGCGAGAGAGAGAACGAGTGTCTGTGTAAGAGAGAGGATGCGTGTGTGAGAGAATGTGTGTGTGTGAGAGAGAATGCGTGTGTGAGAGAGAATGCGTGTGTGAGAGAATGCATGCATGTGTGAGAGAGAATGCGTGTGTGTGAGAGAAAGAACGAGTGTCTGTGTAAGAGAGAGGCTGCGTGTGTGAGAGAATGTGTGTGTGTGATAGAGAATGCGTGTGTGTGAGAGAGAATGCGTGTGTGAGAGAATGTGTGCATGTGTGAGAGAGAGAATGCATGTGTGAGAGAGAGAGAACGAGTGTCTGTGTAAGAGAGAGGATGCGTGTGTGAGAGAATGTGTGCGTGAGAGGGAGAATGCGTGTGTGAGAGAGAATGCGTGTGTGAGAGAGAATGCATGCATGTGTGAGAGAGAATGCGTGTGTGAGAGAGAGAGATCGAGTGTCTGTGTAAGAGAGAGGATGCGTGTGTGAGAGAATGTGTGTGTGTGAGAGAGAATGCGTGTGTGAGAGAGAGAATGCTTGTGTGTGAGAGAGAATGCGTGTGTGAGAGAATGCATGCATGTGTGAGAGAGAGAATGCGTGTGTGAAAGAGAGAACGAGTGTCTGTGTAAGAGTGAGGATGAGTGTGTGTGAGAGAGAATGTGTGCGTGTGAGAGAGTGTGCGTGTGAGAGAGAATGCGTGTGTGAGAGAGAGAATGCTTGTGTGTGAGAGAGAATGCGTGTGTGAGAGAATACGTGTGTGAGAGAGAGAGAACGAGTGTCTGTGTAAGAGAGAGGATGCGTGTGTGAGAGAATGTGTGTGTGTGAGAGAGAATGCGTGTGTGAGAGAGAATGCGTGTGTGAGAGAATGCATGCATGTGTGAGAGAGAATGCGTGTGTGTGAGAGAAAGAACGAGTGTCTGTGTAAGAGAGAGGATGCGTGTGTGAGAGAATGTGTGTGTGTGAGAGAGATGCGTGTGTGAGAGAATGTGTGCATGTGTGAGAGAGAGAATGCATGTGTGAGAGAGAGAGAACGAGTGTCTGTGTAAGAGAGAGGATGCGTGTGTGAGAGAATGTGTGCGTGAGAGGGAGAATGCGTGTGTGAGATAGAATGCGTGTGTGAGAGAGAATGCATGCATGTGTGAGAGAGAATGCGTGTGTGTGAGAGAGAGAACGAGTGTCTGTGTAAGAGAGAGGATGCGTGTGTGAGAGAATGTGTGTGTGTGAGAGAGAATGCGTGTGTGAGAGAGAGAATGCTTGTGTGTGAGAGAGAATGCGTGTGTGAGAGAATGCATGCATGTGTGAGAGAGAGAATGCGTGAGTGAGAGAGAGAACGAGTGTCTGTGTAAGAGTGAGGATGAGTGTGTGTGAGAGAGAATGTGTGCGTGTGAGAGAGTGTGCGTGTGAGAGAGAATGCGTGTGTGAGAGAGAGAATGCTTGTGTGTGAGAGAGAATGCGTGTGTGAGAGAATGCGTGTGTGAGAGAGAGAGAACGAGTGTCTGTGTAAGAGAGAGGATGCGTGTGTGAGAGAATGTGTGCATGTGTGAGAGAGAGAATGCGTGTGTGAGAGAGAGAGAACGAATGTCTGTGTCAGAGAGAGGATGCGTGTGTGAGAGAATGTGTGCATGTGTGAGAGAGAGAATGCGTGTGTGAGAGAATGTGTGCATGTGTGAGAGAGAGAATGCATGTGTGAGAGAGAGAGAACCAGTGTCTGTGTAAGAGAGAGGATGCGTGTGTGAGAGAATGTGTGCGTGAGAGGGAGAATGCGTGTGTGAGATAGAATGCGTGTGTGAGAGAGAATGCATGCATGTGTGAGAGAGAATGCGTGTGTGTGAGAGAGAGAACGAGTGTCTGTGTAAGAGAGAGGATGCGTGTGTGAGAGAATGTGTGTGTGTGAGAGAGAATGCGTGTGTGAGAGAGAGAATGCTTGTGTGTGAGAGAGAATGCGTGTGTGAGAGAATGCATGCATGTGTGAGAGAGAGAATGCGTGAGTGAGAGAGAGAACGAGTGTCTGTGTAAGAGTGAGGATGAGTGTGTGTGAGAGAGAATGTGTGCGTGTGAGAGAGTGTGCGTGTGAGAGAGAATGCGTGTGTGAGAGAGAGAATGCTTGTGTGTGAGAGAGAATGTGTGTGTGAGAGAATGCGTGTGTGAGAGAGAGAGAACGAGTGTCTGTGTAAGAGAGAGGATGCGTGTGTGAGAGAATGTGTGCATGTGTGAGAGAGAGAATGCGTGTGTGAGAGAGAGAGAACGAATGTCTGTGTCAGAGAGAGGATGCGTGTGTGAGAGAATGTGTGCATGTGTGAGAGAGAGAATGCGTGTGTGAGAGAGAGAGAACGAGTGTCTGTGTAAGAGAGAGGATGCTTGTGTGAGAGAATGTGTGCATGTGTGAGAGAGAATGCGTGTGTGAGAGAGAGAGAACGAGTGTCTGTGTAAGAGAGAGGATGCGTGTGTGAGAGAATGTGTGTGTGTGAGAGAGAATGCATGTATGTGAGAGAGAATGCGTGTGTGAGAGAATGTGTGTGTGAGAGAGAGAATGCGTGTGTGAGAGAAAATGCGTGTGTGAGAGAATGCATGCATGTGTGAGAGAGAATGCGTGTGTGAGGGAGAGAGAACGAGTGTCTGTGTAAGAGAGAGGATGCGTGTGTGAGAGAATGTGTGTGTGTGAGAGAGAATGCGTGTGTGTGAGAGAGAATGCGTGTATGAGAGAATGTGTGCATGTGTGAGAGAGAGAATGCGTGTGTGAGAGAGAGAGAACGAGTGTCTGTGTAAGAGAGAGGATGCGTGTGTGAGAGAATGTGTGTGTGAGAGAGAGAATGCGTGTGTGAGTGAGAATGCGTGTGTGAGAGAATTCATGCATGTGTGAGAGAGAATGCGTGTGTGAGAGAATTCATGCATGTGTGAGAGAGAATGCGTGTGTGTGTGAGAGAGAATGAGTGCCTGTGTAAGAGAGAGGATGCGTGTGTGAGAGAATGTATGTGTGTGAGAGAGAATGCGTGTGTGAGAGAGAGAATGCTTGTGTGTGAGAGAGAATGCGTGTGTGAGAGAATGCATGCATGTGTGAGAGAGAGAATGTGTGTGTGAGAGAGAGAGAACGAGTTTCTGTGTAAGAGAGAGGATGCGTGTGTGAGAGAATGTGTGTGTGTGAGAGAGAATGCGTGTGTGAGAGAATGCATGCATGTGTGAGAGAGACTGCGTGTGTGAGAGAGAGAGAACGAGTGTCTGTGTAAGAGAGAGGATGCGTGTGTGAGAGAATGTGTGTGAGTGAGAGAGAATGCGTGTTTGAGAGAGAGAATGCTTGTGTGTGAGAGAGAATGCGTGTGTGAGAGAATGCATGCATGTGTGAGAGAGAGAATGCGTGTGTGAGAGAGAGAACGAGTGTCTGTGTAAGAGAGACGATGCGTGTGTGAGAGAGAGAATGTGTGCGTGTGAGAGAGTGTGCGTGTGAGAGAGAATGCGTGTGTGAGAGAGAGAATGCTTGTGTGTGAGAGAGAATGCGTGTGTGAGAGAATGCGTGTGTGAGAGAATGTGTGTGTGTGAGAGAGAATGCGTGTGTGTGAGAGAGAATGCGTGTGTGAGAGAATGTGTGCATGTGTGAGAGAGAGAATGCGTGTGTGTGAGAGAGAGAACGAGTGTCTGTGTAAGAGAGAGGATGCGTGTGTGAGAGAATGTGTGTGTGAGAGAGAGAATGCGTGTGTGAGAGAGAATGCGTGTGTGAGAGAATGCATGCGTGTGTGAGAGAGAATGCGTGTGTGAGAGAGAGAACGAGTGTCTGTGTAAGAGAAAGGATGCGTGTGTGAGACAATGTGTGTGTGTGAGAGAGAATGCGTGTGTGAGAGAGAGAATGCTTGTGTGTGAGAGAGAATGCGTGTGTGAGAGAATGCATGCATGTGTGAGAGAGAGAATGCGTGTGTGAGAGAGAGAGAACGAGTGTCTGTGTAAGAGAGAGGATGCGTGTGTGAGAGAGAGAATGTGTGCGTGTGAGAGAGTGTGCGTGTGTGAGAGAATGCGTGTGTGAGAGAGAGAATGCTTGTGTGTGAGAGAGAATGCGTGTGTGAGAGAATGCGTGTGTGAGAGAGAGAGAACGAGTGTCTGGGTAAGAGAGAGGATGCGTGTCTGAGAGAATGTGTGCATGTGTGAGAGAGAGAATGCGAGTGTGAGAGAGAGAGAACGAGTGTCTATGTAAGAGAGAGGAAGCGTGTGTGAGAGAATGTGTGTGTGTGTGAGAGAGAATGCGTGTGTGAGAGAGAGAGAACGAGTGTCTGTGTAAGAGAGAGGATGCATGTGTGAGAGAATGTGTGCATGTGTGAGAGAGAGAATGCGTGTGTGAGAGAGAGAGAACGAGTGTCTGTGTAAGAGAGAGGATGCGTGTGTGAGAGAATGTGTGTGTGAGAGAGAGAATGTGTGTGTGAGAGAGAATGCGTGTGTGAGAGAATGCATGCATGTGTGAGAGAGAATGCGTGTGTGAGAGAGAGAGAACGAGTGTCTGTGTAAGAGAGAGGATGCGTGTGTGAGATAATGTGTGTGTGTGAGAGAGAATGCGTGTGTATGAGAGAGAATGCGTGTGTGAGAGAATGTGTGCGAGAGAGAATGCGTGTGTGACAGAGAGAGAACGAGTGTCTGTGTAAGAGAGAGGATGCGTGTGTGAGAGAATGCGTGTGTGAGAGAATGCATGCATGTGTGAGAGAGAATGCGTGTGTGTGAGAGAAAGAACGAGTGTCTGTGTAAGAGAGAGGATGCGTGTGTTAGAGAATGTGTGTGTATGAGAGAGAATGCGTGTGTGTGAGAGAGAATGCGTGTGTGAGAGAATGTGTGCATGTGTGAGAGAGAGAATGCATGTGTGAGAGAGAGAGAACGAGTGTCTGAGTAAGAGAGAGGATGCGTGTGTGAGAGAATGTGTGCGTGAGAGGGAGAATGCGTGTGTGAGAGAGAATGCGTGTGTGAGAGAGAATGCATGCATGTGTGAGAGAGAATGCGTTTGTGAGAGAGAGAGAACGAGTGTCTGTGTAAGAGAGAGGATGCGTGTGTGAGAGAATGTGTGTGTGTGAGAGAGAGAATGCGTGTGTGAGAGAGAGAATGCTTGTGTGTGAGAGAATGCATGCATGTGTGAGAGAGAGAATGCATGTGTGAGAGAGAGAGAACGAGTGTCTGTGTAAGAGAGAGGATGCGTGTGTGAGAGAATGTGTGCGTGAGAGGGAGAATGCGTGTGTGAGAGAGAATGCGTGTGTGAGAGAGAATGCATGCATGTGTGAGAGAGAATGCGTGTGGGAGAGAGAGAGAACGTGTGTCTGTGTAAGAGAGAGGATGCGTGTGTGAGAGAATGTGTGTGTGAGAGAGAGAATGCGTGTGTGAGAGAAAATGCGTGTGTGAGAGAATGCATGCATGTGTGAGAGAGAATGCGTGTGTGAGAGAGAGAGAACGAGTGTCTGTGTAAGAGCGAGGATGCGTGTGTGAGAGAATGTGTGTGTGTGAGAGAGAATGCGTGTGTGTGAGAGAGAATGCGTGTGTGAGAGAATGTGTGCATGTGTGAGAGAGAGAATGCGTGTGTGTGAGAGAGAGAACGAGTGTCTGTGTAAGAGACAGGATGCGTGTGTGAGAGAGTGTGTGTGTGAGAGAGAGAATGCGTGTGTGAGAGAGAATGCGTGTGTGACAGAATGCATGCATGTGTGAGAGAGAATGCGTGTGTGAGAGAGAGAGAACGAGTGCCTGTGTAAGAGAGAGGATGCGTGTGTGAGAGAATGTGTGTGTGTGAGAGTGAATGCGTGTGTGAGAGAGAGAATGCTTGTGTGTGAGAGAGAATGCGTGTGTGAGAGAATGCATGCATGTGTGAGAGAGAGAATGCGTGTGTGAGAGAGAGAGAACGAGTGTCTGTGTAAGAGAGAGGATGCGTGTGTGAGAGAATGTGTGTGTGTGAGAGAGAATGCGTGTGTGAAAGAATGCATGCATGTGTGAGAGAGAATGCGTGTGTGAGAGAGAGAGAACGAGTGTCTGTGTAAGAGAGAGGATGCGTGTGTGAGAGAATGTGTGTGTGTGAGAGAGAATGCGTGTGTGAGAGAGAGAGTGCTTGTGTGTGAGAGAGAATGCGTGTGTGAGAGAATGCATGCATGTGTGAGAGAGAGAATGCGTGTGTGAGAGAGAGAGAACGAGTGTCTGTGTAAGAGAGAGGATGCGTGTGTGAGAGAGAGAATGTGTGCGTGTGAGAGAGTGTGCGTGTGAGAGAGAATGCGTGTGTGAGAGAGAGAGTACTTGTGTGTGAGAGAGAATGCGTGTGTGAGAGAATGCGTGTGTGAGAGAATGTGTGTGTGTGTGAGAGAATGCGTGTGTGTGAGAGAGAATGCGTGTGTGAGAGAGAGAGAACGAGTGTCTGTGTAAGAGAGAGGATGCGTGTGTGAGAGAATGTGTGTGTGAGAGAGAGAATGCGTGTGTGAGAGAGAATGCGTGTGTGAGAGAATGCATGCATGTGTGAGAGAGAATGCGTGTGTGAGAGAGAGAGAACGAGTGTCTGTGTAAGAGAGAGGATGCGTGTGTGAGAGAATGTGTGTGTGTGAGAGAGAATGCGTGTGTGAGAGAGAGAATGCTTGTGTGTGAGAGAGAATGCGTGTGTGAGAGAATGCATGCATGTGTGAGAGAGAGAATGCGTGAGTGAGAGAGAGAACGAGTGTCTGTGTAAGAGTGAGGATGAGTGTGTGTGAGAGAGAATGTGTGCGTGTGAGAGAGTGTGCGTGTGAGAGAGAATGCGTGTGTGAGAGAGAGAATGCTTGTGTGTGAGAGAGAATGTGTGTGTGAGAGAATGCGTGTGTGAGAGAGAGAGAACGAGTGTCTGTGTAAGAGAGAGGATGCGTGTGTGAGAGAATGTGTGCATGTGTGAGAGAGAGAATGCGTGTGTGAGAGAGAGAGAACGAATGTCTGTGTCAGAGAGAGGATGCGTGTGTGAGAGAATGTGTGCATGTGTGAGAGAGAGAATGCGTGTGTGAGAGAGAGAGAACGAGTGTCTGTGTAAGAGAGAGGATGCTTGTGTGAGAGAATGTGTGCATGTGTGAGAGAGAATGCGTGTGTGAGAGAGAGAGAACGAGTGTCTGTGTAAGAGAGAGGATGCGTGTGTGAGAGAATGTGTGTGTGTGAGAGAGAATGCATGTATGTGAGAGAGAATGCGTGTGTGAGAGAATGTGTGTGTGAGAGAGAGAATGCGTGTGTGAGAGAAAATGCGTGTGTGAGAGAATGCATGCATGTGTGAGAGAGAATGCGTGTGTGAGGGAGAGAGAACGAGTGTCTGTGTAAGAGAGAGGATGCGTGTGTGAGAGAATGTGTGTGTGTGAGAGAGAATGCGTGTGTGTGAGAGAGAATGCGTGTATGAGAGAATGTGTGCATGTGTGAGAGAGAGAATGCGTGTGTGAGAGAGAGAGAACGAGTGTCTGTGTAAGAGAGAGGATGCGTGTGTGAGAGAATGTGTGTGTGAGAGAGAGAATGCGTGTGTGAGTGAGAATGCGTGTGTGAGAGAATTCATGCATGTGTGAGAGAGAATGCGTGTGTGAGAGAATTCATGCATGTGTGAGAGAGAATGCGTGTGTGTGTGAGAGAGAATGAGTGCCTGTGTAAGAGAGAGGATGCGTGTGTGAGAGAATGTATGTGTGTGAGAGATAATGCGTGTGTGAGAGAGAGAATGCTTGTGTGTGAGAGAGAATGCGTGTGTGAGAGAATGCATGCATGTGTGAGAGAGAGAATGTGTGTGTGAGAGAGAGAGAACGAGTTTCTGTGTAAGAGAGAGGATGCGTGTGTGAGAGAATGTGTGTGTGTGAGAGAGAATGCGTGTGTGAGAGAATGCATGCATGTGTGAGAGAGACTGCGTGTGTGAGAGAGAGAGAACGAGTGTCTGTGTAAGAGAGAGGATGCGTGTGTGAGAGAATGTGTGTGAGTGAGAGAGAATGCGTGTTTGAGAGAGAGAATGCTTGTGTGTGAGAGAGAATGCGTGTGTGAGAGAATGCATGCATGTGTGAGAGAGAGAATGCGTGTGTGAGAGAGAGAACGAGTGTCTGTGTAAGAGAGACGATGCGTGTGTGAGAGAGAGAATGTGTGCGTGTGAGAGAGTGTGCGTGTGAGAGAGAATGCGTGTGTGAGAGAGAGAATGCTTGTGTGTGAGAGAGAATGCGTGTGTGAGAGAATGCGTGTGTGAGAGAATGTGTGTGTGTGAGAGAGAATGCGTGTGTGTGAGAGAGAATGCGTGTGTGAGAGAATGTGTGCATGTGTGAGAGAGAGAATGCGTGTGTGTGAGAGAGAGAACGAGTGTCTGTGTAAGAGAGAGGATGCGTGTGTGAGAGAATGTGTGTGTGAGAGAGAGAATGCGTGTGTGAGAGAGAATGCGTGTGTGAGAGAATGCATGCGTGTGTGAGAGAGAATGCGTGTGTGAGAGAGAGAACGAGTGTCTGTGTAAGAGAAAGGATGCGTGTGTGAGACAATGTGTGTGTGTGAGAGAGAATGCGTGTGTGAGAGAGAGAATGCTTGTGTGTGAGAGAGAATGCGTGTGTGAGAGAATGCATGCATGTGTGAGAGAGAGAATGCGTGTGTGAGAGAGAGAGAACGAGTGTCTGTGTAAGAGAGAGGATGCGTGTGTGAGAGAGAGAATGTGTGCGTGTGAGAGAGTGTGCGTGTGTGAGAGAATGCGTGTGTGAGAGAGAGAATGCTTGTGTGTGAGAGAGAATGCGTGTGTGAGAGAATGCGTGTGTGAGAGAGAGAGAACGAGTGTCTGGGTAAGAGAGAGGATGCGTGTCTGAGAGAATGTGTGCATGTGTGAGAGAGAGAATGCGAGTGTGAGAGAGAGAGAACGAGTGTCTATGTAAGAGAGAGGAAGCGTGTGTGAGAGAATGTGTGTGTGTGTGAGAGAGAATGCGTGTGTGAGAGAGAGAGAACGAGTGTCTGTGTAAGAGAGAGGATGCATGTGTGAGAGAATGTGTGCATGTGTGAGAGAGAGAATGCGTGTGTGAGAGAGAGAGAACGAGTGTCTGTGTAAGAGAGAGGATGCGTGTGTGAGAGAATGTGTGTGTGAGAGAGAGAATGTGTGTGTGAGAGAGAATGCGTGTGTGAGAGAATGCATGCATGTGTGAGAGAGAATGCGTGTGTGAGAGAGAGAGAACGAGTGTCTGTGTAAGAGAGAGGATGCGTGTGTGAGATAATGTGTGTGTGTGAGAGAGAATGCGTGTGTATGAGAGAGAATGCGTGTGTGAGAGAATGTGTGCGAGAGAGAATGCGTGTGTGACAGAGAGAGAACGAGTGTCTGTGTAAGAGAGAGGATGCGTGTGTGAGAGAATGCGTGTGTGAGAGAATGCATGCATGTGTGAGAGAGAATGCGTGTGTGTGAGAGAAAGAACGAGTGTCTGTGTAAGAGAGAGGATGCGTGTGTGAGAGAATGTGTGTGTATGAGAGAGAATGCGTGTGTGTGAGAGAGAATGCGTGTGTGAGAGAATGTGTGCATGTGTGAGAGAGAGAATGCATGTGTGAGAGAGAGAGAACGAGTGTCTGAGTAAGAGAGAGGATGCGTGTGTGAGAGAATGTGTGCGTGAGAGGGAGAATGCGTGTGTGAGAGAGAATGCGTGTGTGAGAGAGAATGCATGCATGTGTGAGAGAGAATGCGTTTGTGAGAGAGAGAGAACGAGTGTCTGTGTAAGAGAGAGGATGCGTGTGTGAGAGAATGTGTGTGTGTGAGAGAGAGAATGCGTGTGTGAGAGAGAGAATGCTTGTGTGTGAGAGAATGCATGCATGTGTGAGAGAGAGAATGCATGTGTGAGAGAGAGAGAACGAGTGTCTGTGTAAGAGAGAGGATGCGTGTGTGAGAGAATGTGTGCGTGAGAGGGAGAATGCGTGTGTGAGAGAGAATGCGTGTGTGAGAGAGAATGCATGCATGTGTGAGAGAGAATGCGTGTGGGAGAGAGAGAGAACGTGTGTCTGTGTAAGAGAGAGGATGCGTGTGTGAGAGAATGTGTGTGTGAGAGAGAGAATGCGTGTGTGAGAGAAAATGCGTGTGTGAGAGAATGCATGCATGTGTGAGAGAGAATGCGTGTGTGAGAGAGAGAGAACGAGTGTCTGTGTAAGAGCGAGGATGCGTGTGTGAGAGAATGTGTGTGTGTGAGAGAGAATGCGTGTGTGTGAGAGAGAATGCGTGTGTGAGAGAATGTGTGCATGTGTGAGAGAGAGAATGCGTGTGTGTGAGAGAGAGAACGAGTGTCTGTGTAAGAGACAGGATGCGTGTGTGAGAGAGTGTGTGTGTGAGAGAGAGAATGCGTGTGTGAGAGAGAATGCGTGTGTGACAGAATGCATGCATGTGTGAGAGAGAATGCGTGTGTGAGAGAGAGAGAACGAGTGCCTGTGTAAGAGAGAGGATGCGTGTGTGAGAGAATGTGTGTGTGTGAGAGTGAATGCGTGTGTGAGAGAGAGAATGCTTGTGTGTGAGAGAGAATGCGTGTGTGAGAGAATGCATGCATGTGTGAGAGAGAGAATGCGTGTGTGAGAGAGAGAGAACGAGTGTCTGTGTAAGAGAGAGGATGCGTGTGTGAGAGAATGTGTGTGTGTGAGAGAGAATGCGTGTGTGAAAGAATGCATGCATGTGTGAGAGAGAATGCGTGTGTGAGAGAGAGAGAACGAGTGTCTGTGTAAGAGAGAGGATGCGTGTGTGAGAGAATGTGTGTGTGTGAGAGAGAATGCGTGTGTGAGAGAGAGAGTGCTTGTGTGTGAGAGAGAATGCGTGTGTGAGAGAATGCATGCATGTGTGAGAGAGAGAATGCGTGTGTGAGAGAGAGAGAACGAGTGTCTGTGTAAGAGAGAGGATGCGTGTGTGAGAGAGAGAATGTGTGCGTGTGAGAGAGTGTGCGTGTGAGAGAGAATGCGTGTGTGAGAGAGAGAGTACTTGTGTGTGAGAGAGAATGCGTGTGTGAGAGAATGCGTGTGTGAGAGAATGTGTGTGTGTGTGAGAGAATGCGTGTGTGTGAGAGAGAATGCGTGTGTGAGAGAGAGAGAACGAGTGTCTGTGTAAGAGAGAGGATGCGTGTGTGAGAGAATGTGTGTGTGAGAGAGAGAATGCGTGTGTGAGAGAGAATGCGTGTGTGAGAGAATGCATGCATGTGTGAGAGAGAATGCGTGTGTGTGAGAGAGAGAACGAGTGTCTGTGTAAGAGAGAGGATGCGTGTGTGAGACAATGTGTGTGTGTGAGAGAGAATGCGTGTGTGAGAGAGAGAATGCTTGTGTGTGAGAGAGAATGCGTGTGTGAGAGAATGCATGCATGTGTGAGAGAGAGAATGCGTGTGTGAGAGAGAGAGAACGAGTGTCTGTGTAAGAGAGAGGATGCGTGTGTGAGAGAGAGAATGTGTGCGTGTGAGAGAGTGTGCGTGTGAGAGAGAATGCGTGTGTGAGAGAGAATGCTTGTGTGTGAGAGAGAATGCGTGTGTGAGAGAATGCGTGTGTGTGAGAGAGAGAACGAGTGTCTGTGTAAGAGAGAGGATGCGTGTGTGAGAGAATGTGTGCATGTGTGAGAGAGAGAATGCGAGTGTGAGAGAGAGAGAACGAGTGTCTGTGTAAGAGAGAGGATGCGTGTGTGAGAGAATGTGTGTGTGTGTGAGAGAAAATGCGTGTGTGAGAGAGAGAGAACGAGTGTGAGAGAGAGAGAACGAGTGTCTGTGTAAGAGAGAGGATGCGTGTGTGAGAGAATGTGTGCATGTGTGAGAGAGAGAATGCGTGTGTGAGAGAGAGAGAACGAGTGTCTGTGTAAGAGAGAATGCGTGTGTGAGAGAATGTGTGTGTGAGAGAGAGAATGTGTGTGTGAGAGAGAATGCGTGTGTGAGAGAATGCATGCATGTGTGAGAGAGAATGCGTGTGTGAGAGAGAGAGAACGAGTGTCTGTGTAAGAGAGAGGATGCGTGTGTGAGATAATGTGTGTGTGTGAGAGAGAATGCGTGTGTGTGAGAGAGAATGCGTGTGTGAGAGAATGTGTGCATGTGTGAGAGAGAGAATGCGTGTGTGTGAGAGAGAGAACGAGTGTCTGTGTAAGAGAGAGGATGCGTGTGTGAGAGAATGAGTGTGTGAGAGAGAGAATGCGTGTGTGAGAGAGAATGCGTGTGTGAGAGAATGCATGCCTGTGTGAGAGAGAATGCTTGTGTGTGAGAGAAAGAACGAGTGTCTGTGTAAGAGAGAGGATGCGTGTGTGAGAGAATGTGTGTGTGTGAGAGAGAATGCGTGTGTGAGAGAATGTGTGCATGTGTGAGAGAGAGAATGCATGTGTGAGAGAGAGAGAACGAGTGTCTGTGTAAGAGAGAGGATGCGTGTGTGAGAGAATGTGTGCGTGAGAACGAGAATGCGTGTGTGAGAGAGAATGCGTGTGTGAGAGAGAATGCATGCATGTGTGAGAGAGAATGCGTGTGTGAGAGAGAGAGAACGAGTGTCTGTGTAAGAGAGAGGATGCGTGTGTGAGAGAATGTGTGTGTGTGAGAGAGAATGCGTGTGTGAGAGAGAGAATGCTTGTGTGTGAGAGAGAATGCGTGTGTGAGAGAATGCATGCATGTGTGAGAGAGAAAATGCGTGTGTGAGAGAGAGAGATCGAGTGTCTGTGTAAGAGTGAGGATGCGTGTGTGAGAGAGAGAATGTGTGCGTGTGAGAGAGTGTGCGTGTGAGAGAGAATGCGTGTGTGAGAGAGAGAATGCTTGTGTGTGAGAGAGAATGCGTGTGTGAGAGAATGCGTGTGTGAGAGAGAGAGAACGAGTGTCTGTGTAAGAGAGAGGTTGCGTGTGTGAGAGAATGTGTGCATGTGTGAGAGAGAGAATGCGTGTGTGAGAGAGAGAGAACGAGTGTCTGTGTAAGAGAGAGGATGCGTGTGTGAGAGAATGTGTGTGTGAGAGAGAGAATGCGTGTGTGAGAGAAAATGCGTGTGTGAGAGAATGCATGCATGTGTGAGAGAGAATGCGTGTGTGAGAGAGAGAATGCTTGTGTGTGAGAGAGAATGCGTGTGTGAGAGAATGCATGCATGTGTGAGAGAGAGAATGCGTGTGTGTGAGAGAGAGAACGAGTGACTGTGTAAGAGAGAGGATGCGTGTGTGAGAGAGAGAATGTGTGCGTGTGAGAGAGTGAGCGTGTGAGAGAGAATGCGTGTGTGAGAGATAGAATGCTTGTGTGTGAGAGAGAATGCGTGTGTGAGAGAATGCGTGTGTGAGAGAGAGAGAACGAGTGTCTGTGTAAGAGAGAGGAGGCGTGTGTGAGAGAATGTGTGCATGTGTGAGAGAGAGAATGCGAGTGTGAGAGAGAGAGAACGAGAGTCTGTGTAAGAGAGAGGATGCGTGTGTGAGAGAATGCGTGTGTGAGAGAATGTGTGTGCGTGAGAGAGAATGCGTGTGTGTGAGAGAGAATGCGTGTGTGTGAGAGAGAGAACGAGTGTCTGTGTAAGAGAGAGGATGCGTGTGTGGGAGAATGTGTGTGTGTGAGAGAGAATGCGTGTGTGAGAGAGAATGCGTGTGTGAGAGAATGCATGCATGTGTGAGAGAGAATGCGTGTGTGTGAGAGAGAGAACGAGTGTCTGTGTAAGAGAGAGGATGCGTGTGTGAGACAATGTGTGTGTGTGAGAGAGAATGCGTGTGTGTGAGAGAGAATGCTTGTGTGTGAGAGAGAATGCATGCATGTGTGAGAGAGAGAATGCGTGTGTGAGAGAAAGAGAACGAGTGTCTGTGTAAGAGAGAGAAAGCGTGTGTGAGAGAGAGAATGTGTGCGTGTGAGAGAGTGTGCGTGTGAGAGAGAATGCGTGTGTGAGAGAGAATGCTTGTGTGTGAGAGAGAATGCGTGTGTGAGAGAATGTGTGTGTGAGAGAGAGAGAACGAGTGTCTGTGTAAGAGAGAGGATGCGTGTGTGAGAGAATGTGTGCATGTGTGAGAGAGAGAATGCGAGTGTGAGATAGAGAGAACGAGTGTCTGTGTAAGAGAGAGGATGCGTGTGTGAGAGAATGTGTGTGTGTGAGAGAGAATGCGTGTGTGAGAGAGAGAGAACGAGTGTCTGTGTAAGAGAGAGGATGCGTGTGTGAGAGAATGTGTGCATGTGTGAGAGAGAGAATGCGTGTGTGAGAGAGAGAGAACGAGTGTCTGTGTAAGAGAGAGGATGCGTGTGTGAGAGAATGTGTGTGTGAGAGAGAGAATGTGTGTGTGAGAGAGAATGCGTGTGTGAGAGAATGCATGCATGTGTGAGAGAGAATGCGTGTGTGAGAGAGAGGACGAGTGTCTGTGTAAGAGAGAGGATGCGTGTGTGAGATAATGTGTGTGTGTGAGAGAGAATGCGTGTGTGTGAGAGAGAATGCGTGTGTGAGAGAATGTGTGCATGTGTGAGAGAGAGAATGCGTGTGTGTGAGAGAGAGAACGAATGTCTGTGTAAGAGAGAGGATGCGTGTGTGAGAGAATGTGTGTGTGTGAGAGTGAATGCGTGTGTGTGAGAGAGAATGCGTGTGTGAGAGAATGTGTGCATGTGTGAGAGAGAGAATGCATGTGTGAGAGAGAGAGAACGAGTGTCTGTGTAAGAGAGAGGATGCGGGTGTGAGAGAATGTGTGCGTGAGAGGGAGAATGCGTGTGTGAGAGAGAATGCGTGTGTGAGAGAGAATGCATGCATGTGTGAGAGAGAATGCGTGTGTGTGAGAGAGAGAACCAGTGTCTGTGTAAGAGAGAGGATGCGTGTGTGAGAGAATGTGTGTGTGTGAGAGAGAATGCGTGTGTGAGAGAGAGAATGCTTGTGTGTGAGAGAGAATGCGTGTGTGAGAGAATGCATGCATGTGTGAGAGAGAGGATGCGTGTGTGTGAGAGAGAGAACGAGTGTCTGTGTAAGAGTGAGGATGCGTGTGTGAGAGAAAGAATGTGTGCGTGTGAGAGAGTGTGCGTGTGAGAGAGAATGCGTGTGTGAGAGAGAGAATGCTTGTGTGTGAGAGAGAATGTGTGTGTGAGAGAATGCGTGTGTGAGAGAGAGAGAACGAGTGTCTGTGTAAGAGAGAGGATGCGTGTGTGAGAGAATGTGTGCATGTGTGAGAGAGAGAATGCGTGTGTGAGAGTGAGAGAACGAGTGTCTGTGTAAGAGAGAGGATGCGTGTGTGAGAGAATGTGTGCATGTGTGAGAGAGAGAATGCGTGTGTGAGAGAGAGAATGCTTGTGTGAGAGAGAGAATGCGTGTGTGAGAGAATGTGTGTGTGAGAGAGAGAATGCGTGTGTGAGAGAAAATGCGTGTGTGAGAGAATGCATGCATGTGTGAGAGAGAATGCGTGTGTGAGAGAGAGAATGCTTGTATGTGAGAGAGAATGCGTGTGTGAGAGAATGCATGCATGTGTGAGAGAGAGAATGCGTGTGTGAGAGAGAGAGAACGAGTGTCTGTGTAAGAGAGAGGATGCGTGTGTGCGAGAGAGAATGTGTGCGTGTGAGAGAGTGTGCGTGTGAGAGAGAATGCGTGTGTGAGAGAGAGAATGCTTGTGTGTGAGAGAGAATGCGTGTGTGAGAGAATGCGTGTGTGAGAGAAAGAGAACGAGTGTCTGTGTAAGAGAGAGGAGGCGTGTGTGAGAGAATGTGTGCATGTGTGAGAGAGAGAATGCGAGTGTGAGAGAGAGAGAACGAGAGTCTGTGTAAGAGAGAGGATGCGTGTGTGAGAGAATGCGTGTGTGAGAGAATGTGTGTGCATGAGAGAGAATGCGTGTGTGTGAGAGAGAATGCGTTTGTGAGAGAGAGAGAACGAGTGTCTGTGTAAGAGAGAGGATGCGTGTGTGAGAGAATGTGTGTGTGTGAGAGAGAATGCGTGTGTGAGAGAGAATGCGTGTGTGAGAGAATGCATGCATGTGTGAGAGAGAATGCGTGTGTGAGAGAGAGAGAACGAGTGTCTGTGTAAGAGAGAGGATGCGTGTGTGAGACAATGTGTGTGTGTGAGAGAGAATGCGTGTGTGTGAGAGAGAATGCTTGTGTGTGAGAGAGAATGCGTGTGTGAGAGAATGCATGCATGTGTGAGAGAGAGAATGCGTGTGTGAGAGAGAGAGAACGAGTGTCTGTGTAAGAGAGAGGATGCGTGTGTGAGAGAGAGAATGTGTGCGTGTGAGAGAGTGTGCGTGTGAAAGAGAATGCGTGTGTGAGAGAGAATGCTTGTGTGTGAGAGAGAATGCGTGTGTGAGAGAATGCGTGTGTGAGAGAGAGAGAACGAGTGTCTGTGTAAGAGAGAGGATGCGTGTGTGAGAGAATGTGTGCATGTGTGAGAGAGAGAATGCGAGTGTGAGAGAGAGAGAACGAGTGTCTGTGTAAGAGAGAGGATGCGTGTGTGAGAGAATGTGTGTGTGTGTGAGAGAGAATGCGTGTGTGAGAGAGAGAGAACGAGTGTCTGTGTAAGAGAGAGGATGCGTGTGTGAGAGAATGTGTGCATGTGTGAGAGAGAGAATGCGTGTGTGAGAGAGAGAGAACGAGTGTCTGTGTAAGAGAGAGGATGCGTGTGTGAGAGAATGTGTGTGTGAGAAAGAGAATGTGTGTGTGAGAGAGAATGCGTGTGTGAGAGAATGCATGCATGTGTGAGAGAGAATGCATGTGGGAGAGAGAGAGAACGAGTGTCTGTGTAATAGAGAGGATGCGTGTGTGAGATAATGTGTTTGTGTGAGAGAGAATGCCTGTGTGTGAGAGAGAATGCGTGTGTGAGAGAATGTGTGCATGTGTGAGAGAGAGAATGCGTGTGTGTGAGAGAGAGAACGAGTGTCTGTGTAAGAGAGAGGATGCGTGTGTGAGAGAATGTGTGTGTGAGAGAGAGAATGCGTGTGTGAGAGAGAATGCGTGTGTGAGAGAATGCATGCATGTGTGAGAGGGAATGCGTGTGTGAGAGAGAAAGAACGAGTGTCTGTGTAAGAGAGAGGATGCGTGTGTGTGAGAATGTGTGTGTGTGAGAGAGAATGCGTGTGTGTGAGAGAGAATGCGTGTGTGAGAGAATGTGTGCATGTGTGAGAGAGAGAATGCATGTGTGAGAGAGAGAGAACGAGTGTCTGTGTAAGAGAGAGGATGCGTGTGTGAGAGAATGTGTGCGTGAGAGGGAGAATGCGTGTGTGAGAGAGAATGCGTGTGTGAGAGAGAATGCATGCATGTGTGAGAGAGAATGCGTGTGTGTGAGAGGGAGAACGAGTGTCTGTGTAAGAGAGAGGATGCGTGTGTGAGAGAATGTGTGTGTGTGAGAGAGAATGCGTGTGTGAGAGAGAGAATGCTTGTGTGTGAGAGAGAATGCGTGTGTGAGAGAATGCATGCATGTGTGAGAGAGAGAATGCGTGTGTGAGAGAGAGAGAACGAGAGTCTGTGTTAGAGTGAGGATGCGTGTGTGAGAGAGAGAATGTGTGCGTGCGAGAGAGTGTGCGTGTGAGAGAGAATGCGTGTGTGAGAGAGAGAATGCTTGTGTGTGAGAGAGAATGCGTGTGTGAGAGAATGCGTGTGTGAGAGAGAGAGAACGAGTGTCTGTGTAAGAGAGAGGATGCGTGTGTGAGAGAATGTGTGCATGTGTGAAAGAGAGAATGCGTGTGTGAGAGAGAGAGAACGAGCGTCTGTGTAAGAGAGAGGATGCGTGTGTGAGAGAATGTGTGCATGTGTGAGAGAGAGAATGCGTGTGTGAGACAGAGAGAACGAGTGTCTGTGTAAGAGAGAGGATGCGTGTGTGAGAGAATGTGTGTGTGAGAGAGAGAATGCGTGTGTGAGAGAAAATGCGTGTGTGAGAGAATGCATGCATGTGTGAGAGAGAATGCGTGAGTGAGAGAGAGAGAACGAGTGTTTGTGTAAGAGAGAGGATGCGTGTGTGAGAGAATGTGTGTGTGTGAGAGAGAATGCGTGTGTGTGAGAGAGAATGCGTGTGTGAGAGAATGTGTGCATGTGTGAGAGAGAGAATGCGTGTGTGTGAGAGAGAGAACGAGTGTCTGTGTAAGAGAGAGGATGCGTGTGTGAGACAATGTGTGTGTGTGAGAGAGAATGTGTGTGTGAGAGAGAGAATGCGTGTGTGAGAGAGAATGCGTGTGTGAGAGAATGCATGCATGTGTGAGAGAGGATGCGTGTGTGTGAGAGAGAGAACGAGTGCCTGTATAAGAGAGAGGATGCGTGTGTGAGAGAATGTGTGTGTGTGAGAGAGAATGCGTGTGTGAGAGAGAGAATGCTTGTGTGTGAGAGAGAATGCGTGTGTGAGAGAATGCATGCATGTGTGAGAGAGAGAATGCATGTGTGTGAGAGAGAGAACGAGTGTCTGTGTAAGAGAGAGGATGCGTGTGTGAGAGAATGTGTGTGTGTGAGAGAGAATGCGTGTGTGAGAGAATGCATGCATGTGTGAGAGAGAATGCGTGTGTGAGAGAGAGAGAACGAGTGTCTGTGTAAGAGAGAGGATGCGTGTGTGAGAGAATGTGTGTGTGTGAGAGAGAATGCGTGTGTGAGAGAGAGAATGCGTGTGTGTGAGAGAGAATGCGTGTGTGAGAGAATGCATGCATGTGTGAGAGAGAGAATGCGTGTGTGAGAGAGAGAGAACGAGTGTCTGTGTAAGAGAGAGGATGCGTGTGTGAGAGAATGTGTGTGTGTGAGAGAGTGTGCGTGTGAGAGAGAATGCGTGTGTGAGAGAGAGAATGCTTGTGTGTGAGAGAGAATGCGTGTGTGAGAGAATGCGTGTGTATGAGAGAGAGAACGAGTGTCTGTGAAAGAGAGAGGATGCGTGTGTGAGAGAATGTGTGCATGTGTGAGAGAGAGAATGCGTGTGTGAGAGAGAGAGAACGACTGTCTGTGTAAGAGGGAGGATGCGTGTGTGAGAGAATGTGTGTGTGAGAGAGAGAATGCGTGTGTGAGAGAAAATGCGTGTGTGAGAGAATGCATGCATGTGTGAGAGAGAATTTGTGTGTGAGAGAGAGAGAACGAGTGTCTGTGTAAGAGAGAGGATGCGTGTGTGAGAGAATGTGTTTGTGTGAGAGAGAATGCGTGTGTGTGAGAGAGAATGCGTGTGTGAGAGAATGTGTGCATGTGAGAGAGAGAGAATGCGTGTGTGTGAGAGAGAGAACGAGTGTCTGTGTAAGAGAGAAGATGCGTGTGTGAGAGAATGTGTGTGTGAGAGAGAGAATGCGTGTGTGAGAGAGAATGCGTGTGTGACAGAATGCATGCATGTGTGAGAGAGAGAATGCGTGTGTGAGAGAGAGAGAACGAGTGTCTGTGTAAGAGAGAGGATGCGTGTGTGAGAGAATGTGTGTGTGTGAGAGAGAATGCGTGTGTGAGAGAGAGAATGCTTGTGTGTGAGAGAGAATGCGTGTGTGAGACAATGCATGCATGTGTGAGAGAGAGAATGCGTGTGTGAGAGAGAGAGAACGAGTGTCTGTGTAAGAGAGAGGATGCGTGTGTGAGAGAATGTGTGTGTGTGAGAGAGAATGCGTGTGTGAGAGAATGCATGCATGTGTGAGAGAGAGAATGCGTGTGTGTGAGAGAGAGAACGAGTGTCTGTGTAAGAGAGAGGATGCGTGTGTGAGAGAATGTGTGTGTGTGAGAGAGAATGCGTGTGTGAGAGAGAATGCGTGTGTGAGAGAGAGAATGCTTGTGTGTGAGAGAGAATGCGTGTGTGAGACAATGCATGCATGTGTGAGAGAGAGAATGCGTGTGTGAGAGAGAGAGAACGAGTGTCTGTGTAAGAGAGAGGATGCGTGTGTGAGAGAATGTGTGTGTGTGAGAGAGAATGCGTGTGTGAGAGAATGCATGCATGTGTGAGAGAGAGAATGCGTGTGTGTGAGAGAGAGAACGAGTGCCTGTGTAAGAGAGAGGATGCGTGTGTGAGAGAATGTGTGTGTGTGAGAGATAATGCGTGTGTGAGAGAGAGAATGCTTGTGTGTGAGAGAGAATGCGTGTGTGAGAGAATGCATGCATGTGTGAGAGAGAGAATGCGTGTGTGAGAGAGAGAGAACGAGAGTCTGTGTAAGAGAGAGGATGCGTGTGTGAGAGAATGTGTGTGTGTGAGAGAGAATGCGTGTGTGAGAGAATGCATGCATGTGTGAGAGAGAATGCGTGTGTGAGAGAGAGAGAACGAGTGTCTGTGTAAGAGAGAGGATGCGTGTGTGAGAGAATGTGTGTGTGTGAGTGAGAATGCGTGTGTGAGAGAGAGAATGCGTGTGTGTGAGAGAGAATGCGTGTGTGAGAGAATGCATGCATGTGTGAGAGAGAGAATGCGTGTGTGAGAGAGAGAGAACGAGTGTCTGTGTAAGAGAGAGGATGCGTGTGTGAGAGAATGTGTGTGTGTGAGAGAGTGTGCGTGTGAGAGAGAATGCGTGTGTGAGAGAGAGAATGCTTGTGTGTGAGAGAGAATGCGTGTGTGAGAGAATGCGTGTGTGTGAGAGAGAGAACGAGTGTCTGTGTAAGAGAGAGGATGCTTGTGTGAGAGAATGGGTGCATGTGTGAGAGAGAGAATGCGTGTGTGAGAGAGAGAGAACGAGTGTCTGTGTAACAGAGAGGATGCGTGTGTGAGAGAATGTGTGTGTGTGTGTGAGAGAATGCGTGTGTGAGAGAGAAAGAACGAGTGTCTGTGTAAGAGAGAGGATGCGTGTGTGAGAGAATGTGTGCATGTGTGAGAGAGAGAATGCGTGTGTGAGAGAGAGAGAACGACTGTCTGTGTAAGAGAGAGGATGCGTGTGTGAGAGAATGTGTGTGTGAGAGAGAGAATGCGTGTGTGAGAGAGAATGCGTGTGTGAGAGAATGCATGCATGTGTGTGAGAGAATGCGTGTGGGAGAGAGAGATAACGAGTGTCTGTGTAAGAGAGAGGATGCGTGTGTGAGAGAATGTGTGTGTGTGAGAGAGAATGCGTGTGTGTGAGAGAGAATGCGTGTGTGAGAGAATGTGTGCATGTGTGAGAGAGAGAATGCGTGTGTGTGAGAGAGAGAACGAGTGTCTGTGTAAGAGAGAGGATGCGTGTGTGATAGAATGTGTGTGTGAGAGAGAGAATGCGTGTGTGAGAGAGAATGCGTGTGTGAGAGAGAGAATGAGTGTCTGTGTAAGAGAGAGAATGCGTGTGTGAGACAATGCATGCATGTGTGAGAGAGAGAATGCGTGTGTGAGAGAGAGAGAACGAGTGTCTGTGTAAGAGAGAGGATGCGTGTGTGAGAGAATGTGTGTGTGTGAGAGAGAATGCGTGTGTGAGAGAATGCATGCATGTGTGAGAGAGAGAATGCGTGTGTGTGAGAGAGAGAACGAGTGTCTGTGTAAGAGAGAGGATGCGTGTGTGAGAGAATGTGTGCATGTGTGAGAGAGAGAATGCGTGTGTGAGAGAGAATGCGTGTGTGACAGAATGCATGCATGTGTGAGAGAGAGAATGCGTGTGTGTGAGAGAGAGAATGAGTGTCTGTGTAAGAGAGAGGATGCGTGTGTGAGAGAATGTGTGTGTGAGAGAGAGAATGCATGTGTGAGAGAGAATGCTTGTGTGTGAGAGAGATAGAGAATGCGTGTGTGAGAGAGAATGTGTGCGTGTGAGAGAGAATGTGTGCGTGTGAGAAAGAGAATGTGTGTGTGCGTGAGAGAGAGATTGTGTGCGTGCGAGAGAGAAAAGAATGAGTGTGTGAGAGAGAGAATGAGTGTGTGTGAGAGAGAATGGGTGCGTGTGAGAGAGAATGCGTGTTTGAGAGAGAATGCGCGTGTGTGAGAGAGAGGATGCGTGTGTGTGAGAGAGAGGATGCGTGTGTGCGTGAGAGACATAATGCGTGCATGTGTGAGAGAGTGAATGCATGCGTGAGAGAGAGAGAGAACGAGTGTAAGAGGAAGAATGCGTCTGCGAGAGAATGTGTGTGCGAGAGAGAGAGAGACTGTGTGTGTGTGTGTGAGAGAGAGAGAGAATGCGTGTGTGAGAGAGAGAGAGAATGCGTGTGTGTGTGAGAGAGAGAATGCGTGTGTGAGAGAGAGAGAACGAGTGTCTGTGTAAGAGAGAGGATGCGTGTGTGAGAGAATGCGTGCATGTGTGAGAGAGAGAATGCGTGTGTGAGAGAGAGGGAACGAGTGTCTGTGTAAGAGAGAGGATGCGTGTGTGAGAGAGTGTGTGTGTGAGAGAGAGAATGCGTGTGTGAGAGAGAATGCGTGTGTGAGAGAATGCATGCATGTGTGAGAGAGAATGCGTGTGTGAGAGAGAGAGAACGAGTGTCTGTGTAAGAGAGAGGATGCGTGTGTGAGAGAATGTGTGTGTGAGAGAGAGAATGCGTGTGTGTGAGAGAGAATGCGTGTGTGAGAGAATGTGTGCATGTGTGAGAGAGAGAATGCGTGTGTGAGAGAGAGAGAACGAGTGTCTGTGTAAGAGAGAGGATGCGTGTGTGAGAGAATGTGTGCATGTGTGAGAGAGAGAATGCGTGTGTGAGAGAGAGGGAACGAGTGTCTGTGTAAGAGAGAGGATGCGTGTGTGAGAGAATGAGTGTGTGAGAGAGAGAATGCGTGTGTGTTAGAGATTGCGTGTGTGAGAGAATGCATGCATGTGTGAGAGAGAATGCGTGTGTGAGAGAGAATGTGTGCGTGTGAGAGAGAATGCGTGCTTATGAGTGAGAAAAGAATGAGTGTATGTTAAAGAGAGAATGCGTGTGTGCGTGAGAGAGAAAAGAATGCATGTGTGTGAGAGAGAATGCGTGCGTGCGTGAGAGAGAGAATTTATGCGTGAGAGAGAGAGAGAACGATTGTCTGTGTAAGAGAAAGAATGCGTCTGTGAGAGAATGTGTGTGTGAGAGAGAAAGAGAATCCGTGCGTGAGAGACAGAGAGAATGAGTGTGTGTGTGAGAGAGAGAGAATGCGTGTGTGCGAGAGAGAGACAATGTGTGTGCGTGAGAGAGAATGTGTGTGCGAGACAGAGAGTGAGAATTCGTGTGTGCGTGAGAGAGAGAGAAATCGTGTGTGCGAGAGAGAGAGAATGAGTGTGTGCGAGAGAGAGAAAAGAATGCGTGTGTGTGTGAGAGAGAGAATGTGTGTGCGAGAGAGAGAGAGAATGTGTGTGTGCGAGAGAGAGAGAGTGCGTGTGTGTGTGAGAGAGAGAATGTGTGTGTGTGAGAGAGAGAGAATGTGTGCGTATGTGAGAGAGAGAATGAGTGTCTGTGTAAGAGAGAGAATGCGTGTGTGAGAGAATGCGTGTGTGTGAGAGAGAGAATGTGTGTGTGAGAGAGAGAATGCGTGTATGTGAGAGAATGTGTGCGTGTGAGAGAGAATGCGTGCGTATGAGTGAGAAAAGAATGAGTGTATGTTAAAGAGAGAATGTGTGTGTGCGTGAGAGAGAAAAGAATGCATGTGTGTGAGAGAGAATGCGTGCGTGCGTGAGAGAGAGAATTTATGCGTGAGAGAGAGAGAGAACGAGTGTCTGTGTAAGAGAAAGAATGCGTCTGTGAGAGAATGTGTGTGTGAGAGAGAGAGAGAATGTGTGTGCGTGAGAGAGAATGTGTGTGCGAGACAGAGAGTGAGAATTTGTGTGTGCGTGAGAGAGAGAGAAATCGTGTGTGCGAGAGAGAGAGAATGAGTGTGTGCGAGAGAGAGAAAAGAATGCGTGTGTGTGTGAGAAAGAGAATGTGTGTGTGAGAGACAGAGAGAATGAGTGTGTGTGTGAGAGAGAGAGAATGCGTGTGTGCGAGAGAGAGAGAATGTGTGTGCGTGAGAGAGAATGTGTGTGCGAGACAGAGAGTGAGAATTCGTGTGTGCGTGAGAGAGAGAGAAATCGTGTGTGCGAGAGAGAGAATGAGTGTGTGCGAGAGAGAGAATGCGTGTGTGTGTGAGAGAGAGAATGCGGGTGTGCGTGAGAGAGAGAGAATGAGTGTGTGCGAGGGAGAGAGAGAATTCGTGTGTGAGACAGAGAATGAGCGTGTGCGAGAGAGAGAGAATTTGTGTGTGCGTGAGAGAGAGAGAGAATGCATGTGTGCGTGAGATAGAATGTATGTGCGAGAGATAGAGAGAGAATGCGTGTGTGTGAGACAGAGAGAGAGACTTCGTGTGTGCGTGAGAGAGAGAATTCGTTTGTGCGTGAGAGATAGAGAATGAGTGTGTGCGTGTGAGAGAGAATGCGTGCGTGTGTGAGAGAGAGAATGCGTGTGTGTGAGAGAGACAACGAGTGTCTGTGTAAGGGAGAGGATGCGTGTGTGAGAGAATGTGTGTGAGAGAGAGAGAATGTGTGTGTGAGAGAGAATGCGTGTGTGAGAGAATGCATGCATGTGTGAGAGAGAGAATGCTTGTGTGAGAGAGAGAGAACGAGTGTCTGTGTAAGAGAGAGGATTCGTGTGTGAGAGAATGTGTTTGTGTGAGAGAGAATGCGTGTGTGAGAGAGAGAATGCTTGTGTGTGAGAGAGAATGGGTGTGTGAGAGAATGCATGCATGTGTGAGAGTGAGAATGCGTGTGTGAGAGAGAGAGAACGAGTGTCTGTGTAAGAGAGAGGAAGCGTGTGTGAGAGAATGTGTGTGTGAGAGAGAGAATGCATGTGTGAGAGAGAATGCTTGTGTGTGAGAGAGATAGAGAATGCGTGTGTGAGAGAGAGAATGTGTGCGTGTGAGAGAGAATGTGTGCGTGTGAGAGAGAGAATGCGTGTGTGCATGAGAGAGAGAATGTGTGCGTGCTAGAGAGAAAAGAATGAGTGTGTAAGAGAGAGAATGAGAGTGCGTGTGAGAGAGTGAATGTGTGCGTGTAAGAGAGAATGTGTGCGTGTGAGAGAGAATGTGTGCGTGTGAGAGAGAATGCGTGTGTGAGAGAGAATGCGTGTGTGTGAGAAAGAGGATGCATGTGTGTGCGAGAGAGAGGATGTGCGTGTGCGAGAGAAAAGAATGCGTATGTGCGTGAGAGACATAACGCGTGCATGTGTGAGAGAGTCAATGCATGCGTGTGAGAGAGAGAGAACGAGTGTCTGTGTAAGAGGAAAAATGCTTCTGTGAGAGAATGTGTGTGCGAGAGAGAGAGAGAGAATGTGTGTGTGTGGGAGAGAGAGAATGCGTGTGTGTGAGAGAGAGAGAATGCGTGTGTGAGAGAGAGAGAGAGAATGCGTGCGTGCGTGAGAGAGAGAGAATGTGTGTGCGAGAGAGAGAGAATGTGTGTATGCGAGAGAGAGAGAGAGCGTGTGTGTGTGAGAGAGAGAATGTGTGTGTGTGAGAGGGAGAGAATGCGTGCGTGTGTGAGAGAGAGAACGAGTGTCTGTGTAAGAGAAAGAATGCGTCTGTGAGAGAATGTGTGTGTGAGAGAGAGAGAATGAGTGTGTGCGTGAGAGAGAATTTGTTTGTGCGTGAGAGAGAGAATGAGTCATTGCGAGAGAGAGAGAAAATGCGGGTGTGAAAGAGAGAATGTGTGTGTGAGAGAGAGAGAGAGAATGCCTGTGTGTGAGAGAGAGAGGGAATGCCTGTGTGCAAAAGACAGAGTGCGTGCATGAGATAGTGTCCGCGCATGAGAGAGAGAAAATGTGCACATGTGAGTAAGAGAGAGAGTGAGCGTGTGTGAAATATGATGTGCACATGCATGAGAGTGTGTGTGAGTGCGAGAAAGAGGGTGTGAGAGTGAAAGAGTGAGTGCATGCGAGTGTGTGCGTGCACGTGAGAGAGTGTGTGTGTACAAGTGAACGAGAGTGAGTGCGCACGTGAGAGAGATGGCATATGTGATAGAAAGAGTGTCTACATGTGCACGAGAGAATGGGTGTGTGTGTGAGCAAGAGAGAGCGGACAGAGTGCGTGGACAGAGAGAGAGACACAGAGAGAGAGGGACAGGGAGAGAGTGACAGAGAGAGAGAGAGAGCTAGGGACAGGGAGAGACGGACACAGAGAGAGAGAGAGGGACAGAGAAAGAGACGCAGCGAGAGAGAGGGACAGAGAGAGTGGGACACTGAAAGATAGGGACATAGAGAGAGAGATCGAGAGAGAGAGGGATACTCAGAGAGAGAGAGGAACACAGTGAGAGTATGAGGGACACAGAGAGAGAGGGTCATGGACAGAGAGGGAAAGAGAGAGAGGGACACAGAGAAAGAGGGACACAGAGAGAGGGAGGGACACAGAGAGAGAGAGGGACATGGACAGAGAGGGACAGAGAGAGAGGGACACAGAGAAAGAGAGACACAGAGAGAGTGTGAGGGACACAGAGAGAGAGGGACATGGACAGAGAGGGACTGAGAAAGAGGGACACAGAGAGAGAGGGTCATGGACAGAGAGGGACAGAGAGAGAGGGACACAGAGAAAGAGGGACACAGAGAGAGTGTGAGGAACACAGAGACAGAGAGGGACATGGACAGAGAGGGACAGAGAGAGAGAGGGACACAGAGAGAGGGATACAGAGAGAGAGGGAGGGACACAGACAGATAGGGACATGGACAGAGAGGGACAGAGAGAGAGGGACACAGAGAAAGAGGGAGGGACACAGAGAGAGAGGGACATGGGCAGAGAGGGACTGAGAAAGAGGGACACAGAGAGAGAGGGTCATGGACAGAGAGGGACAGATAGAGAGGGACACAGAGAAAGAGGGACACAGAGAGAGTGTGAGGAACACAGAGACAGAGAGGGACATGGACAGAGAGGGACAGAGAGAGAGAGGGACACAGAGAGAGGGATACAGAGAGAGAGGGAGGGACACAGAGCGAGTGAGGGACAGAGAGAGAGTGAGGGACATAGAGTGAGTGAGGGACAGAGAGACCGAGGGGCAGAGAGAGAGAAAATGCGTGTGCGTGAGAGAGAGAGAATGAGTATGTGTGATAATGACATGGAGAGTGTAATGGTGTCACGGTGATAATGACGTGGTGAGTTTGAGGGGGTCAGTGTGATAGCATCGGGGTTAGTGTCATGGGGTCAGGGTGATACTGTCGTAGTTAGTGCAAGGGGGTCAGGGTGATAGTGATGTGGTTCGTGTAAAGGGGTCAGGGTGATAGTGACGTGGTTAGTGTGACGGGGTCAGGGTGATAGTGACGTGGTTAGTGTGACGGGGTCAGGGTGATAGTTATGTGGTGAGTGTAAAGGGGTCAGGGTGATAGTGATGTGGTTAATGTGAGGGGGTCAGGGTGATAGTGACGTGGTTAGTGTGAGGGGCTCAGGGTGATAGTGACGTGGTTAGTGTAAAGGGGTCAGGGTGATAGTGGCGTAGTTAATGGGAGGGGGTCAGGGTGATAGTGACGTGATTAGTGTGAGGGGCTCAGGGTGATAATGACGTGGTTAGTATGAGGGGGTCAGTGTGATAGTGACATCGTTAGTGTGAGCGGGTCAGTGTGATAGTGACGTGATTAGTGTGAGGGGATCAGGGAGATAGTGACGTGGTGAATGTGAGGGGGTCAGGGTGATAGTGACGTGGTTAGTGTGAGGAGGTTAGGATGATAGTGACGTGGTAAGTATGAGGGGCCAGGTTGATAGTGACGTGGTGAGTTTGAGGGGTTCAGTGTGATAATGACATGGAGAGTGTAATGGTGTCAGGGTGAGAGTGTCGTAGTTAGTGCAAGGGTGTCAGGGTGATAGTGACATGGTGAGTGTGATGGGGTCAGGGCGATAGTGACTGAGTTAGTGTAAGTGGGACAGGGTGATAGTGACGTGGTGAGTATGAGGGGTCAGCTTGATAGTGACGTGGTGAGTTCGGGGGGCTCAGAGTGATTGTGACATGGTTAGTGTGGTGGGTCAGGGTGATTGTGACATGGTTAGTGTGAGGGGGTCAGAGAATAGTGACGTGGTTAGTGTGAGTAATCAGGGTGATAGTGACCTGGTTAGTGTAAGGAAGACAGGGTGATAGTAAAGTGATGAGTGTGAGGGGGTCAGGGTAATAGTAATGGTGTTAGTGTGAGGGGGTCAGGTTGATAGTGACGTGATTAGTGTAAGGGGGTCAGGGTGATTGTGACGTGGTGAATGTGAGGGGATCAGGGTGATAGTGACGTGGTGAGTGTAAGTTGTCAGCTTGATAGTGACGTGGTGAGTTTGCGGGAGTCAGTGTGATAGCGACATGGTGAGTGTGATGGTGTCAGGGTGATAGTGTCGTAATTGGTGCAAGGGGGTCATGGGGGTTTGTGCCATGGTTAGTGTGAGGGGGTCAGGCTGATAGTGACGTGGTTAGTTTGAGGGGTCAGGGTTATAGTGACATGGTTAGTGAGAGAGGGGTCAATGTGTTAGTGACGTGATTAGTGTGAGGGGGTCAGGGTGATAGTGACATAGTTAGTGGGAGGGGGTCAGGGTTATAGTGATGTGGTTAGTGTGAGGGATCACTGTTATTGTGACATGGTTAGTGTGAGGGGTAAGGGTGATAGTGACGTGGTTAGTGTGAGGGGTCAGGGTGGTAGTGACATGGTGAGTGTGATGGGGTCAGGGCGATAGTGACTTAGTTAGTGTAAGTGGGACAGGGTGATAGTGACGTGGTGAGTATGAGGGGTCAGCTTGATAGTGACGTGGTGAGTTCGGGGGGCTCAGAGTGATTGTGACATGGTTAGTGTGTTGGGTCAGGGTGATTGTGACATGGTTAGTGTGAGGGGTCAGAGAATAGTGACGTGGTTAGTGTGAGTAATCAGGGTGATAGTGACCTGGTTAGTGTAAGGAAGACAGGGTGATAGTAAAGTGATGAGTGTGAGGGGGTCAGGGTAATAGTAATGGTGTTAGTGTGAGGGGGTCAGGTTGATAGTGACGTGATTAGTGTAAGGGGGTCAGGGTGATTGTGACGTGGTGAATGTGAGGGGATCAGGGTGATAGTGACGTGGTGAGTGTAAGTTGTCAGCTTGATAGTGACGTGGTGAGTTTGCGGGAGTCAGTGTGATAGAAACATGGTGAGTGTGATGGTGTCAGGGTGATAGTGTCGTAATTGGTGCAAGGGGGTCATGGGGGTTTGTGCCATGGTTAGTGTGAGGGGGTCAGGCTGATAGTGACGTGGTTAGTTTGAGGGGTCAGGGTTATAGTGACATGGTTAGTGAGAGAGGGGTCAATGTGTTAGTGACGTGATTAGTGTGAGGGGGTCAGGGTGATAGTGACATAGTTAGTGGGAGGGGGTCAGGGTTATAGTGATGTGGTTAGTGTGAGGGATCACTGTTATTGTGACATGGTTAGTGTGAGGGGTAAGGGTGATAGTGACGTGGTTAGTGTGAGGGGTCAGGGTGGTAGTGTCGGGGTTAGTGTGAGGGGGTCATGGCGATAGTGATGTGGTTAGTATGAGGGGCCCAGGGAGATAGTGACGTGGTGAGTGTGAGGGGGTCAGAGTGATAGTGATGTGGTTAGTGTGTGGGGGTCAGGGTGATAGTATTGTGGTTAGTGTGAGGGGGTCAGGGTGATAGTGACGTGGTTAATGTGAGGGGGTAAGGGTGGTAGTGATGTGGTTAGTGTGGGGGGTCAGTGTGATAGTGAGATGGTTAGTGTGAGGGGTCAGAGAGATAGTGATGTGGTTAATGTGAGGGGCTCAGGGTGGTAGTGACGTGGTTAGTGTGAGGGGTCAGGGTGATAGTCACGTAGTAAGTGTGAGGGGTCAGGATGATAGTGACGGGGTTCGTGTGAGGGAGTCATGGCGATAGTGACATGATTAGTATGAGGGGCTCAGGGAGATAGTGACGTGGTTAGTGTGAGGGGTCAGGGTGATAGTGACGGGGTTAGTGTGAGGGGGTCATGTCGATAGTGACGTGGTTAGTGTGAGGGGCTCAGGGAGATAGTGACCTGGTGAGTGTGAGGGGATCAGGGTGATACTGACGTGGTGAGTGTGTGGGGATCAGGGTGATAGTGTTGCGGTTAGTGTGAGGGGGTCAGGGCGATAGTGACATGGTTAATGTGAGGGGGTAAGGGTGATAGTGACGTGGTTAGTGTGAGGGGGTCAGGGAGATAGTGACGTGGTGAGTGTGAGGAGGTCAGGGTGATAGTGATGTGGTTAGTGTGTGGGAGTCAGGGTGATAGTATTGTGGTTAGTGTGAGGGGGTCATGGTGATACTGACGTGGTTAATGTGAGGGTGTAAGGGTGATAGTGATGTGGTTAGTGTAAGGGGGTCAGTGTGATAGTGAGATGGTTAGTGTGAGGGGGTCAGGGAGATAGTGATGTGGCTAATGTGAGGGGCTCAGGGTGATAGTGACATGGTTAGTGTGAGGGGGTCAGGGTGATAGTGACGTGGTTAGTGTGAGGGGGTCAGGGTGATCGTGACATGGTTAGTGTGAGGGTCTGGGTGATGGTGATGTGGTTCGTGTGAGGGGGTCAGGGAGATAGTGACGTGGTGAGTGTGAGGGGTCAGGGTAATAGTGAAGTGGTTAGTGTGAGGGGTAAGTGTGATAGTGACGTAGTTAGTGTGAGGGGTCTGGGTGATGGTGATGTGGTTCGTGTGAGGGGAGCAGGGAGATAGTGACGTGGTGAGTGTGAGGGGTAAGGTGATAGTGACGTGGTTAGTGTGAGGGTGTCAGGGTGATAGTGACGTGGTTAGTGTGAGGGGGTCAGCGTGATAGTGACGTGGTTAGTATGAGGTGGTCAGTGTGATAGTGACATGGTTAGTGTGAGGGGTCTGGGTGATGGTGATGTGGTTCGTGTGAGGGGATCTGGGAGATAGTGACGTGGTTAGTGTGAGGGGTCAGCTTGATAGTGACGTGATGAGTTTGTGGGGGTCTGTGTGATAGTGACGGGGTTAGTGTAATGGGGTCAGTGTGATAGTGACGTTGTTAGTGTGAGGGGTCAGGGTGATCGTGATGATGTTAGTGTGAGGGGGTCAGGGTGATAGTGACGTGGTTAGTTGTGGGGGTCAGAATGATAGTGATGTGGTGAATGTAAGGGGGTCAGGGTGATAGTCATGTGGCTTGTGTGATCGGGTCAGGGTGATATTGACGTGTTTAGTTTAAGGTGGTCAGGGTGATAGTGAGGTGGTTAGTTTGAGGGGATCAGGCTGATAGTAATATGGTTATTTTAATGGGGTCAGGGTGATAGTGACGTGGTGAGTGTGAGGGGTCAGTGTGATAATGATATGGTTAGTGTGAGGGGGGTCAGGGAGATAGTGAGGGGATTAGTGTAAGCGGGTCAGGGTGATAGTGACGTGGTTAATGTGAGGTGGTCAGGGTGATAGTGACATGGTTAGTGTGAGGGGTCAGGGAGATAGTGATGTGGTTCATACGATGGCCTCAGGGAGATAGTGACATGGTGAGTGTGAAGGGAAAAGAGTGATAGTGACGTGGTGAGTGTGAGGGGGTCAGGGTGTGAGTGACGTGGTTAGTGTGAGGGTGTCACGGTGATAGTGATGTGGTTAGTGTGAGAGGGTCAGGGTGATAGTGACATGGTTAGTGTGAGGGGGTCAGGGTGATAGTGACATGGTTAGTGTGAGGGGGACAGGGTGATAGTGAAGTGGTGACTGTGAGGGGGTCATGGTGATAGTGAAGTGGTTACTGTGAGGGGGTCAGGGTGATAGTGATGTGGTTAGTTTGAGGGGGTCAGGTTGACAGTGATGTGGTTAGTGTAATGGGGTCAGTGTGATAATGACGTTGTTAGTGTGAGGGGTCAGGGTGATAGTGATTATGTTAGTGTGAGGGGGTCAGGGTGATTGTGACGTGGTTAGTTGTGGGGGTCAGAATGATAGTGATGTGGTGAGTGTAAGGGGGTCAGGCTGATAGTGACATGGTTTGTGTGATAGGGTCAGGGTGATATTGACGTGTTTAGTTTAAGGTGGTCAGGGTGATAGTGAGCTGGTTAGTTTGAGGGGATAGGCTGATAGTAATATGGTTATTTTAATGAGGTCAGGGTGATAGTGACGTGGTGAGTGTGAGGGGTCAGTGTGATAATGATATGGTTAGTGTGAGGGGGGTCAGGGAGATAGTGAGGGGATTAGTGTAAGCGGGTCAGGGTGATAGTGACGTGGTTAATGTGAGGTGGTCAGGGTGATAGTGACATGGTTAGTGTGAGGGGTCAGGGAGATAGTGATGTGGTTCATGTGATGGCCTCAGGGAGATAGTGACATGGTGAGTGTGAGGGTATCAGAGTGATAGTGACGTGGTGAGTGTGAGGGGGTCAGGGTGTGAGTGACGTGGTTAGTGTGAGGGTGTCACGGTGATAGTGATGTGGTTAGTGTGAGGGGGCATGGTGATAGTGATGTGGTTAGAGTGAGGGGGTCAGGGTGATAGTGACATGGTTAGTGTGAGGGGGACAGGGTGATAGTGAAGTGGTTAGAGTGAGGGGTCAGGGAGATAGTGATGTGGTTCATACGATGGCCTCAGGGAGATAGTGACATGGTGAGTGTGAAGGGAAAAGAGTGATAGTGACGTGGTGAGTGTGAGGGGGTCAGGGTGTGAGTGACGTGGTTAGTGTGAGGGTGTCACGGTGATAGTGATGTGGTTAGTGTGAGAGGGTCAGGGTGATAGTGACATGGTTAGTGTGAGGGGGTCAGGGTGATAGTGACATGGTTAGTGTGAGGGGGACAGGGTGATAGTGAAGTGGTGACTGTGAGGGGTTCATGGTGATAGTGAAGTGGTTACTGTGAGGGGGTCAGGGTGATAGTGATGTGGTTAGTTTGAGGGGGTCAGGTTGACAGTGATGTGGTTAGTGTAATGGGGTCAGTGTGATAATGACGTTGTTAGTGTGAGGGGTCAGGGTGATAGTGATTATGTTAGTGTGAGGGGGTCAGGGTGATTGTGACGTGGTTAGTTGTGGGGGTCAGAATGATAGTGATGTGGTGAGTGTAAGGGGGTCAGGCTGATAGTGACATGGTTTGTGTGATAGGGTCAGGGTGATATTGACGTGTTTAGTTTAAGGTGGTCAGGGTGATAGTGAGCTGGTTAGTTTGAGGGGATAGGCTGATAGTAATATGGTTATTTTAATGAGGTCAGGGTGATAGTGACGTGGTGAGTGTGAGGGGTCAGTGTGATAATGATATGGTTAGTGTGAGGGGGGTCAGGGAGATAGTGAGGGGATTAGTGTAAGCGGGTCAGGGTGATAGTGACGTGGTTAATGTGAGGTGGTCAGGGTGATAGTGACATGGTTAGTGTGAGGGGTCAGGGAGATAGTGATGTGGTTCATGTGATGGCCTCAGGGAGATAGTGACATGGTGAGTGTGAGGGTATCAGAGTGATAGTGACGTGGTGAGTGTGAGGGGGTCAGGGTGTGAGTGACGTGGTTAGTGTGAGGGTGTCACGGTGATAGTGATGTGGTTAGTGTGAGGGGGCATGGTGATAGTGATGTGGTTAGAGTGAGGGGGTCAGGGTGATAGTGACATGGTTAGTGTGAGGGGGACAGGGTGATAGTGAAGTGGTTTCTGTGAGGGGGTCAGTGTGATAGTGATGTGGTTAGTTTGAGGGGGTCAGGTTGACAGTGATGTGGTTAGTGTGAGTGGGTCAGGGCGATAGTGACGTAGTTTTTGTGAGTTGGTCAGCGTGATAGTGACGTGGTTAGTGTAAGGGGGACAGGATAATAGTGACATAATGAATTTGTGGGGTCAGTGTGATAGTGACGGCGTTAGTGTAATTGGGTAAGGGTGATAGTGTCGTAGTTAGTGCAAGGGGGTCAGGGTGATAGTGACGTTGTTAGTGTCATGGGGTCAGTGTGATAGTGACGTGGTTAGAATGAGGGGTAAGGGTGATAGTGACGATGTTAGTTTGAGGGGGTCAGGGTGATAGTGATGTGGTTAGTGTGAGGGGGTCAGTGTGATAGTGACGTGGTTAATGTGAGGTGGTCAGGGTGATAGTGACATGTTTAATGTGAGGTGGTCAGGGTGACAGTGACGTGGTTAGTGTGAGGGGGTCAGGGTGATAGTGACGTGGTTAATGTGAGGTGGTCAGGGTGATAGTGACATGGTTAGTGTGAGGGGTCAGGGAGATAGTGAAGTGGTTCATGTGATGGCCACAGGGAGATAGTGACATGGTGAGTGTGAGGGTATCAGAGTGATAATGACGTGGTGAATGTGAGGGGGTCAGGGTGTGAGTGACGTGGTTAGTGTGAGGGTGTCACGATGATAGTGATGTGGTTAGTGTGAGGGGGTCAGGGTGATAGTGACATGGTTAGTGTGAGGGGGTCAGGGTGATAGTGACATGGTTAGTGTGAGGGGGACAGGGTGATAGTGAAGTGGTTACTGTGAGGGTGTCAGGGTGATAGTGATGAGGTTAGATTGAAGGGGTCAGTGTGATAGTAATATGGTTATTATAATGGGATCAGGGTGATAGTGAAGTGTTTAGTTTAAGGTGGTCCGGGTGATAGTGAGTTGGTAAGTTTTAGGGGATCAGGCTGATAGTAATATGGTTATTTTAAAGGGGTCAGGATGATAGTGACGTGGGGAGTGTGAGGGGTCAGTGTGATAATGATATGGTTAGTGTGAGGGGGGTCAGGGAGATAGTGAGGGGATTAGTGTAAGCGGGTCACGGTGATAGTGACGTGGTTAATGTGAGGTGGTCAGGGTGATAGTGACATGGTTAGTGTGAGGGGTCAGGGAGATAGTGATGTGGTTCATGTGATGGCCTCAGGGGGATAGTGACATGGTGAGTGTGAGGGGATCAGAGTGATAGTGACATGGTGAGTGTGAGGGGGTCAGGGTGTGAGTGACGTGGTTAGTGTGAGGGTGTCACGGTGATAATGATGTGGTTAGTGTGAGGGGGTCACGGTGATAGTGATGTGGTTAGTGTGAGGGGGTCAGGGTGATAGTGACTTGGTTAGTGTGAGGGGTACAGGGTGATAGTGAAGTGGTTACTGTGAGGGGGTCAGGGTGATAGTGATGTGGTTAGGTTAAGGGGGTCAGGTTGATAGTGATGTGGTTAGTGTGAGGGGGTCAGGGCGATAGTGACGTGGTTTTTGTGAGGTGGTCAGCATGATAATGACTTGGTTATTGTAAGGGGGACAGGATAATAGTGACATGATGAATTTGTGGGGGTCAGTGTGATAGTGACGGCGTTCGTGTAATTGGTTAAGGGTGATCGTATCGTAGTTAGTGCAAGGGGGTCAGGGTGATAGTGACGTGGTTAGTGTCATGGGGTCAGTGTGATAGTGACGTGGTTAGAGTGAGGGGTAAGGGTGATAGTGACGATGTTAGTTTGAGGGGGTCAGGGTGATTGTGATGTGGATGGTGTGAGGGGGCAGGGTGATAGTGACGTGGTTAGTGTGAGGGGGTCAGGACAATAGTGACATGGTTAATGTGAGGGGGCCAGGGTGATAGTGATGTGTTTCGTGTGAGGGTATCTGGGAGATAGTGACGTGGTTAGTGTGAGGGGTCAGCTTGATAGTGACGTGATGAGTTTGTGGGGGTCAGTGTGATAGTGACGGGGTTAGTGTAATTGGGTCAGTGTGATCGTGTCGTACTTAGTGCAAGGGTGTCAGGGTGATAGTGAGATGGTTAGTGTAATGGGGTCAGTGTGATAGTGACGTTGTTAGTGTGAGGGGTCAGGGTGATCGTGATGATGTTAGTGTGAGGGGGTCAGGGTGATAGTGGGCGTGGTTAGTTGTGGGGGTCAGAATGATAGTGATGTGGTGAATGTAAGGGGGTCAGGGTGATAGTGACGTGGTTTGTGTGATAGGGTCAGGGTGATATTGACGTGTTTAGTTTAAGGTGGTCAGGGTGATAGTGAGGTGGTTAGTTTGAGGGGATCAGGCTGATAGTAATATGGTTATTTTAATGGGGTCAGGGTGATAGTGACGTGGTGAGTGTGAGGGGTCAGTGTGATAATGATATGGTTAGTGTGAGGGGGGTCAGGGAGATAGTGAGGGGATTAGTGTAAGCGGGTCAGGGTGATAGTGACGTGGTTAATGTGAGGTGGTCAGGGTGATAGTGACATGGTTAGTGTGAGGGGTAAGGGAGATAGTGATGTGGTTCATATGATGGCCTCAGGGAGATAGTGACATGGTGAGTGTGAGGGGATCAGAGTGATAGTGACGTGGTGAGTGTGAGGGGATCAGGGTGTGAGTGACGTGGTTAGTGTGAGGGTGTCACGGTGATAGTGATGTGGTTAGTGTGAGGGGGTCAGGGTGATAGTGACATGGTTAGTGTGAGGGGGTCAGGGTGATAGTGACATGGTTAGTGTGAGGGGGACAGGGTGATAGTGAAGTGGTTACTGTGAGGGGGTCATGGTGATAGTGAAGTGGTTACTGTGAGGGGGTCAGGGTGATAGTGATGTGGTTAGTTTGAGGGGGTCAGGTTGACAGTGATGTGGTTAGTGTAATGGGGTTAGTGTGATAGTGACGTTGTTAGTGTGAGGGGTCAGGGAGATAGTGATGTGGTTCATGTGATGGCCTCAGGGAGATAGTGACATGGTGAGTGTGAGGGTATCAGAGTGATAGTGACGTGGTGAGTGTGAGGGGGTCAGTGTGTGAGTGACGTGGTTAGTGTGAGGGTGTCACGGTGATAGTGATGTGGTTAGTGTGAGGGGGCATGGTGGTAGTGATGTGGTTAGTGTGAGGGGGTCAGGGTGATAGTGACATGGTTAGTGTGAGGGGGACAGGGTGATAGTGAAGTGGTTACTGTGAGGCGGTCATGGTGATAGTGAAGTGGTTACTGTGAGGGGGTCAGGGTGATAGTGATGTGGTTAGTTTGAGGGGGTCAGGTTGACAGTGATGTGGTTAGTGTGAGGGGGTCAGGGCGATAGTGACGTGGTTTTTGTGAGTTGGTCAGCGTGATAGTGACGTGGTTAGTGTAAGGGGGACAGGATAATAGTGACATGATGAATTTGTGGGGTCAGTGTGATAGTGACGGCGTTCGTGTAATTGGGTAAGGGTGATAGTGTCGTAGTTAGTGCAAGGGGGTCAGGGTGATAGTGACGTGGTTAGTGTCATGGGGTCAGTGTGATAGTGACGTGGTTAGAGGAGGGGTAAGGGTGATAGTGACGATGTTAGTTTGAGGGGGTCAGGGTGATAGTGATGTGGTTAGTGTGAGGGGGTCAGTGTGATAGTGACGTGGTTAATGTGAGGTGGTCAGGTTGATAGTGACATGGTTAATGTGAGGTGGTCAGGGTGACAGTGACGTGGTTAGTGTGAGGGGGTCAGGGCGATAGTGACGTGGTTTTTGTGAGTTGGTCAGCGTGATAGTGACGTGGTTAGTTTAAGGGGGACAGGATAATAGTGACATGATGAATTTGTGGGGTCAGTGTGATAGTGACGGCGTTAGTGTAATGGGTAAGGGTGATCGTGTCGTAGTTAGTGCAAGGGGGTCAGGGTGATAGTGACGTGGTTAGTGTCATGGGGTCAGTGTGATAGTGACGTGGTTAGAGTGAGGGGTAAGGGTGATAGTGACGATGTTAGTTTGAGGGGGTCAGGGTGATAGTGATGTGGTTAGTGTGAGGGGGCAGGGTGATAGTGACGTGGTTAGTGTGAGGGGGTCAGGGCAATAGTGACATGGTTAATGTGAGGGGGCCAGGGTAATAGTGATGTGGTTCGTGTGAGGGGATCTGGGAGATAGTGACGTGGTTAGTGTGAGGGGTCAGCTTGATAGTGACTTGATGAGTTTGTGGGGGTCAGTGTGATAGTGACGGGATTAGTGTAATTGGGTAAGTGTGATAGTGTCGTAGTTAGTGCAAGGTTGTCAGGGTGATAGTGACGTGGTTAGTGTAATGGGGTCAGTGTAATAGTGACGTTGTTAGTGTGAGGGGTCAGGGTGATAGTGATGATGTTAGTGTGAGGGTGTCAGGGTGATAGTGACGTGGTTAGTTGTGGAGGTCAGAATGATAGTGATGTGGTGAATGTAAGGGATCAGGGTGATAGTGACGTGGTTTGTGTGATAGGGTCAGGGTGATATTGACGTGTTTAGTTTAAGGTGGTCAGGATGATAGTGAGGTGGTTAGTTTGAGGGGATCAGGCTGATAGTAATATGGTTATTTTAATGGGGTCAGGGTGATAGTGACGTGGTGAGTGTGAGGGGTCAGTGTGATTATGATATGGTTAGTGTGAGGGGGGTCAGGGAGATAGTGAGGGGATTAGTGTAAGCGGGTCAGGGTGATAGTGACGTGGTTAATGTGAGGTGGTCAGGGTGATAGTGACATGGTTAGTGTGAGGGGGAGGGGAGATAGTGATATGGTTCATATGATGGCCTCCGGGAGATAGTGAAATGGTGAGTGTGAGGGGATCAGAGTGACAGTGACGTGGTGAGTGTGAGGGGGTCAGGGTGTGAGTGACGTGGTTAGTGTGAGGGTGTCACGGTGATAGTAATGTGGTTAGTGTGAGGGGGTCAGGGTGATAGTGACATGGTTAGTGTGAGGGGGTCAGGTTGATAGTGACATGGTTAGTGTGAGGGGGACAGTGTGATAGTGAAGTGGTTACTGTGAGGGGGTCATGGTGAAAGTGAAGTGGTTACTATGAGGGGGTCAGCGTGATAGTGATGTGGTTAGTTTGAGGGGGTCAGGTTGACAGTGATGTGGTTAGTGTAATGGGGTCAGTGTGATAGTGACGTTGTTAGTGTGAGAGGTCAGGGAGATCGTGATGTGGTTCATGTGATGGCCTCAGGGAGATAGTGACATGGTGAGTGTGAGGGTATCAGAGTGATAGTGACGTGGTGAGTGTGAGGGGGTCAGTTTGTGAGTGACGTGGTGAGTGTGAGGGGGTCAGGGTGTGAGTGACGTGGTTAGTGTGAGGGTGTCACGGTGATAGTGACATGGTTAGTGTGAAGGGGTCAGGGTGATAGTGACATGGTTAGTGTGAGGGGGACAGGGTGATAGTGAAGTGGTTACTGTGAGGGGGTCAGGGTGATAGTGATGTGGTTAGTTTGAGGGGGTCAGGTTGACAGTGATGTGGTTAGTGTGAGGGGGTCAGGGCGATAGTGACGTGGTTTTTGTGAGTTGGTCAGCGTGATAGTGACGTGGTTAGTGTAAGGGGGACAGGATAATAGTGACATGATGAATTTGTGGGGTCAGTGTGATAGTGACGGCGTTAGTGTAATTGGGTAAGGGTGATAGTGTCGTAGTTAGTGCAAGGGTGTCAGGGTGATAGTGACGTGGTTAGTGTCATGGGGTCAGTGTGATAGTGACGTGGTTAGAGTGAGGGGTAAGGGTGATAGTGACGATGTTAGTATGAGGGGGTCAGGGTGATAGTGATGTGGTTAGTGTGAGTGTGTCAGTGTGATAGTGACGTGGTTAATGTGAGGTGGTCAGGGTGATAGTGACATGGTTAATGTGAGGTGGTCAAGGTGATAGTGACATGGTTAGTGTGAGGGGCTCAGGGTGATAGTGACATGGTTAGTGTGAGGGGGACAGTGTGATAGTGAAGTGGTTACTGTGAGGGGGTCATGGTGATAGTGAAGTGGTTACTGTGAGGGGGTCAGGGTGATAGTGATGTGGTTAGTTTGAGGGGGTCAGGTTGACAGTGATGTGGTTAGTGTAATGGGGTCAGTGTGATAGTGACGTTGTTAGTGTGAGGGGTCAGGGAGATAGTGATGTGGTTCATGTGATGGCCTCAGGGAGATAGTGACATGGTGAGTGTGAGGGTATCACAGTGATAGTGACGTGGTGAGTGTGAGGGGGTCAGGGTGTGAGTGACGTGGTTAGTGTGAGGGTGTCACGGTGATAGTGATGTGGTTACTGTGAGGGGGCATGGTGATAGTGATGTGGTTCGTGTGAGGGGGTCAGGGTGATAGTGACATGGTTAGTGTGAGGGGGACATGGTGATAGTGAAGTGGTTACTGTGAGGCGGACATGGTGATAGTGAAGTGGTTACTGTGAGGGGGTCAGGGTGATAGTGATGTGGTTAGTTTGAGGGGGTCAGGGCGATAGTGACGTGGTTTTTGTGAGTTGGTCAGCGTGATTGTGACGTGGTTAGTGTAAGGGGGACAGGATAATAGTGACATGATGAATTTGTGGGGTCAGTGTGATAGTTACGGCGTTAGTGTAATTGGGTAAGGGTGATAGTGTCGTAGTTAGTGCAAGGGGGTCAGGGTGATAGTGACGTGGTTAGTGTCATGGGGTCAGTGTGATAGTGACGTGGTTAGAGTGAGGGGTAAGGGTGATAGTGACGATGTTAGTTTGAGGGGGTCAGGGTGATAGTGATGTGGCTAGTGTGAGGGGGTCAGTGTGATAGTGACGTGGTTAATGTGAGGTGGTCAGGGTGATAGTGACATGGTTAATGTGAGGTGGTCAGGGTGACAGTGACGTGGTTAGTGTGAGGGGGTCAGGGCGATAGTGACGTGGTTTTTGTGAGTTGGTCAGCGTGATAGTGACGTGGTTAGTGTAAGGGGGACAGGATAATAGTGACATGATGAATTTGTGGGGTCAGTGTGATAGTGACGGTGTTAGTGTAATTGGGTAAGGGTGATAGTGTCGTAGTTAGTGCAAGGGGGTCAGGGTGATAGTGACGTGGTTAGTGTCATGGGGTCAGTGAGATAGTGACGTGGTTAGAGTGAGGGGTAAGGGTGATAGTGACGATGTTAGTTTGAGGGGGTCAGGGTGATAGTGATGTGGTTAGTGTGAAGGGGTCAGTGTGATAGTGACGTGGTTAATGTGAGGTGGTCAGGGTGATAGTGACATGGTTAATGTGAGGTGGTCAGGGTGACAGTGACGTGGTTAGTGTGAGGGGGTCAGGGTGATAGTGACGTGGTTAATGTGAGGTTGTCAGGGTGATAGTGACATGGTTAGTGTGAGGGGTCAGGGTGTGAGTGACGTGGTTAGTGTGAGGGTGTCACGGTGATAGTGATGTGGTTAGTGTGAGTGCGTCAGGGTGGTAGTGACATGGTTAGTGTGAGGGGCTCAGGGTGATAGTGACATGGTTAGTGTGAGGGGGACAGGGTGATAGTGAAGTGGTTACTGTGAGGGTGTCAGGGTGATAGTGATGAGGTTAGTTTGAAGGGGTCAGGGTGATAGTAATATGGTTATTTTAATGTGGTCAGGGTGATATTGACGTGTTTAGTTTAAGGTGGTCAGGGTGATAGTGAGGTGGTTAGTTTTAGGGGATCAGGCTGATAGTAATATGGTTATTTTAAAGGGGTCAGGGTGATAGTGACGTGGGGAGTGTGAGGGGTCAGTGTGATAATGATATGGTTAGTGTGAGGGGGGTCAGGGAGATAGTGAGGGGATTAGTGTAAGCGGGTCAGGGTGATAGTGACGTGGTTAATGTGAGGTGGTCAGGGTGATAGTGACATTGTTAGTGTGAGGGGTAAGGGAGATAGTGATGTGGTTCATGTGATGGCCTCAGGGGGATAGCGACATGGTGAGTGTGAGGGGATCAGAGTGATAGTGACGTGGTGAGTGTGAGGGGGTCAGGGTGTGAGTGACGTGGTTAGAGTGAGGGTGTCACGGTGATAATGATGTGGTTAGTGTGAGGGGGTCACGGTGATAGTGATGTGGTTATTGTGAGGGGGTCAGGGTGATAGTGACATGGTTTGTGTGAGGGGTACAGGGTGATAGTGAAGTGGTTACTGTGAGGGGGTCAGGGTGATAGTGATGTGGTTAGGTTGAGGGGGTCAGGTTGATAGTGATGTGGTTAGTGTGAGGGGGTCAGGGCGATAGTGACGTGGTTTTTGTGAGGTGGTCAGCGTGATAGTGACGTGGTTATTGTAAGGGGGACAGGATAATAGTGACATGATGAATTTGTGGGGGTCAGTGTGATAGTGACGGCGTTAGTGTAATTGGTTAAGGGTGATAGTATCGTAGTTAGTGCAAGGGGGTCAGGGTGATAGTGACGTGGTTAGTGTCATGGGGTCAGTGTGATAGTGACGTGGTTAGAGTGAGGGGTAAGGGTGATAGTGACGATGTTAGTTTGAGGGGGTCAGGGTGATTGTGATGTGGATGGTGTGAGGGGGCAGGGTGATAGTGACGTGGTTAGTGTGAGGGGGTCAGGGCAATAGTGACATGGTTAATGTGAGGGGGCCAGGGAGATAGTGATGTGGTTCGTGTGAGGGGATCTGGCAGATAGTGACGTGGTTAGTGTGAGGGGTCAGCTTGATAGTGACGTGATGAGTTTGTGGGGGTCAGTGTGATAGTGACGGGGTTAGTGTAATTGGGTAAGTGTGATAGTGTCGTAGTTAGTGCAAGGGTGTCAGGGTGATAGTGACGTGGTTAGTGTAATGGGGTCAGTGTGATAGTGACGTTGTTAGTGTGAGGGGTCAGGGTGATCGTGATGATGTTAGTGTGAGGGGGTCAGGGTGATAGTGGCGTGGTTAGTTGTGGGGGTCAGAATGATAGTGATGTGGTGAATGTAAGGGGGTCAGGGTGATAGTGACATGGTTTGTGTGATAGGGTCAGGGTGATATTGACGTGTTTAGTTTAAGGTGGTCAGGGTGATAGTGAGGTGGTTAGTTTGAGGGGATCAGGCTGATAGTAATATGGTTATTTTAATGGCGTCAGGGTGATAGTGACGTGGTGAGTGTGAGGGGTCAGTGTGATAATGATATGGTTAGTGTGAGGGGGGTCAGGGAGATAGTGAGGGGATTAGTGTAAGCGGGTCAGGGTGATAGTGACGTGGTTAATGTGAGGTGGTCAGGGTGATAGTGACCGTTAGTGTGAGGGGTAAGGGAGATAGTGATGTGGTTCATATGATGGCCTCAGGGAGATAGTGAAATGGTGATTGTGAGGGGATCAGAGTGATAGTGACGTGGTGAGTGTGAGGGGGTCAGGGTGTGAGTGACGTGTTTAGTGTGAGGGTGTCACGGTGATAGTGATGTGGTTAGTGTGAGGGGGTCAGGGTGATAGTGACATGGTTAGTGTGAGGGGGTCAGGGTGATAGTGACGTGGTTAGTTGTGGAGGTCAGAATGATAGTGATGTGGTGAATGTTCGGGATTAGGGTGATAGTGACGTGGTTTGTGTGATATGGTCAGGGTGATATTGACGTGTTTCGTTTAAGGTGGTCAGGATGATAGTGAGGTGGTTAGTTTGAGGGGATCAGGCTGATAGTAATATGGTTATTTTAATGGGGTCAGGGTGATAGTGACGTGGTGAGTGTGAGGGGTCAGTGTGATTATGATATGGTTAGTGTGATGGGGGTCAGGGAGATAGTGAGGGGATTAGTGTAAGCGAGACAGGGTGATAGTGACGTGGTTAATGTGAGGTGGTCAGGGTGATAGTGACATGGTTAGTGTGAGGGGTAGAGGAGATAGTGATGTGGTTCATATGATGGCCTCAGGGAGATAGTGAAATGGTGAGTGTGAGGGGATCAGAGTGATAGTGACGTGGTGAGTTTGAGGGGGTCAGGGTGTGAGTGACGTGGTTAGTATGAGGGTGTCACGGTGATTGTGATGTGGTTAGTGTGAGGGGGTCAGGGTGATAGTGACATGGTTAGTGTGAGGGTGTCAGGGTGATAGTGACATGGTTAGTGTGAGGGGGACAGTGTGATAGTGAAGTGGTTACTGTGAGGGGGTCATGGTGAAAGTGAAGTGGTTACTGTGAGGGGGTCAGGGTGATAGTGATGTGGTTAGTTTGAGGGGGTCAGGTTGACAGTGATGTGGTTAGTGTAATGGGGTCAGTGTGATAGTGACGTTGTTAGTGTGAGGGGTCAGGGAGATAGTGATGTGGTTCATGTGATGGCCTCAGGGAGATAGTGACATGGTGAGTGTGAGGGTATCAGAGTGATAGTGACGTGGTGAGTGTGAGGGGGTCAGTGTGTGAGTGACGTGGTTAGTGTGAGGGTGTCACGGTGATAGTGATGTGGTTAGTGTGAGGGGGCATGGTGATAGTGATGTGGTTAGTGTGAGGGGGTCAGGGTGATAGTGACATGGTTAGTGTGAGGGGGACAGGGTGATAGTGAAGTGGTTACTGTGAGCGGTCATGGTGATAGTGAAGTGGTTACTGTGAGGGGGTCAGTGTGATAGTGATGTGGTTAGTTTGAGGGGGTCAGGTTGACCGTGATGTGGTTAGTGTGAGGGGGTCAGGGCGATACTGACGTGGTTTTTGTGAGGTGGTCAGCATGATAGTGACGTGGTTAGTGTAAGGGGGACAGGATAATAGTGACATGATGAATTTGTGTGGTCAGTGTGATAGTGACGGCGTTAGTGTAATTGGGTAAGGGTGATAGTGTCGTAGTTAGTGACGTGGTTAGTGTCATGGGGTCAGTGTGATAGTGACGTGGTTAGAGTGAGGGGTAAGGGTGATAGTGACGATGTTAGTTTGAGGGGGTCAGAGTGATAATGATGTGGTTAGTGTGAGGGGGTCAGTGTGATAGTGACGTGGTTAATGTGAGGTGGTCAGGGTGATAGTGACATGGTTAATGTGAGGTGGTCAGGGTGACAGTGACGTGGTTAGTGTGAGGGGGTCAGGGCGATAGTGACGTGATTTTTGTGAGTTGGTCAGTGTGATAGTGACGTGGTTAGTGTAAGGGGGACAGGATAATAGTGACATGATGAATTTGTGGGGTCAGTGTGATAGTGACCGCGTTAGTGTAATTGGGTAAGGGTGATAGTGTCGTAGTCAGTGCAAGGGGGTCAGGGTGATAGTGACGTGGTTAGTGTCATGGGGTCAGAGTGATAGTGACGTGGTTAGAGTGAGGGGTAAGGGTGTTAGTGACGATGTTAGTTTGGCTGGGTCAGGGTGATAGTGATGTGGTTAGTGTGAGGGGGTCAGTGTGATAGTGACGTGGTTAATGTGAGGTGGTCAGGGTGATAGTGACATGGTTAATGTGAGGTGGTCAGGGTGACAGTGACGTGGTTAGTGTGAGGTGGTCAGGGTGACAGTGACGTGGTTAGTGTGAGTGGGTCAGGGTGATAGTGACATGGTTAGTGTGATGGGCTCAGGGTGATAGTGACATGGTTAGTGTGAGGGGGACAGTGTGATAGTGAAGTGGTTACTGTGAGGGGGTCAGGGTGATAGTGATGTGGTTCGTTTGAGGGGGTCAGGTTGACAGTGATGTGGTTAGTGTAATGGGGTCAGTGTGATAGTGACGTTGTTAGTGTGAGGGGTCAGGGAGATAGTGATGTGGTTCATGGGATGGCCTCAGGGAGATAGTGACATGGTGAGTGTGAGGGTATCAGAGTGATAGTGACGTGGTGAGTGTGAGGGGGTCAGGGTGTGAGTGACGTGGTTAGTGTGAGGGTGTCACGGTGATAGTGATGTGGTTAGTGTGAGGGGGCATGGTGATAGTGATGTGGTTAGTGTGAGGGGGTCAGGGTGATAGTGACATGGTTCGTGTGAGGGGGACATGGTGATAGTGAAGTGGTTACTGTGAGGCGGTCATGGTGATAGTGAAGTGGTTACTGTGAGGGGGTCAAAGAGATAGTGATGTGGTTAGTTTGAGGGGGTCAGGTTGACAGTGATGTGGTTAGTGTGAGGGGGTCAGGGCGATAGTGACGTGGTTTTTGTGAGTTGGTCAGCGTGATAGTGATGTGGTTAGTGTAAGGGGGACAGGATAATAGTGACATGATGAATTTGTGGGGTCAGTGTGATAGTGACGGCGTTAGTGTAATTGGGTAAGGGTGATAGTGTTGTAGTTAGTGCAAGGGGGTCAGGGTGATAGTGACGTGGTTAGTGTCATGGGGTCAGTGTGATAGTGACGTGGTTAGAGTGAGGGGTAAGTGTGATACTGACGAAGTTAGTTTGAGGGGGTCAGGGTGATAGTGATGTGGCTAGTGTGAGGGGGTCAGTGTGATAGTGACGTGGTTAATGTGAGGTGGTCAGGGTGATAGTGACATGGTTAATGTGAGGTGGTCAGGGTGACAGTGACGTGGTTAGTGTGAGGGGGTCAGGGCGATAGTGACGTGGATTTTGTGAGTTGGTCAGCGTGATAGTGACGTGGTTGGTGTAAGGGGGACAGGATAATAGTGACATGATGAATTTGTGGGGTCAGTGTGATAGTGACGGCGTTATTGTAATTGGGTAAGGGTGATAGTGTCGTAGTTAGTGCAAGGGGGTCAGGGTGATAGTGACATGGTTAGTGTCATGGGGTCAGTGTGATAGTGACGTGGTTAGAGTGAGGGGTAAGGGTGATAGTGACGATGTTAGTTTGAGGGGGTCAGGGTGATAGTGATGTGGTTAGTGTGAGGGGGTCAGAGTGATAGTGACGTGGTTAATGTGAGGTGGTCAGGGTGATAGTGACATGGTTAATGTGAGGTGGTCAGGGTGACAGTGACGTGGTTAGTGTGAGGGGGTCAGGGTGATAGTGACGTGGTTAATGTTAGGTGGTCAGGGTGATAGTGACATGGTTAGTGTGAGGGGTCAGGGTGTGAGTGACGTGGTTAGTGTGAGGGTGTCACGGTGATAGTGATGTGGTTAGTGTGAGTGGGTCAGGGTGAAAGTGACATGGTTAGTGTGAGGGGCTCAGGGTGATAGTGACATGGTTAGTGTGAGGGGGACAGGGTGATAGTGAAGTGGTTACTGTGAGGGTGTCAGGGTGATAGTGATGAGGTTAGTTTGAAGGGGTCACGGTGATAGTAATATGTTTATTTTAATGTGTTCAGGGTGATAGTGAAGTGTTTAGTTTAAGGTGGTCAGGGTGATAGTGACATGGTTAGTGTGAGGGGTAAGGGAGATAGTGATGTGGTTCATGTGATGGCCTCAGGGGGATAGTGACATGGTGAGTGTGAGGGGATCAGAGTGATAGTGACGTGGTGAGTGTGAGGGGGTCAGGGTGTGAGTGACGTGGTTAGAGTGAGGGTGTCACGGTGATAATGATGTGGTTAGTGTGAGGGGGTCACGGTGATAGTGATGTGGTTATTGTGAGGGGGTCAGGGTGATAGTGACATGGTTAGTGTGAGGGGTACAGGGTGATAGTGAAGTGGTTACTGTGAGGGGGTCAGGGTGATAGTGATGTGGTTAGGTTGAGGGGGTCAGGTTGATAGTGATGTGGTTAGTGTGAGGGGGTCAGGGCGATAGTGACGTGGTTTTTGTGAGGTGGTCAGCGTGATAGTGACGTGGTTATTGTAAGGGGGACAGGATAATAGTGACATGATGAATTTGTGGGGGTCAGTGTGATAGTGACGGCGTTAGTGTAATTGGTGAAGGGTGATAGTATCGTAGTTATGGCAAGGGGGTCAGGGTGATAGTGACGTGGTTAGTGTCATGGGGTCAGTGTGATAGTGACGTGGTTAGAGTGAGGGGTAAGGGTGATCGTGACGATGTTAGTTTGTGGGGGTCAGGGTGATAGTGATGTGGTTAGTGTGAGGGGGTCAGTGTGATAGTGACGTGGTTAGTGTGAGGGGGTCAGGGCTATAGTGACATGGTTAATGTGAGGGGGTCAGGGTGATAGTGATGTGGTTCGTGTGAGGGGATCTGGGAGATAGTGACGTGGTTAGTGTGAGGGGTCAGCTTGATAGTGACGTGATGAGTTTGTGGGGGTCAGTGTGATAGTGACGGGGTTAGTGTAATTGGGTAAGTGTGATAGTGTGGTAGTTAGTGCAAGGGTGTCAGGGTGATAGTGACGTGGTTAGTGTAATGGGGTCAGTGTGATAGTGACGTTGTTAGTGTGAGAGGTCAGGGTGATAGTGATGATGTTAGTGTGAGGGGGTCAGGGTGATAGTGACGTGGTTAATTGTGGGGGTCAGAATGATATGATGTGGTGAATGTAAGGGGGTCAGGGTGATAGTGACGTGGTTTGTGTGATAGGGTCAGGGTGATATTGACGTGTTTAGTTTAAGGTGGTCAGGGTGATAGTGAGGTGGTTAGTTTGAGGGGATCAGGCTGATAGTAATATGGTTATTTTAATGGGGTCAGCGTGATAGTGACGTGGTGAGTGTGAGGGGTCAGTGTGATAATGATATGGTTAGTGTAAGGGGGGTCAGGGAGATAGTGAGGGGATTAGTGTAAGCGGGTCAGGGTGATAGTGACGTGGTTAATGTGAGGTGGTCAGGATGATAGTGACATGGTTAGTGTGAAGGGTCAGGGAGATAGTGATGTGGTTCATATGATGGCCTCAGGGAGATAGTGACATGGTGAGTGTGAGGGTATCAGAGTGATAATGACGTGGTGAGTGTGAGGGGGTCAGGGTGTGAGTGACGTGGTTAGTGTGAGGGTGTCATGGTGATAGTGATGTGGTTAGTGTGAGGTGGCATGGTGATAGTGATGGGGTTAGTGTGGGGGGGTCAGGGTGATAGTGACATGGTTAGTGTGAGGGGGACAGGGTGATAGTGAAGTGGTTACTGTGAGGGGGTCATGGTGATAGTGAAGTGGTTACTGTGAGGGGGTCAGGGTGTTAGTGATGTGGTTAGTTTGAGGGGGTCAGGTTGACAGTGATGTGGTTAGTGTGAGGGGGTCAGGGCGATATTGACGTGGTTTTTGTGAGGTGGTCAGCGTGATTGTGACGTGGTTAGTGTAAGGGGAACAGGATAATAGTGACATGATGAATTTGTGGGGTCAGTGTGATAGTGACGGCGTTAGTGTAATTGGGTCAGGGTGATAGTGTCGTAGTTAGTGCAAGGGGGGCAGGGTGATAGTGACGTGGTTAGTGTCATGGGGTCAGTGAGATAGTGACGTGTTTAGAGTGAGGGTGATAGTGACGATGTTAGTGTGAGGGGGTCAGTGTGATAGTGACGTGGTTAATGTGAGGTGTTCAGGGTGATAGTGACATGGTTAATGTGAGGTGGTCAGGGTGATAGTGACATGGTTAGTGTGAGGGGTCAGGGAGATAGTGACATGGTTCATGTGATGGCCTCAGGGAGATAGTGACATGGTGAGTGTGAGGGGATCAGAGTGATAGTGACGTGGTGAGTGTGAGCGGGTCAGGGTGTGAGTGACGTGGTTAGTGTGAGGGTGTCACGGTGATAGTGATGTGGTTAGTGTGAGGGGGTCAGGATGATAGTGACATGGTTAGTGTGAGGGGGTCAGGGTGATAGTGACATGGTTAGTGTGAGGGGGACAGGGTGATAGTGAAGTGGTTACTGTGAGGGTGTCAGGGTGATAGTGATGTGGTTAGTTTGAAGGGGTCAGGGTGATAGTAATATGGTTATTTTAATGGGGTCAGGGTGATAGTGACGTGTTTAGTTTAAGGTGGTCAGGGTGATAGTGAGTTGGTTAGTTTTAGGGGATCAGGCTGATAGTAATATGGTTATTTTGAAGGAGTCAGGGTGATAGTGACGTGGTGAGTGTGAGGGGTCAGTGTGATAATAATATGGTTAGTGTGAGTGGGGTCAGGGAGATAGTGAGGGGATTAGTGTAAGCGGGTCAGGGTGATAGTGACGTGGTTAATGTGAGGTGGTCAGGGTGATAGTGACATGGTTAGTGTGAGGGGTCAGGGAGATAGTGATGTGGTTCATGTGATGGCCTCAGGGGGATAGTGACATGGTGAGTGTGAGGGGATCAGAGTGATAGTGACGTGGTGAGTGTGAGGGGGTCAGGGTGTGAGTGACGTGGTTAGTGTGAGGGTGTCACGGTGATAGTGATGTGGTTAGTGTGAGGGGGTCAGGGTGATAGTGACATGGTTAGTGTGAGGGGGTCAGGGTGATAGTGACATGGTTAGTGTGAGGGGTACAGGGTGATAGTGAAGTGGTTACTGTGAGGGGGTCAGGGTGATAGTGATGTGGTTAGTTTGAGGGGGTCAGGTTGATAGTGATGTGGTTAGTGTGAGGGGGTCAGGGCCATAGTGACGTGGTTTTTGTGAGGTGGTCAGCGTGATAGTGACGTGGTTATTGTAAGGGGGACAGGATAATAGTGACATGATGAATTTGTGGGGGTCAGTGTGATAGTGACGGCGTTAGTGTAATTGGGTAAGGGTGATAGTATCGTAGTTAGTGCAAGGGGGTCAGGGTGATAGTTACGTGGTTAGTGTCATGGGGTCAGTGTGCTAGTGACGTGGTTCGAGTGAGGGGTAAGGGTGATAGTGACGATGTTAGTTTGAGGGGGTCAGGGCGATAGTGACGTGGTTTTTGTGAGGTGGTCAGCGTGATAGTGACGTGGTTATTGTAAGGGGGACAGGATAATAGTGACATGATGAATTTGTGGGGGTCAGTGTGATAGTGACGGCGTTAGTGTAATTGGGTAAGGGTGATAGTATCGTAGTTAGTGCAAGGGGGTCAGGGTGATAGTTACGTGGTTAGTGTCATGGGGTCAGTGTGCTAGTGACGTGGTTCGAGTGAGGGGTAAGGGTGATAGTGACGATGTTAGTTTGAGGGGGTCAGGGTGATAGTGATGTGGTTAGTGTGAGGGGGTCAGTGTGACAGTGACGTGGTTAGTGTGAGGGGGTCAGGGCTATAGTGACATGGTTAATGTGAGGGGGTCAGGGTGATAGTGATGTGGTTCGTGTGAGGGGGTGAGTGTGATAATGACATGGTTAGTGTGAGGGGGTCAGGTCTATAGTGACATGGTTGATGTGAGGGGGTAAGGGTGATAGTGACGTGATTAGTGTGAGGGGGTCAGGGTGATAGTGACGTGGTTAGTGTGAGGTGGTCAGTGTGATAGTGACATGGTTAGTGTGAGGGGTCTGGTTGATGGTGATGTGGTTAATGTGAGGTGGTCAGGGTGATAGTGACATGGTTAGTGTGAGTGGTCAGCTTGATAGTGACGTGGTTAGTGTCATGGGGTCAGTGTGATAGTGACGTGGTTAGAGTGAGGGGTCAGGGTGATAGAGACATGGTTAGTGTGAGGGGGACAGGGTGATAGTGAAGTGGTTACTGTGAGGGGGTCAGGGTGATAGTGATGATGTTAGTTTGAGGGGGTCAGGGTAATAGTGACGTGATGAGTGTGAAGGGGTCAGGGTGATAGTGACGTGGCTAATGTGAGGGGGTCAGGGTGATAGTGACATGGTTATTTTAGGGGGGACAGGGTAATCGTGACGTGATGAGTGTGAGGGGGTCAAGGTGATAGTGACGTGGTTCGTGTGAGGGGGTCAGGGTTATAGTGACATGGTTAATATAAGCGGGTCAGGGTGATAGTGACGGGGTTATTGTGAGGGGGTCGTGGTGTTAGTGACTTGGTTAGTGAAAGAGCGACAGGGTGATAGTGACGTGGTGAGTATGAGGGGTCAGCTTGATAGTGCCGTGGTGAGTTTGAGGAGGTCAGGGTGATAGTGACATGGTTAGCGTGAGGGGGTCTGGGTGTTTGTGACGTGGTTAGTGTGAGGGGGTCAGTGTGTTAGTGACGTGGTCAGTGTGCGTGCTTCAGGGTGATAATGACGTGGTTAGTGTGAGGGGTCAGGGTGTTAGTGACGTGGTTAGTGTGCGTGCTTCATGGTGATAATGATGTGGTTAGTGTGAGGGGATCAGGGTGATAGTGACGGGGTTAGTGTGAGGGGGTCAGGGTGTTAGTGACGTGGTTAGTGTGAGGGGGTCAGGGTGTTAGTGACGTGGTTAGTGTGAGGGATCTGGGCGATAGTGACGTGGTTAGTGTGAGGGGTCAGGGTGATAGTGACGTGGTTAATGTGAGGGGGTCACTGGATCACTTCATCTGAGACAGGAGGAAGCAGAGACCCTGCTCCTGCTACTTTCCACCTGGTTATCTTGGACAAGTTGTGGCTTTTTCCCCTTGCTCCACTGACCTTTGGCCTGTGCAGTGTCTCCAGTTCATTTACACTGCTCCCCAAAATGTTAAACCAAAACAGAACAGGAATTGTTGCAGGTTTGGCAGCATCTGTAGGAGAGAAATCAGAGTTACAGTTTTGGGTCCAGGACAGAAATATTATCTCTGCTCTCTGAATGGGAAACCTGTGTCCTTGCCTTCATCTTCTTTCAGTTCTCTTGACGTCTGCTAAATATTCTATCTTCTCTGATCTCTCTGACAGATTTGCATCTCGAAAATAGTTCCCGTTAGTCCTCCATGGTCATTTCTTGCCCATCACCCACGGGAGTTTGAGCGTTTATCAGCTTTATGCAGTGATTAGTTCAATAACTCTGGAAACTGGATATTTCACCGCTCTATTGAACTGAGCTCTGAACTTGGACAGAGTTGCCATATAAAGAAAGGGTGTTTGTGCAGCAGCTTACATTGCGCAGCATGTATTCAACGTGTTTAAAGATGTCATAGTCATACTTATTTAACTGACCTGGGACACGAATGATATATAAAACATACAATAGCCAGAGAATGATGAAATTTCCAGATATAACGGAGAGTAAAATCACTGCCGTAGTCCTACTCTTCATCTCGGGGTCAACCTGCTTCCCTTCCTTACTCTGACCCCTCAGTCCCTTACAGACTTGACTTGACTTAAATAAAATGCGTGCGATTGTCAGAACATTGAGGAACACAATGAAAAAGAATGGCCCCAATGGGGTTAGAGCCACAGCAAATGAGCGGTATCCAATCCAGCGAGAGTCAGTGAAGTAGCTTCCCTTAGTCCTGCAGTAAAATGGTATGTTCCCGTTATCTTTGTGGGTTCATACATAAAATAACTAGGGACATTTTTTAAACAAAGCAGAATACCTGTTATTGAGAGAATTGCAGATGCGTTTTTCCCAGTGCAATATTTAGTTTTCAGTTTGTGGCAACAAAAGCGGACAAACCGATCGAAGGTGAATGCGACGGTGAACCAGACAGAACAGTCTATGGATGCACGGATCAGGACATGGATAACACTGCACACAGGAGTGATGTCCAGGAAACATACTGGGTAATAATAAGAACGAAATTGCTTCAGTATGACCTCACTGATAAGGACCAGTAGATCTGCTGCTGCCATGGCCACCAGATAGCGTATTGTGCAGTGAGCAAGGCCGCACTTTCCCTGGGATAGGATCATGATAGCCACACAATTCACTGTCAGAAGGATAAAGGAAAAATGACTTAATATTAATGAGCACTCTTTTCTGTTTTAGTTTACAAGCAATCTGCATTGTTGCTACAACAGCAATAAAGATCAAACAGTCATCACAAACAAAAGTAACTCTTTTCAGTGAGTCCTTGCATTAATTTATGAGGATGAAAACAAGTCATCAGGGTGCTGAAATATCAAAACAGGGCAGCTTTAAATCAATTGTGATGAAAATGAAAAGGTGTATTGGGGAAGGGGGAAAAGTTTTTGTATGATCGGTTTGAGGGTCGATGCGGCTCAACAACAAAGGGATGGTGATCCTCGGCAGTGATAATCCATGCTGTTAAAATGTGATTTCCAGGTGGATGTAAATGCTTCATGTTCAGGCACAATGAAAGATGAGGGAGTTGGGATTGTGGTAAATCTGGTCAAGTGCGAACCCCCATCATCTGTAAATATGATGGGGAATGACAGGCCGATCCTGTTGGTTGAACCAACATTGTGGATGCATGGAGATAGAGGTAACAGCAACAAGATAGCATTGCCAGCCCCAGCAAAGCTGCACTAATTGTCCTCAGTTATCACCACATCACATCCAAGAAGGTAACTGTAGTAAATTGACACTGGATTCTTTACTTTCAATGTGGATTCCTGCAAGCTTTCGAAAAATAATAACATGCTGTTCATCATTCAGTTCAAAATGTACGGGAAGTTTCCAAAGGAAAAATGTCGAGTTAAACTGGGTGTTGTACAGAAGGTCGGGCGGATTTCACAGGGCACCTTTAGAAAAATAAACTGTCCAAGCATACACTGGAAATTTGGTGTTCCAGAAGATTTCTTGTGGACAGGTATCGAAATCAAAAATAAATACAGAGAGTTAGAAACACAGGCTAGATCATACACAAGCCAACCTTCCATCCATTAACTAAATGTACATTTCTTGTTGCCGGAGAAAGCCAGCCAACACCATTAAAGACCCTCCCACCCCGGTTAAACTCTACTTCAACCTCTTCCATCAGTCCGGAGATACAAAACCATAAACACACAGAGCACGATGTTCAAGACTAGCTTTGTCCCCATAGTTATTTGAATTCTGAATGGACCTCTCAAATTTTCAACCCAATATTGATCTTGCTTCTTGAGCACCTTCCTTGCAGCTATAACTCTGTATCCCTCACTCTGTTCAATCACCCGGTGGCCTTTGTGTCTTTCCATGGAATATTCGCGGCACTGCAAGCAAAACAAGTTCTTTTTTCCCCCCACAATACAGTGGTAAACGTGATAATATAATAATAAATTATATCAAATCAACTCATGGTTCAGAAAAAACGGTAAACAACAGAGATGATGGAAGAGTAACGCTGTCAATCAGCAGAGCCTGTGGAATACCTTGTGAGGCAAGACACATTGCATGGTGTCTATAGCTGAACAGTGCGAAATGCCTGAGGATGGCTTGCTCAGTGTTGTGGGGTGGGGGAGGAAGTTGCTACAATTTCAAAGGCACTGGCATGGAATGCTGCATCACTGGGAAAGTTGCTGAAATGGCAGAGATGCTGCAAAAGCAAAAGGATACCCCGAACAGTAACAGAATTTGGGACAATGGCAGTCAGGATCATTGTTGGAGTCAATGGCTCTGGGGGAAGTATTGGTTGAAAAGACAATGGTCCAGCTGGGAGTTGGAGAAGGTTTGGAGACATAGAGACTTACTTCACAGAAAATAAAAATGCACTTTGCCCGATAGAATCCATGAAACAATTGCCTCCGAATTCTCATCCAGTTTGCCAGCATTAGGTCCATAACCCTGACATTTAAAGAGTTCTATGCTATCGGGGATCTGCTTCTACTACCCTGACAGGAAGTAAGTTCCACATTGTCACAACACTTCCGGTGGAAAACTCAAACCAGACCACAAAGGGGAAAACATATTTCCTTCTGTGCTGTCTATGCTCCTTATAACAATATACTTTAAATGCTGCCCCCTATCAATCTCCCCTGCTCCAAGGAAAACAATCCCAGACCATCCAATCTCCCTTCATACCCAAAACTTTACTACCTTGGAGTCTTCCTGGAAAGTCTCCACCTTCTTTCAGACAATCAAAGTACTCCAACATTCTAGCTGTAGCCGAGCCAATATTTTACACAGTGCCAACATATTGTCCCTGCTCCTAAACTCTATGTCTCGTATTTAAAAGCCAAAAAATCCCAATACCTTCTCAACCATTTCATCGACCTGTCCTACTACCTTAAGATCTTCATGTGCACCAAGATCCCCCTGATTCAGTATTTCCCAGGTTTCTATATTCATAATATACCCCTTGGGTTTTGTGTCCCGCCAAGTGCATCAGCTCACATTCATGGATTGAATTCCAATTTCCAACAATTTTTGCATTACCAGGGAACTTATCCTGGAAATCCCCCGATGTGCAGAGTTTACAGCATTTCCGACTACCACCTTTATCTTTTGTTGAACATGTGGCTCTGCAATTTCCCTGTTTCCATCTTCAATACATCCCACTGCTCTGACATGGATTTACTTAAACGTTTCTGCTCTCGGTCTAATCACACCCAATCTTATTCTCACAGTTTAGAACTTTGATTTCCCCATCATCCTTGCCTTTTTCCATGTTAATCTTGAGTTATGATTACTGCCTGCAAAATGCTTCCTCACTGAGAGGTCAGCCCAGCTTCATTACCGAAAAATAAATCCAGGATCACTGTCAAAGTGGGGGAAGGTAAAGGAACAGTCTGGGATTAGCCAGGTGAAGCTAAGAACTGTGTTGTAGGAAAGAGAGATTTAAAAACCCTCCAGTTTATCCAGCAGACAGCAACAGAAGGATAAGCGGTTCCAACAGCTGCCAATTGTTCCAGACTCAGAGGTAAAGCAGGAACACCCAGGATAAGTGACGGATTATGGGGTGGGGGAGCTATACCATTCAGAATGGTGGAGAACTGGAATCTAATAAATATTATCCAACCTGAACATTCGGGGGGAAGCCATGGGAAATCGTCAAGGGTCATTTGACAGAAAATGATTTGCTCTCTCACTGAGAATGGGTCATGCCCACTGTGCGTTTAAGGAATGCTCGGGTTTGTTGCATATTTTACAGTCGAGCGGATAGCCATGGTCAGAAAGGAAAGTCATCCTCAGTGTGTAGCTCTGTACTCATTCAGAAAAATAAAAACTACTTGCAGGTGGGACACGGGAAGCGGAATGAGGAATGTCATGACAAATCCAATGTTTAACAAGTTCGAGGGAACTGTTATTTATTTTTACTTCTATTTTGATCCTATATTTTGGAATCCAAGGATGTACACCTGACCGTTACACTTGTCTGTCCTCATAGGGACACCCTCCATCCACAAACAGCAGGCCCCACTGCAGGTTACAGCTTTGAACCGAGACATGGATGAAACGAGCTGTGAGAGGCAGTGGTGATGGTGGGTAGAATTAAAACATTTAAAAGGCATGGGTATATGAACAGGAAGGATTTAGAAGGATATGGGCCAAATGCTGGTAAATGTGGCTAGGTTAATTTGCGATATCTGGTCAGGATGGAGGAGTTGACAAAGGGGCCGTTTCTGTGCTGCGTGATTCTATAAGAAGAAAATTATTCCTCAAATCTTCATCACTCCATAATTGGAAAGGTCAATCCGTGCTCCTCAACAGTTACCCAAGCCGACAGTGGATTCTGAACATCCAACATTCAGAGCTAACAGAATCTGAAACCCACATGGTGTAAAGGAGATGAACCAGCTCAAAACCCTTTTACTGTAGTGCTCCCTAAAGTAGGAAGGAGGAAATGTGCTGCTATCAATACAACTGCACAAACACAGATACACGCAGTAATGTGAGAACACTGAGTTTATGAGATCCACTGCACTGACTGACCAAGATCCATTGCAGTTCGTTTCTTGCTGACATTTCCAATAACTCCTTCCCTGAAGGTAGCCTCCAGTCTAAGGTGCAATTCAGGAGTTCATAACATTTGACTAAGGGTGATCACGTAGTAAAACAATGAAACAACAGAATTTTTTAAATATCTAATTTAACTGTCTGATATTTCAACGAGGGAGTGGGTATAACATTGAATATTACATCAGAATACAAATCTCTTAATTAACAAGGAAAACCAGGAGAGATGTAATCCACAAATTGTAAATAATTATAAACACTTAACAGGAACACCAAGAACCATGTAGAAAACATTCCTGGCTAAATGAATTGGCAGATGCATTTTCAATGTAGAGTGGTAATCCTTTAATCTTGCACATAAAAATGCAAGCATTAAACTCTGCGGTGTTACATTCTCTGCGTGTTTCCATTATATTCTGTGTGATCTCCACTGGGAGATTGGTGTTGCAGCTCTGATGATGACAACTTCATCATTCCCAGTTGGTAGAAGATGTTTCTCACTGAAATTGGATTGTGACAGGGAAGGGATGACCTCATCGAGGGAAGAATCATAATTGGAAACTGCGTTAATTAAAAAAAAACTTGTAATTGTCGCCACTTTATGAACAGAGAGGCAGCCTGCTGTTGTATTAATGCTGCCTTCACATAAAGAGATTACATTGCTTTCTAGTGGATGGATGTGATTTTGTTTGCTGCATCAACCCTGTTTTCCTCTTCCTTAATGCCCCGCTAACATCGAAATTTGCTTTCTAATTTGTGTTGGATTTTTGTCCAGCAGCTTGTTGTTGAGGGAATGTACCTCACATTGTCTCCGTGATGTCAGTCATGACCATTTATTGTATGAATCCCTGACAATAGCGAGCCCTCTACCGTAGATCTACCATGGACTGTCATTACCCATGTCTCAGATAATTCCCATATCCTCGATTACTTGTAGGAATGTAGTTGACCTGTCATTGTACCATGTCCGTCCCATCTCTGTGTTGGAGAAATTCAGGTCCCCTCATTGTCACCCTCCTGCCGTGGCATGGATTTGCTTTTCCCAGTTGCTGACTCAATACCGTTCTGGTATAATCTAGTTCCAAACCAGGCTCAGACGGATCATTTTAGCTCCTCACAAAGTATTCTTTGTTTTTGTTTTTGGAATCATCTCATTCTGCCATTTGCTCTTTTGACAATAACCTGAGTGCCCGTTTGCCTCCGTTCTCTATGGGAGGGGGTTAGCTTAATTCTATTTTATTGGGCCAGGTGACCCACAATTTTGAGGACACCTATTAAATAAAATCACTTCCAAACGAAACAGAAATGCCCAGCTTCTCCAAGCTATCAACATAGCTGATATCCACATTCCTGGGACAATTCTTTTAAAGATGTGCAGCGTTCACACATCCCTTGGAAAGTTCGGTGCTCAGGTCTATATGCGGCACAATACGTGCAGCATATCCCCAAGTACTTCAGGGCCCCAATTCATAAGCAGTTGCTGACATCGATATTGGCTCAGAAATGTTTGGCAGGTCAGGTCATATTGGGACCACAGATGGAACCTCCATGTCCCAAACCAGAAGCCGAGAAACCAAAGAGAATCTGCCCCGGCCCAGCGAGAAGTGGATAGCATTGAACCACATTGGGAATGGGACAGTATGGAGACGCACTTGGTGCCCTGTACAACAGGAACAGAAATTAACTTGTTTCAGACTGGCAGATCAATTGGAATGGAAGGGACAGCCTTTGCACTGGCTCGGGTTCACACATAATTGTGGGCTTTCAAGATCGAGACACTGTCACCGGGGAATGTGTCATTCTGCTGGAGTGGTTCCTCTCAAACTGCCACACACAGTGCACCACAATGTGCTATTTGATCTGTTCCCATCAGCGAGTCACTGGGAACACCATGACCTCACTCTGACTTTGCGCCAAAATGCTCAATAGAACCCTACCTCTGTGTAATTGGCAGCTAACATTGTTATCAATCTGGCCAGAATGCTACAGCTGTTACAGTACTGAACAAAATAATACACACATTGTATTTGTGACGGCTGACTGCAATGATAACCTGGCTAATATCACCACCTACCTTTCAGTAAATTCGCTCTAATTCCTGGTAATTCCCCATTTTATTTCCTTTTATTAAAAAAGGAGAATGCAAATGTCAGTTTTGGACAGATTGTGACACAAATCCTATTTCCTCATTGACAACTTGTTCCTTTACCAGGTATCCCCAGTCCACCCTTACCTTTCACCATGACCAATGTAACCTATCAGTTTCCCTTGTTGAACACACTGTCAGATAGAGCCAGGGACTTGGAGACAGATGACAGCATGGAAAGCAGCCACACGGTGTTTTGGGTTTGTCTCAGTGAAGCCCAATCAACGTTGTGCCTGAAGGATGCTTGAACCAGCTTAGATCAGAGGGTCTAACGCTCTCCTCACTGAGTTTATCTAGACACGCAAATGCATGACGATTCCTATCATCCATTTTATCCCCATCACAAACACTCTCTCCATCGATCAATCTTTTTTCCTTCAAAGAAATTCTCCCAAAGTGAGCAAGGTACAACCTTCCCTGAGAAACCCATGCTGACTCTCCTGGATTTATCACTCCCTGTTGAAATAACCATTTAGAGAATCTCTTAGAGTTTTGCCAGCTCTGGAAGTGTAACAGCAGCTGGTATCCCATCCTCAAACGTTTGGAAAACTTCTGACAGATGGATCTCATTGACTTAATCTCGGGGTTTTCCATTGAACATCACTTCAAAGGTGCCACCGTGCGATGGCTGAGATCCGAACCCATACCAACTGCGTGGAAGGCAGCCATGCTGCCCACTATACCCCCATTCTCCTGCCAGCTGGGTGCTCGCTATTCTCAAACACACTTAACAACACCGACATCATCACCAATTGAATTGGGGCTGAAATAAAAACAGAAATAGCTGGTGAAGCTCAGCAAGTCTGGCAGCATCAGCATCAGAATCCCTCAGCTCTGATGAAGAATCACTGGACTTAAAAAGTTCCCTTTGCTTTCTCCCCACAGATCCTGCCGGACCTGCTGAGTTTCCCCAACAATCTCCATGTTGGGTTTCAGCTCTCCAGGATCTGCAGGACTGTGTTTGTAATCCCGGAGTAGATGTGGACCCACAGAAGGGGATATTGGGTCAGGTGACGGTCTACCTCATTCATTGGGGCAGGTGTCAAGGACCATCTTAAACCGGAGAGGGATCGGGGTGAATTGGAGCCGTTTGGAGAGAGAGTACAGAAGGTAAGACAGCTCAGCTCAAAGCACGGTGCTTAATGCTGCCCCGATTAAAATATTGAAGATGGCAGAGGGGCAGATGAGCTGAGACAGAGTGGGAGCTGGGCGACATTGATGATGTGGAAGGACATCATTGATGATGATGTGTGCATCTGATAACATTCTGTCAGTCTGACTAATAGCAGTCATTCCTGGCACTGGATTCAATGAGGGGTGAAGGGTCAGATAACAGAGCGGACTGTCCCTGTTATTCTGTTCCTGACTCTCCAGCTCCCGCTCTGTTAGTGACCTCTGTTAGTCTCCCGGGAATGTGCATTCTCCAATAGTGCCCGGTCTAAGGAATATCATTCCTAAATAACTCCTGTCCGAGGTAATAATGATCAATGTGTCTGTGTCTCCTCCTCTGTCCTGTACATGTCATTGTTCAGGATTGTGGGCACATTTATTCACAGACATTGAGGATGTTATGAAACAAACCAAACCCAACGAAAATAAATTAAGAAAATGGCCCAGGCCTGTTAAAAAAAAATTCTCAAGGAAAGTGTAAGGCATTGTAATTCAATTGTTCAAACTGCCAGGCTTGAAGCAAAACACACTTTACTCCACGCTATCGATAAAATACAAACAAAAGAATGAAATATTGGAATAACTTAACTCTATTGGAAACCTAACTGGCTAACAGATTATTTAACTACTGACCAGCAACTTTTCCAATTTAGTAGCAATCCATAAATCACAGGCTTGGCAAAGGTGAATCCAGTAAAATAGATTGTCTCACATGGAATTCTGGACAAGGATTGTAACCGATTTGCTCAAAATTACATCTACTTTCAGTGTTCTTGGAACAGGACAATATGTTGCTTGAGGGGACAGCTCAGATCTCTCTGTAGTTTCATGTTGACCTGTCTGTAGAAAGGATGGCAGATCCATAACAAGTGACCTCTTCCTGAATCTCACCAATCTCCAGATGGAATTCCATTTCACAGGTTTGTTTGGCCAACTGACCAGATGGTGAACATTTCCCCGCAGTATACAGATAGCTCTCCCCAAAGCAGTGATTAATGTTTTAACGTCTGCAGTTGAATATAGTCCAACCAATTCTAGATCAGTGAGATATACCAGGAAATCAGGTGACCAATACTGGAGCCTGAGGATAAATCAATAAACTACAGAATTCTACCACGGGACTCGAAACACTATGTCTTCTTCCCACAAGTGGGTCAGACTGCTATTACCTCTTCCAGATTTCACTCATGATAGTCTCTGTAACAGCCTGCAGATTATAAACAACTATTACCTCATAGAGTCATAGAGATCTACAGCACAGAAACAGACCCTTCAGTCCAACCCATCCAAATACTTCCTATTCATATACCCATCCAAATGCCTCTTAAATCTTGCAATTGTGCCAGCCTCCACCACTTCCTCTGGCAGCTCATTCCATACATGTATCACCCTCTGCGTGAAAAAATTGCCCCTTTTATAGGTCTCTTTGATATCTTTCCCCTCTCACCCTAACCTATGCTCTCCAGTTCTGGACTCCATGACTCCAGGGAAAAGACTTTGTCTATTTACCCGATCCATGCCCCCCATATTTTTGTAAACCTCTTTAAGATTACCCCTCAGCCTCCGACATTCCAGGGAAAACAGACCCAGCCTGTTCAGCCTCTCCCTATAGCTCAAATCTTCCAGCCCTGACTCTGTAACACCCTGTAGATTATAAACAACTATTACCTCTTCCAGACTTCATTCCTGCTTGTCTCTGTACCAATATTTCCTCTTCCAGATTTCACTCCTGATTGTCTGTAAAATCCTGCAGACCATAAGCAATTATTACCTCTTCCAGATTTCATTCTTGCTTGCCTCTGTAACATTCTCCAGACCATAGAAAAGTATTACCACTTCCATTTTGCACTCCTGCTTGTCTCTGTAACATTGTTCAGATTATAAACAATTATTACTTCTTCTATTTTTCACTCCTGTTTGTCTCTGTAACATCCTGCAGACCATAAACAACTATTACCTCTTCCATATTTCACTCCTGTGTGGCTCTTTAACATTGTTCAGATTATAAACAATTATTACCTCTTCTATTTTTCACTCCTGCTTGCATCTGCAACATCCTGCAGACCATAAACAACTATTACCTCTTCCAGATTTCATTCCTGCTTGCCTCTGTAATATTCTCCAGACCATAGAAAAGTATTACCACTTCCATTTTGCACTCCTGCTTGTCTCTGTAAAATCCTGCCGACCATAAACAACTATTACCTCTACCAGGTTACATTCCTGCTTACCTCTGCAACATCCTGTAGATTATAAATAACTATTACCTCTTCCATATTTCTCTCCTGTTTGACCCTGCAATATCCTGCAGACCATAAACAACTATTACCTCTTCCAGATTTCATTCCGGCTTGTCTCTATAAAATACTGCAAATAATAAACAACTTTTATGTCTTCCAGACTTCGTTCCTGCTTGTCTCTGTACCATGCAGCAGATCATAAACCACTAATGCCACTTCCAGATTCCACTCCTTTTAACTCTGGATCATCCTGCAGACGAAAACAAATACTGCCTCTTCCAGATCTCACTCCTGACTGCCTCTGTAAAATCTGGGAGGCGATAAACAAACTAGCACCTCTTCCAGATTTCACTTCCTGCAGATTATAAACAACTATTAACTCAACCAGATTTCACTCCAACTTGTCTCTGTAACATCCTCCAGACAATAAGCAACTATTACCTCTTCCAGATTTCACTCCTAATTGTCACTATATCATCCTGCAGACTCTTAAAAACAATTACCTCTTCCAGATTTCACTCCTAATTGTCACTATATCATCCTGCAGACTCTTAAAAACAATTACCTCTTCCAGATTTCACTCCTGATTGTCTCTGTAAAATCCGGTAGGCTATAGACACCTATTACCTATTCCATATTTCACTCCTGTTTCACCCTGTAACATCCTGCAGACCATAAACATCTATTACCTCTTCCATATGTCACTCCTGCTTGTCGCTGTAACAACTGTGAGATCATAAACAACTTGAATCTCTTCCGGTTTCATTCCTGCTTGTCCCTGTAACATTCTGCACACCACAAACAACTATTACCTCTTCGAGATTTCAATCCTGCTTGTCCCTGTAAAATCTTTTAAACCCTAACCAACTATATCGTCACCCAGATTTCACTCCTGCTTGTCTCTGTAATATCCTGCAGACCATAAACAACTATTACCTCTTCCATATTTCACTCCTGCTTGTTTCTGTAACATCATGCTGATCATAAAAATTACCTCTGACAGATTTCAGTCTGAATTGTTTCTGTAACTTCCAGCAGATTATAAACAGCTATTACCTCATCCAGATTGCATTCCTGCTTGTCCCTGTGAAATTCTGCAGACCAGAAACAACTATTACCTCTTCCATATTTCACTCCTGTGTGGCTCTTTAACATTGTTCAGATTATAAACGATTATTACCTCTTCTATTTTTCACTCCTGCTTGAATCTGCAACATCCTGCAGACCATAAACAACTATTACCTCTTCCAGATTTCACTCCTGCTTGTCTCTGTAACATTCTGCAGACCGTAAAAAGTATTACCTCTTCTAGATTTCACTCAAGCTTGTATCTATAACATCCTGCAGACCACAAACAACTATTACCCCTTCCAGTTTTCAATCCTGCTTGTCTCTGTAACATCCTGCAGACGATAAACAACTATTACCTCTTCTAGATTTCATTCTTGCTTGTCTCTGTATCATTCTCCAGACCATAGAAAAGTATTACCACTTCCAGATTTCACTCCTGCTTGTCTCTGTAACATCCTGCCGACCATAAACAACTACTACCTCTACCAGATTACATTCCTGCTTACTTCTGCAGATTATAAATAACTATTACTTCTTCCAGATTTCACTCCAGCTTGTCTGTGTACCATCCTGAAGACCATACACATCTATGACCTCTTCTAGATTTCATTCCTGCTTGTCTCTGTAACATACTGCAGACCATAAACAACTATTATCTCTTCCAGATGTCACTCCTGCTTGTGTCTATAACACCCTGCAGACCACAAACAACTATTACCTTGTTCAGATGTCACTCCGGCTTGTCTCTTTAATATCCTGCAGGTTATAAACTATTACCTCTTCCAGATTTCATTTCTGCTTGTCTCTGTAAAAAACTGCAGACCCGAAAAAAAATTACCTCCTCCAGATTTCACACCTGACTGTCTGGGTAACATCCGGCAGATTAATATCAAATATTACTCCTGCTTGTCTGTGTAACATCCTGCCGATCGTAAACAACTATTACCTCTTCCAGATTGCATTCCTACTTGACTCTGTAACATCCTGCAGACCATAAAATAGTATTACCACTTTCATTTTGCATTCCTGCTTGTCTCTGTAACAGCCTGCAGACCACAAACAACTATTACCTCTTCCTGATTTGATTCCTGCTTGTGTCTATAACGTTCTGCAGACTATAAACAAATGGAACCTCGTCCAGATTTCACTCCTGCTTGTCTCTGCAAAATACTGCAGATTATAAACAACTATTACCTCTTCCAGATTTCACTCCTGCTTGAATCTGTAACATCCTGAAGACCATAAACACGAATGACCTCTTCCAGATTACACTCATGCTTGTCTCTGTGGGCTGCACGGTGGAACGTGGTCAGCACTGCTGCCTCACAGCACCAGAGACCCAGGTTCAATTCCCGCCTGCGGTGACTGTCTGTGTGGAGTTTGTGCATTCGCCCCGTGTCTGCGTGGGTTTCACCTGGGTTCTCCGGTTTCCTCCAGTGCAAAAAGGTGCAGGCCAGGTTAATTGGCCATGCTAAATTGCCCGTAATGTTAGCTGGTGGGGGAATGGGTCTGATTGGGTTGCACTTCGGAGGGTCGGTGTGGACTTGTTGGGCCGAAGGGCCTGTTTCCACACTGTAAGTAATCTAATCTAATCCAGCAGATTATAACAACCATTACCTCTTCCAGATTTCATTCCTGCTTGTCTCTGTAACAGTCTCTAGACCATTAAAAAGTATTACCACTTCCAGTTTTCACTCTTGCTAGAACTTGAAACATCCTGCAGACCATAAACAACTATTCCCTCTTCCAGATTTCATTCCGGCTTGTCTCTGTAACATCTGGCAGTTTATAAACAAATATGACCTCTTAATAGTTACCTCTTCTAGATTTCACTCCTGCTTGTCCCTGTGATGTCCTGCATGTTATAAACAACTACTACCTTTTCTAGATATCATTCCTGCTTGCCTCTGTAACATTCTCCAGACCATAAAAAAATTACCACTTCCACTTTTCACTCCTGCTTGATTCTGTAACATCCTGCAGATTATGAGCAACTATTACCTCTTCCAGATTTCACTCCTGCTTGTCTGTGTAAAATACTGCAGACCATACACATCTATGACCTCCTCGAGATTTCACTCCGGCTTGTCTCTGGAACATCTTGTAGACCACAAACAACTACTAGCCCTTCCAGATTTCATTCCCGCTTGTCTCTGTCACATTCTGCAGACCATTAACAATTATTACCTCTTCCAGATTTCACTCCTGCCTGTCTCTGTAACATTCTGCAGATTATTAACAAATATTACCTCTTCCAGATTTCACTCCTGCCTGTCTCTGTAACATTCTGCAGATTATTAACAACTATTACCTCTTCCAGATTACATTCCTGCTTGCCTCTGTAATATTCTGCAGAGTATAAACAATTTATTACCTCTTCCAGATTGCATTCCTGCCTGTCTCAGTAACATCCTGCCGATCGTAAACAACTATTACCTCTTCCAGATTGCATTCCTACTTGACTCTGTAACATCCTGCAGACCATAAAATAGTATTACCACTTTCATTTTGCATTCCTGCTTGTCTCTGTAACAGCCTGCAGACCACAAACAACTATTACCTCTTCCTGATTTGATTCCTGCTTGTGTCTATAACGTTCTGCAGACTATAAACAAATGGAACCTCGTCCAGATTTCACTCCTGCTTGTCTCTGCAAAATACTGCAGATTATAAACAACTATTACCTCTTCCAGATTTCACTCCTGCTTGAATCTGTAACATCCTGAAGACCATAAACACGAATGACCTCTTCCAGATTACACTCATGCTTGTCTCTGTGGGCTGCACGGTGGAACGTGGTCAGCACTGCTGCCTCACAGCACCAGAGACCCAGGTTCAATTCCCGCCTGCGGTGACTGTCTGTGTGGAGTTTGTGCATTCGCCCCGTGTCTGCGTGGGTTTCACCTGGGTTCTCCGGTTTCCTCCAGTGCAAAAAGGTGCAGGCCAGGTTAATTGGCCATGCTAAATTGCCCGTAATGTTAGCTGGTGGGGGAATGGGTCTGATTGGGTTGCACTTCGGAGGGTCGGTGTGGACTTGTTGGGCCGAAGGGCCTGTTTCCACACTGTAAGTAATCTAATCTAATCCAGCAGATTATAACAACCATTACCTCTTCCAGATTTCATTCCTGCTTGTCTCTGTAACAGTCTCTAGACCATTAAAAAGCATTACCACTTCCGGTTTTCACTCTTGCTAGAACTTGAAACATCCTGCAGACCATAAACAACTATTCCCTCTTCCAGATTTCATTCCGGCTTGTCTCTGTAACATCTGGCAGTTTATAAACAAATATGACCTCTTAATAGTTACCTCTTCTAGATTTCACTCCTGCTTGTCCCTGTGATGTCCTGCATGTTATAAACAACTACTACCTTTTCTAGATATCATTCTGCTTGCCTCTGTAACATTCTCCAGACCATAAAAAAATTACCACTTCCACTTTTCACTCCTGCTTGATTCTGTAACATCCTGCAGATTATGAGCAACTATTACCTCTTCCAGATTTCACTCCTGCTTGTCTGTGTAAAATACTGCAGACCATACACATCTATGACCTCCTCTAGATTTCACTCCGGCTTGTCTCTGGAACATCTTGTAGACCACAAACAACTACTAGCCCTTCCAGATTTCATTCCCGCTTGTCTCTGTCACATTCTGCAGACCATTAACAATTATTACCTCTTCCAGATTTCACTCCTGCCTGTCTCTGTAACATTCTGCAGATTATTAACAAATATTACCTCTTCCAGATTTCACTCCTGCCTGTCTCTGTAACATTCTGCAGATTATTAACAACTATTACCTCTTCCAGATTACATTCCTGCTTGCCTCTGTAATATTCTGCAGAGTATAAACAATTTATTACCTCTTCCAGATTGCATTCCTGCCTGTCTCAGTAACATCCTGCCGATCGTAAACAACTATTACCGCTTCCAGATTACATTCCTGACTGTCTCGGTAGCATCCTGCAGACCATAAATAACTACTACCTCTTCCAGCTGTCATTCCTGCTTGTCTCTATAACATCCTACAGATCAGAAACATTTATTACCTCTAACAGATTTTATTCCTGCTTATCTGTGCAACATCCTGCTGATCATAAATAACTAATACCTCTCCCAGATTTCACTCCGGCTTGTCTTTGTACCATTCTGTGAAGATCTATGACCTCTTGATTCGAGATCGGTCAAAAGAATCAACGAATACGGTCTGTTGAAAAAGCAGTGGTCGTTGGTTTATTGAATTAAGGCACCTTGTTGTAATTTTATCCAGCAACACAAAGATTAAAGCTTCTGTATTCTATGTGAAGTCGCGCAATTACATTTGAAAATTAAACATTTTTAATATGTTTTTTTAAGAGGTAGTACAGCCCTAATGACATGAAAAACCAATCACATATAATAAGGTGATATGATTTACTGCAAGTTAACCCAATGATATTTCCTGGAAAAGGGTTCTTAATGACAAGAAAAGTCCAACCATCTGTAATATGGAGACATAATTGACAATAGGCTGATCCAATGGCATTCCTTGGAAAATAAATCTTATTTATGTAAATTATCATGCAATGTATCAGTTGAAGGTTAGTTCGAATAGTCAATTAATGTGTCAGTATTCATTTTATGGAAACTCTATTGTCTTTGAATTTCAGCTTAATTCTGCAAATCAGCAGTACAGGTTCACAGGCCATTTCATAACATTCTTTTACATTGAGAAACCATTTTGTGGTAAGTAAAAATCTACATATAATTGTTGTCTAAATTCAAATTTTAGATCTTCAGTTGTTCCTTGCAATGATTCTCCAATTTCGTGGAGCACTGCCAGAATTCTTAAATTTAGGCTTGGACAAGTTGGATTGAAGGGTCTGTTTCCGTGCTCTACATCTCTGTGGCTCTATTTAGTGCTCCGCTTCCGTGCACCATTTCTCCCATTCACCAATCCTGCACTAATTCAGTTACACCAATCCTCATACTGACTAATGCTCTCGCCCAATTTAGGGATGCCCTACTCTAAATCTCCCCAAAGGTATTGTCCTGCCCCAATTCTCCCATTTAGTGCAACACAGCATAACGCACCCATTTAGCACTGAACTGCACTAATTCACCCATTATCTGATGTCCTGTTGCAAATTCTCACATTTTGATAATCCCTTTCTTAACTTTTCCATGTAGTAGTTCCTTGCAGTGAGTCTCCAATTTAGTGGAGAACTGCCATAATTCTTAAATGTAGGCGTGGACAAGTTGGATCGAAGGGTCTGTTGCCGTGCTGTACATCTCTCAGGCTGTATTTAGTACTCCGCTTCGCTGCACCAATTCTCCCATTTACCAATCCTGCACTAAGTCGGGAATTTCACCAACTCACCCATTGAGGTTATCCTGCCCCAGTCCTCCCACTTAGAATTTAACGGCACCTGCATGAACTCTCCAATTATTGTTGCCCTGCATCAATCCCTTCCATTTAATTGTTCCTGAAACACTTCTTCCACGTACGGGTGCCCTGCTGAATTGTTTTCCATTTCCTGATGCACTGAACTGAATCTTCAATTTACCAATGCTTGCAACATTTCTTTTCCTGATTTCCTGGTTCCTATTCCCCAATTTAGACATGCTCTGCTGCAATTTTCCAATATATTGGCACTCCCACCAATTTTCCAATGCAATGGTCTCCCATTTATTGACTCCCACCAAACCGTCCTTTTACTCATATCCTTGTACTAATTCTTCCATATACTGATGCCCGAGCCTGATTCTAACATTTAAGAGTGCGATACTCTAATTCTCCCATTTACTGGTGCCATGCACCCATTCTTTAATTTAGCTCCAATGTGCACCAGGTCTTCCATTCAGTATTTCCTGCAACAATTCTCCTATTTAGTCGTCCGCTGCCAGAATTTGCGAATTTGCGATCCCTGCATCATATCTCCAAATTACCGATCCTTCACATATCTTCCCTTCAGTGGTGAACTGCACCAACTCCCCCATTTCGTGGTGCACTGTATTGAATCTGGAACAATAATCCTTTCCAACATTTATCCTATTTACTGGTTCACTGCCCGTGTTCTCCCATTTGCTCCAATTCTCGAAGTTATCAGCACCCTGCACCAGGTCTTTCATTTACTGATACCCCACAACAATTCTCCAATTCAGTGTTGCTGAGCACCATTTCTCCCAATTACTGACGTCCTGAACAAGGTCTCTACTCTGTGTTGCCTTACACCAATCCTCATACTTTCTGATACACTCGCCCAATTTAGTGATGCCCTACTCTATATCTCCCAAAAGGTGTTGTTCTGCCCCAATTCTCCCATTATCTGATGCCCTGTTGCAAATTCTCACATTTCAATAATCCCTTGCGCAACTTTTCCATTTAGTAGTTTCTTGCAATGATTCTCAAATATAGTGGAGTGTTGTCAGAATTCTTAAATTTAGGCATGGACAATTTGGATCGAAGGGTCTGTTTCCGTGCTGTACGTTTCTAAGGCTGTAATTAGTGCTCCGCTTCCCTGCACCAATTCTCCCATTTACCAATCCTGCACTAATTCGGGAATTTCACCAACTCACCCATTGAGGTTATCCTGCCCCTGTCCTCCCACTTAGAATTTAACGGCACCTGCATGAATTCTCCAATTAATATTGCCCTGCATCAATTCCTTTCATGAATTGTTCCCTGATAAACATCTTCCACGTACACGTACCCTACTGATTTTATTTTTTTCATTTTGTGATGCACTGAACTGAATCTCCAATTTACCGATGCTTGCAACATTTCTTCTTTTTATTATTTCCCTGGTCCCTATTCCCCAATTTAGACATGCTCTGCTCCAATTTTCCAATATATTGGCACTCCCACCAATTTTCTAATGTAAAGGCACTGTGCACCAGATCTCCCATTTATTGTTGCCACCAAATCTCCCATTTACTTATATCCCTGTACTAATTCTTCCATTTACTGATGCCTTAGCCCGATTCTACCATTTAAGGGTGCCCTACTCTAATTCTCCCATTTCCTGGTGCCATACACCCATTCTCTAATTTAGCCCCACTGTGCACCAGGTCTTCCATTCAGTATTTCCCTGCAACAATTCTCCCACTTAGTCGTCTTCTGCCAGAATGCTCTAATCTTGTGATCCCTGCGTCAAATCTCCAAATTACCGGTCCTATACATATCTTCCGATTCATGGTAAACTACACTAACTCTCGCATTTCGTGGTACACTGTATTGAATCTAGACCACTAATCCTTTGCAACATTTGCCCTATTTACTGATTCACTGCCCGTGTTCTCCCATTTGCTCCAATTCTCAAAGTTATCAGCATTTACTGCGGAGCCATAAATAGTAATACAATCATAGAGATGTACAACATGGAAACAGATACGTCAGTCCAACTGGTCTATGATTGTATGACTCTATTTATGGCTCCGCTGCTCTGCACCATTTTTCCCATTTACCAATCCTGCACAAATCCTGAATACTCTCCCATTGAGTATTATCCTGCCCTATTTAAAGGCAGCTGCATGAATTCTCCAATTATTAATGTTCTCCATCAATGCTGCCTTACACCAATCCTCATACTGACTGATGCCCTCGCCCAATTTTGAGGTGCCCTACTCTAAATCTCCCAAAAGGCAATGTCCTGCCCCAATTCTCCCATTTAGTGCAACACAGCATAACGCACCCATTTAGTGCTGAACTGCACTAATTCACACATTATCTCGATGCCCTGTTGCAAATTCTCACATTTCGATAAGCCCTTTCCCAATTGTTTCCACTTAGTAGTTCCTTGCAATGATTCTCCAATTTAGTGGAGAGCTGCCAGAATTCTTAAATGTAGGCGTGGACAAGTTGGATCGAAGGGTCTGTTGCCGTGCTGTACATCTCTCAGGCTGTATTTAGTGCTCCGCTTCCCTGCACCAATTCTCAAATTTACCAATTCTGCACTAATTCGGGAATTTCACCAACTCACCCATTGAGGTTATCCTGCCCCAGTCCTCCCAATTAGAATTTACCGGCACCTGCATGAACTCTCCAATTAATGTTGCCCTGCATCAATTCCTTCCATTTAGTTGTTCCCTGATACACATCTTCCACGTACGGGTGCCCTGCTGGGGTTGTTCTTCATTTAGTGATGCACTGAACTGAATCTCCAATTTTTCAATGATTGCAACATTTCTTTTTATTAATTTCCTCGTCCCCATTCCCCAATTTAGACATGCTCTGCTCCAATTTTCTAATATATATTGACACTCCCACCAGTTTTCCAATGTAATGACACTGTGCACCAGGCCTCCCATTTATTGTTTCCACCAAATCTCCCAGTTACTCATATCCCTGTAACAATTCTTCTATTTTACTGATGCCTGCGCCCGATTCTACCATCGAAGGGTGCGCTACTCTAATTCTCCCATTTCCTGTTGCCATGCACCAATTCTCTAATTTAGCGCCACTGTGCACCAGGTCACTCATTTACTGATACCCCACACCAATTCTCCAATTCAGTGTTGCTTAGCACCACTTTCCCCAATTACTGACGTCCTGAACAAGTTCTCCATTCAGTGTTGCCTGACACCAATCCTCATACTGACTGATGCCCTCGCCCAAGTTAAGGGTGCCCTACTCTCATTCCCACATCAAGTATTGTCTTGTCCCAATCCTCCCATTTAGTGCTACACTGCACCGATTCTCCCATTTCCTGCTAAACTGAAACTCTCCCATTTGGTGCTAACTGCACTAATTTGCCATTACTGGGTGCCCCGTTCCAAATTCTCTTATTTCGATAAGCCCTTGCCCAATTCTCCCATTTAGTATTTCCTTGGAATGATTCTCTAATTTCGTGGAGCGCTGCCAGAATTCTAAAATTGAGACAGAGACAAGTTGGACTGAAGTGTCTGTTTCCATGTTGTACATCTCTATGATTGTATGACTCTATTTATGGCTCCGCTGCTCTGCACCATTTCTCCCATTTACTAATCCTGCACAAATCCTGAAACTGCACCAACTCTCCCATTGAGTATTATCCTGCCCAATTTAAAGGCAGCTGCATGAATTCTCCAATTATTAATGATCTCCATCAATTCCTTCCATTTACTTGTTCCCTGAAACAACTCTTCCACGTTTGGTGCCCTGTTGCACTGTTTTTATTTTAGTGATGCACTGAACTGAATCTCCAATTTACCGATGCTTGCAACATTTCCTCTTTTTATTGATTCCCTAACCCTATTCCCCAACTTAGACATGCTCTGCTCCAATTTTCCAATATATTTGCATTCCCACCAATTTTCTAATGTAATGGCACTGTGCACCTGATCTCCCATTTACTCACATCCCTGTCCTAATTATTCCATTGACTGATAATCTGTTGCATTTCTCACATTTCGATAAGCCCTTGCCCAATTCTCTCATTAAGTAGTCCCTTGCAATGATTGTCCAATTTCGTGGAGCGATGCCAAAATTCTTAAATTGAGGCATGGACAAGTTGGACCGAGTGATCTGTTTCTGTGTTGTAAATCTCGACGATTGTGTGACTCTATTTATGGCTATCTCTCCCATTTACCAATCCGACACAAATCCTGGAACTGCACCAGTTCTCCCACAGAATGTTATCCTGCCCCCGTTCTCCCACTTCGAATTTAATGGCACCTGAATGAATTCTCCAATTATTGTCACCCTGCATTTGTTTTTCATTTGATGGTGCACTGAACTGAATCTCCGATTAACTGATGCGTGCAACACCTCTTTTTATTGACTCCCCGCCCCTATTTCCAAATTTAGACATGCTCTGCTCCAATTCTCTCATATATTGACACTCACACCAGGTTTCCAATGTAATGGCACTGTGCACCATTTATTGATTCCCGCCAACTCTACCATTTACTTATTCTTCCATTAATGATGCCCCAGTCAAATTCTACCATTTAGCAGGAGCCTCAGCTTTGGGAAGTGTGACTAGACCACGAAACCAGAAGGGACAGAAAGCCGATTATGTGAGAGAAACTAAAAGCAATGGAGTTGTCAGAGGGAGATCACAGGAAGGGTCCCTTTTCCTACAGCAAAGAACCTAAGACCAGGAGGCAGTGTTTTTTTCCCCAGACTGGGTTTCAGGAAATATGGTCAGAGCTGAAGCTGGTTTTGCAATGGGACGGGCAGGGTACCATGTTACTGACCATGTAGGTGTGAACAACATAAAAGGTTCTGCCTCATCCCTCTCAGGAACTCACTGTTTACCTAAGAAGCCGACCCACTGGATTAATATCTGTGTGCAGTGTTAATTAGCCAATCAGATCAGGGAGCTCCCTTGGTGCTTTGCGGACTGCTGTGGGAGAAATGGGTTCTGGTTCCCTTCTCACAAATGCTGCCTGACCTGCTGAGGTTAAATTTCAGATCCCCAGGAAAGGCAGAGTTTTCTCTATATCCATTTTCTTTCTCCTTATTTAATGGGTCATTTGTGATGCTTAAGATCCCATATGTTTTCTATTTCCCCCTTCAGCAGATCTTGTCACAGTAAAAGACCTGTGCACATGAACACCAAGGCAACTCTATCCATGTTCACATTTCAAACTCTGTAGTTCGGTCGAGTTTGTCTTCTTTAGCCTTTTATGCCAAACTCCATCACAGCGGGCTTCAGTCTGTTCATTTCCCTCCACAACCTTCTGCTATCTACTGGAGACATTATTATTCACCTCTCTGTACAAACAATCCTGTTGGCCGGTATCATCCACAGTATCTTCTCCAAATCCAAGTTAGATGTCAAAGAAAATATTAATTGTCTTTTCTGTCTCGATAATAAATAACCGTCTGTATCATTCGTATATAGAGAACAACATGATTAAAATATTCATCCGTGCCATAAAAAAGCAAATTGGATTTTAATTCTGCTGTTTGCAATTTGCAGTAATTTATGATCACTCAGCACTTTTCCATCCTAGCACATTAATTCTCCATGGTGAGCTTGAACCGTTTATTACAATAGCTTCAGTTTTTATCCAGCCTCTTAAGTAATAATTTGTGAACCAGATTGAAGGTCCTTACCTTCATTAACCTTTTATTTTATTCCATCACGTATGTTGAATTTTAACTCCACACTGACTCTCCTTATACAGAGCCACCCTCTCCAGTTGGGTTTGTGTTGCTCTGCTCCAGGTATATTCCAAGTGCAAACGGCACCGGTGGTAAACTGACCCGCCTGTTGTCATCAGGAATAGATTCTTGTTGTACTTTTGAAACTGGTATCATATTGTCAAACTTGTATGTTGGGACAGGAGAATTACCCTTTGGGTAGAGAACTTTCTCGATGGTAGAAGACAGAGGGTGGTGGGGGAGGGTTGCTTTTCAGACTGGAGGCCTGTGACCCGCGGTGTGCCCCAAGGATCGGTGCTGGGTCCACTGTTGTTTTGTCATTTATATAAATGATTTGGATTTGACCATAGGACGAATGGTTAGTAAGTTTGCAGATGACAGTAAAATTGGAGGTGTGGAGGACAGTGAAGATGGTTACCTCAGAGGTCAACGGGATCTTGATCAGATGGGCCAATGGGCCAAGGAGTGGCAGATGGAGATTAATTTAGATAAATGTGAGGTGTTGCATTTTGGAAAAGCAAAAGACAGCAGGACTTATACACTGAATGATAAGATACTGGGGTGTTGCTAAACAAATAGACCTGGAGTGCAGCTTCATAGATCATTGAAGGTGGACTAACATTTCGATAGGATAACGAAGAAGGCGTTTGTCATTTTTGTCTTTATTCCTCAGTTCATTGTGTAAAGGAGTTGGGAGGTCATGTTACGGTATTGGTTCGGCCATTTTTGGTATATAATGTACAATTCTGGACTCCCTCCTGTAAAAAGAGTGTTGTGAAACTTTAAAGTGTTTAGAAAAGATTTACATGGATGTTGCCAAGGTTGGAGGGTTTGTGCTGGAGGGTAAGACTGTATAGTTTGAGGCTATTATCCCTGGAACGTCAGTGGCTGAGGGGTAACCTCATAGAGGTTCACAAAATCATGAAGGTCCTCAATAGGGTAAAAAGGCAAGGTGATTTCCCTGTGGTGGGGAAGTCCAGAAGCAGATGGCATATGTTAAAGTTGAGAGGGGAAACATATAAGGGACCTAAGGGAAACATTTTTCACGCAGAGGGCACTGTGTGCATGAGCTGCCAGAGGAAGTAGTGGAGGCTGGTACAATTACAACATTTAAAAGGTATCTGGGTGGGTGTAGGAATTAAAAAGGGTTCAGAGGAACATGGGCCAAATTCTGACAAATAGGATTAGATTGACATCGGATATCAGTTCAGCATGGATGTGTTGGACTGAATGATTTGTTTCTGAGCTTATATTGCTCTGAGTGTGTTGAGCTCCGGATTGTAGATTTATGAAGCAGAAAATAAAGTATGGCACAGAGTTAGATCTCATCAGCTTTATCCTGTTTCCCTGATCCTCCTCCTTCAATCAATGCATTTTTCAGATCCTCATTCAGAATTCCAGGAGCTCTGTAACTGCCCTGGAACAATGTGTGGAAAGTCCTATTGCAGTCCACAGGAGGTACCTTTCCCACTGCCCTGCTCCCACGGCCTGCAATGCTGCAGACTGAACAGACAACCCGAAGCACAATGATGAGCTCCTTCCGGCCCACGGCCCTCCTTCTCACTGAATGAAGACAATCACCAGAAGCAGAATCCAGCTCTTGTTGGAGCCTTGAATACCTGACTCTGTCTCACTGAGTGAAGGTTGGACTCAGAAACAGGAATGAAATCAACTTCCTATCTGCATTGTGTCACTCTTTAAGATCTCTGTGTGTCTGAGTTCAGGTCATTTGATTGGAGACTGCGGATAGTGAGTCCCCAGTGAAATGGAAAGAATGGTGGAGGAGCTCACTGAGGGACATATCTCAAAGTGAGAATCAGAAAGATGCTATTCCACATTGGAAGGGTTTAAGGTGAATTGATGGTTCAGAAAAATGTTATACGGACATTTGTAAAACTTAGGAACTCTGACTGTTTTGAGGCTGGAGTTTATTTTATCCTTGTATAGATTTGACACATTAATCCTCCCTCCGCACCACGCCAGAAGCTGTTGGAACTGTTCAGTGTTTCCAGCGGCTACTGTAATTATTTCAGGTTGCCGACGGGAGCAGTCTTCACTTTTCGAGCAAAACAAACCCATCCTTGTGCTGCAACCAATATTTCAATAAGAAATGGGAAGCAGCAGAGGGGAAAGCTTCCGAGATGCCAAGCAATGCTGCCCGGTTCCACACTGCAATTGACAGGAACCATCGCCAGGAAAAGCAAGGAGCAACCTGACAGATTTAAAAGTCTTTCCTTTAAAAGGCTGTTTACAAACCACAACACTGCGATGGCTGGGAATCCAACCCAAGAGTATAACTGCTTGGAAGGCAGCTATACTCACCACTATCCCACCATCACCCTGCTAGCAGCCGCCTCCCCATTCCTAAACACATAAATAAGGCCGTGATCATCACCAACTGGATTGGGGCTGAAATCCAAACAATAAATTGCTGGGGAAGCTCAGCGGGTCTTACAGCACCAGAATGTGGGCGGCAAGGTGGCTCAGTGGTTAGCACCAGAGTCCCAGGTTCAATTCCGGCCTCGGGCGACTGTCTGTGTGGGGTTTGCACATTCTCCCAATGTTTGTGTGGGTTTTTTCCGCGTGCTCCGGCTTTCTTCCACAGTCCAAAAATGTGCAGGTTAGGTGAATTGGCCTTGCTAAATTATCCATAGTGATTAGTCAGAGGGAAATGGGTCTGGGTGGGTTACTCCTCGGAGGGTCGGTATGGACTGGTTGGGCTAAAGGGCCTGTTTCCACACTGCAGGGAGTCTCATCTAATCTATTCAGAAGCCATCAGTTCTGAACCAAATCCAAAGGGATTGGGAATTGCTTCATTAAACAACTCGTTCATTAAACAGCTAAGAGCTCAGGAAATCTGAGCAGGAGGAGACTATACAGCCTGTTTAAACTGTTCAGTCTGTTCTGGCAATCAATTCAATCAGAGCTGGATTGCAAATCCAGTTTCCTACCCAGTCCACATATTCCGTGGCTCCCTGAGACACCGGCAATCTGTCTACTTTTAAAGAAAGATGGTAGAGAGAATTCAGGAAATTATAGACCAGTTAGTCTGACCTCAGAGCTGGAAAAGATGCTGGAGTCTATTACAAAGGATGAAATTATGACACATCTGGATAGTAGTAACAGGATTGGTCAGAGTCAGCATGGATTTATGAAGGGAAAATCATGCTTGACTAATCTTCTGGAATTTTTTGCGGATGTAACTCTAAAGATGGACGAGGGAGATCCAGTAGATGTAGTGTACCTGGACTTTCAGAAAGCTTTTGATAAAGTCCCATATTGGAGGTTAGTGAGCAAAATTAGGGCGCTTGGTATTGGGGGCAAAGTACTAACTTGGTTGGCTGATAGGAAACAAAGAGTCGTGATAAACGGCTCCATTTCGGAATGGCAGGCAGTGACCAGTGGGGTACCGCAGGGATCAGTACTGGGTCTGCAGCTTTTTACAATATATATTAATGATATGGTATTGGGGCTGAAATCCAAACAGGAAATTGCTGGGGTATAAAATGGTGTTAGTAATAACATTAGTAAATTTGCTGATGATGCTGGGTGGCAGGGTGAAATGTGATGAGGATGTTAGGAGATTACAGAATAACCTGGATAAGTTAGGTGAGTGGTCAGATGCATGGCAGATGCAGTTTAATGTGGATAAATGTATGGTTACCTACTTTGGTGGCAAGAACAGGAAGGCAGATTACTACCTCAATGGAATCAATTTAGGTAAAGGGGCAGAACAGAGAGATCTGGGTGTTTTTGTACACCAGTCAATGAAGGCAAGCATGCAGTTACAGCAGCTAGTGAAGAGGTCTAATAGCATGCTGGCCTTCATAACAAGAGGTATTGAATATAGAAGCAAAGAGGTTCTTCTGCAGCTGTACAGAGTCCTGTTGAGACCACACCTGGAGTACTGTGTGCAGTTCAGGTCTCCAAATTTGTGGAAAGACATTCTGGCTATTGAAGAAGTGCAGCGTATGTTCACGAGGTCAATTCCTAGAATGGCGGGATTACCTTACACTGAAAGATTGGAGCGACTGGACTTGTATACCCTTGAGTTTGGAAGACTGAGAGGGATTCTGATTGAGACATATAAGATTATTAAAGGATTGGACACGCCGGAGGCAGGACACATGTTTCCGTTGATGGGTGAGTGCCGAACCAGAGGACACAGCTTAAAAGTACGGGGTAGACCATTTAGGACAGAGATGAGGAGAAACTTCTTCACCAAGAGAGTGGGGGCTGTGTGGAATGCTCTGCCCCAGAAGGCAGTGGAGACCCAGTCTCTGGATTCATTTAAGAAAGAGTTGGATAGAGCTCTCAAGGATAGTGGAATCAAGGGTTATGGAGATAAGGCAGGAAGAGGACACTGATTAGGAATGATCAGCCATGATCATATTGAATGGTGGTGCAGGCTCGAAGGGCAGAATGGCCTACTCCTGCACCTATTGTCTATTATCACTGCTTTTACATTTCAATCCTCTTGAGATAAATGACAACATTACATTTGCTTTCTTAGCCATGGCATCAACCTGCAAGTCAACCTTTAGAGAATCCTGGACTAGCACTCCCGGATCCCTTTGTAATTTGGCTTTATGAATTTTCTCACCGTTTAGAAAATAGTCCATTCCTGTTTTATTTTTTCCAAAGTGCAAGACCTCGTATTTGCTCATGTTGAATTTCATCAGCCATTTCCTGGACCACTCTCCGAAACTGTCGAAATCTTTCTGCAGCCTCCCCACCTCCTCAGTAGTACCTGCCTGTCCATCTAACTTCGTATCATCGGTGAAATTCACCAGAATGCCACAGTCCCTCCATCCAGACCATTAATATTTAAAGTGAACAGCTGCGCCCCAATACTGAACACTGCGGGATCTCACTTGTCACTAAACGCCATTCCGAAAAAGAACCTTTCATCCCAACTCTCTGCCTTATATCAGACAGCCAATCCCTAATCCATGCCAGTAGCTCACCTTACTCAGCAACCTCCTATGAAACACCTAATCAAAGTCCTTTTGGAAGTCTAGGTAGATAACATCCACTGGTTTTCGTGCTCTAACCTATTTGTTAACTCTTCAAAGAATCCTAACAGGTTTGTCAGGCACGATCTCCCCTTACTAAATCCGTGGTGACTTGTTCTAATCCGACACTGCAATTCCAAGAATTTAGAAATCTCATCCTTAATGGATTCTAGAATTTTACCTACAACCGAGATTAGGCTAATCGGCCTATAATTTTCCATCTTTTGTCTTGATCCTTTCTTGAACAAGAAGGTTACAACAGTGATTTTCCAATTATTTGGGACTTTCCTGGACTCCAGTGATTTTTGAAAGATCACAACCAATGCCTCTGCTATTTCCTCAGCCACCTCCCTCAGAACTCTAGGATGTAGCCCATCCGGGCCAGGAGATTTATCGATTTTTAGACCTTTTGGGTCTTTTTTTAGCACTTGCTCTTTTGTAATGGCTACCATACTCAACTCTGCCCCCGATTCTCCTTAACTGTTGGGATATTACTCATGTCTGGGTTTGGGTGGAGGTTGTGGTACACAGTGTTCGACAGGTGGTGGGGAGTCCATGCCAAATGAGGTTCTCCTGATTGCATTGGGTATCCAAGCTGGGACATGGTGGTTCGATTCACTGGTGAATATCTTCTTAGTTCAGCTTGCCAGGATGTTCAGAGTGAGGGGCTCAATGCTCTATCATTTCTTTGTTCATATTTGAGACACCATCCATTCCTAGACACGGTTGAGTGATCCAGTGCCGTGTACTGTAATTCATGTTGTGTGGGTGCAGAATTTTAGGAGTAAACTCAACTGTGGAGGTTCCAAAACTGAATTCAAGATTTTTTTGTAATCCATGTCTGTGTTAGGTGCATCCACTCTTTGTTTTACTGATCCTGGGAGTGTTTGTGTGGATGCTGCCATCTAATTTACAACTCCAGTGAGCCTGAGCAATGTATAAAGCAGAATAAATCAACCACTGTCAACCCCAGAAAAAATGTTGAGTACGTCACTGTCTTTCTGAGACTAACTTGCTTTTTGTCACATCCCTATGTATGTTCAAAGTGAAAATGATTCATAAGCTTTAACGTTTCTGTGATATGGAACAACAATTATCTTTGTGCTATTCCTGATGAAGAGCTTTTGTCCGAAATGATGATGTTCCTGCTCCTCAGATACTACCTGACCTGCTGTGCTTTTCCAGCACCACTCTGATCTAAACTCTGGTTTCCAGCATTTGCAGTCCTCACTTTTGCATAAAATGCTTCTACTCAGGGCTCAGGCACAGATACATTTGACCAGTAACTTTAAGTCTCTTTTTTTCCTTTCTCTCTCTCTCTCTTGCAGTAAGTCTAGTGGTGATTCTAATCTTAGCTCGGGGCAAGTGTGGTTTGTCTAAAAGCACCACTCATTATCTGGTGGCCATGACAATATCGGAGCTGCTATTCATTGCTTTCGAAATCGTACATTGCTGGTTTCCATCTTATTATTATCCACAGTGTTTCCTGGACATCACTCCTGTGTGTCGTGTTATCCATGTGTTCAGCTGCTGGACCATTGATTGTTCTGTCTGGTTCACCGTTACTTTCTCTTTTGATCGATTTGTCGCTATTTGTTTTCATCAGATGCAAACTAAGTATTGGACAGAGAATACTCCGATTAAGGTTCTGGCAATAATCTGTATTTTCTTTTCTTTTAAAAATATTCCCAACTATTTTAGATTTAAACATGGAAAGGTCATCAACTGTTCTATCAGGTCCAGTTACTATACTGACCGCCGGTGGGCAGGTTTTCAATACTTTGAGCGATTTTTAACACCAATGCTCCCATTCACTTTTATTCTCTTTCTTAACGTTCTGACTGTCGGACACATCTCTGAGGCCATTACGGTGCGTAAGGGACTCAGGGGTCAGAGAAAAATAGAGAATGACCCAGAGATAGAGAGCAGAAGGAAATCTGTGATCTTACTCTTTGCCATATCTGCAAGTTTCATTCTTCTCTGGTTGCTGGATATTTTACGTTTCTTTCGTTTTGCTCATTCCTTGGATTCCACTGTTTTCGATATCTTTTCACAAGCCTCATATATGCTGCGGGACCTGAGCTGCTGCACCAATGCACTTGTTTATGTGGTGACACAGAACAGTTTCAGAGACCAGTTAAAGCATGCCCTGAAATATCCAGTTATAAAAATAATTCAATTGATGAATAAATCCAAGTAACTGAGAGCCCACAGTGATGAATGGACTGACAGGAGAAGAGCAACACGCTAACACTCCTTTCCTAACGGGCAACGAATGGTTCCATCTGAGGAGCGAAACCAAAGAGACTGGAGAAGCAAAACAGTGGGAAGTGTTGTCAGCAATCAGCAACCCTTAATGGAAAGCTGGACAACAAAAGTATAACCGAAGGGGGAATCAGACATGCACAGAATATCATCATCCCCAGCAACCAGTTGTCAGTGAGTGAACCAGATACAAGGTCAATGACCTGGAGGCAAGTATCATCGGTCACTGCAGGCCGGAGTGGGAACAGCAATGGCAGGCTCCTGTCCTCACAGAATTCACTCATCTTGGCAAAACTAAACGAAAAAGCAGAATGTTCCTACTACGCAGAGTAATATACAGTAAATAATCCGTGTATTTTGATTACAGATATATTTTCAGCAATGATTTCCTTTCTCTGGTTCCATGCCCTTCCCCCCCCCCCCCCCCCACCCGGCCTGATGCTGATATCACCCCCTCTCTTTAATTGGTTCTTTCCACCAATCAGCCGCTGTGTTGGTGGCGAATCCACAGCCCAGTCAGAGGGACAGACCGGATCCGACACTGGGGAATGGGGTTGGATGTGGCAGATGAGGCGACCCCCCTCAGTACTGCCATGAGAAGGTTTCGTGGCTCTCACTGACTCCATCGGGCTCAGTGGGAACTGACTCTGGATGAACTCTGTTTGTTTGGGCCTTCATAATGGAGCCTGGGATCAATTCGAAGATCGATGGACCGTCAGCAAGGATTTTGTTCAATCTGTAAAACAGCTCCTTGAACCCAACCTTGTATCAGCTCCTGATTGGCCCGTCTGATCAAGGTCCTGTTTAACACTGAGGTAAACCTCCTTCACTGTTCACTACCCCACCACCACATTTGGAGCCATCTGCCACCTGACTAACCATCGGAGACAAGCAGGAGGCTGGAAGAACACAGCAAGCCAGGCAGCATCGGGGGTGGAGAGGGCAATGCTTCGGGAGTGAGGGCAAGGGGAGCTGATGATAAAGTGGTGGGGGCGTGGGGGAGGGTTTAGGTTGGGGAGGGGACAGAGTGGTGAAGTGAACGCCGGTAGAGCGTACAGCTTGGTTGGTCAATGGGAGGAATGAATCCAGGCAGGTGGCAGGTAGGCGGTGAGAGTTCAATGGAAGGTTTACACGGAATAATGGTGACCCAGGGTGAGTTAAAGATTGGAATTGAATTGAGGGGATTAATCTCACTTACGTGCAGAGTAACAGTTACCCAGGAGTGAGTTCTCGAAACTATAGTCCCACAGCATGTTACACAACTGGTCCTTGTTGAAAAACTTTTCTGAACTGACCAAGCCCCATTTACACTTTCCTATCCTTATATCTGCCCTCATGTCTTTTAAATGTTGTAATTGTACTCCCCTCGATTACATCCTCTAGAAGCTGCTTCCATACACATACCAGGCTCTGTTAAAGATTTACTCCTCAGGTCCCTTTTAAATCTTTCACCGCTCACCTTAAATCGAAGTCCATCATGATTTTATAAATCTCGATAAGATCACCCCTCAGCCTCCAGTGCTCCAGGGGAACATGTCCCAGCCTCTCCTTATAACTCAGGCCTTCCAGTTGGGGGAACATCCTTGTCAATCTGTTTTCCACTCTTTGCAGTTTAATAACCTCCTTCCTACAGCAGGGTGAACATGATGGTACGCAGTCCTCCAAATGTGGCCTCACCAATGTCTTGTACAGCTGTAACATGGCGTCCCAACTCCTGGGCTCAGTGATCTGCCCGATAAAGGCAAGCCTGCCAAATGCCTCCTTCACCACCCTGTGACCCTGCCTACCTGTGGCACCACTTTCAAGGAACTATGTACCTGCCCACCCCCCCCCCCCCCGAGGTCTCTCTGTTCAACAACACTCCCCAGGGCACTACCATTAACTGTGAATGTCCTGCATATGCACACTCTCTCACTCAAACACACACTCCCTCACTCACACACTCGCAATCCCTCTCTCACGTGTACACTCTCTCACACTAACACACACACACTCCCTCAATCACACACTCGCAATCTCTCTCTCACGTGTACACTCTCTCTCACTCACACACACACTCCCTCACTCGCAATCCCTCTCTCACGTGTACACTCTCTCGAGCAAGTCTCCAAGTATTGATGCACATGTAACTGCTCTCTGATATACTTCTTACACAGATTGGTCGCCTCCTCACATTTGGTCATTTTAGGGTGCGCTGAACTGAAACTCCAATTTCCTGATGCTTGCAACATTTTTCCTTTTTATTTATTCCCCGCCCCTATTCTCCCATTTCACCTGCTCTGTTCCAATTCTCTAATGTATTGGCACTCCCACTAATTTTCTAATGCAATGGCACTGTGTACCAAACCCATCTACTGATGCCCCACTAGTTCTCCCATTTACTCATACCCCGATACTCATTCTTTCATTTACTGATGCCCAGCCCAATTCTACTATTTAGAGGTGCCCTACTCTAATTCACCCATGTACTGGTGCCAGGCCCCAATTCTCGTCCCACTGTGCACCAGTTCTTACATTTAGTATTTTCTTACAACAATTCTCCCATTTAGTGGTCCGCTGCCAGAATTCTCTAATTTTGGCGTGCCCTGCATCAAATCTCCAAATTACCAATCCTGCACAAATCCTCCCTTTAGTGATGAACTGCACCAACTATCCCACTGAATATTGTCTGACCCCAATTCTCCCACTGAGTTGTTGACAGCAAAGTCGGAGGTGTAGTGAACAGCGAAGATGGTTACCTCAGATTGCAACAGGATCTTGATCACATGGGCCAATGGGCTGAGAAGTGGCAGATGCAGTTTAATTGAGATGAATGTGAGATGCTGCATTTTGGGAAAGCAAATTTTAACAGGACTTATACACTTAATGGTAAGGTCCGAGGGAGTGTTGCAGAACAACGAGACCTTCAAGTGCAGGTTCATAACTCGGTGAAAGTGGAGACGCAGGTAGATGGGATAGTGATGAAGGCATTTGGAATGCTTTCCTTTATTGGTCAGAGCATTGAGTACAGGAGTTGGGAGGTCATGTTACAGCTGTACAGGACATTGGTCAGGCAACTGTTGGAATGTTGCGTGCAATTCTGGTCTCGGAAAGATGTTGCGAAACTTGAAAGGGTTCAGAAAAGATTTACAAGGATGTTGCCAGGGCTGGAGGATTTGAGCTATAGGGAGAGTTTGAACAGGCTGGAGCTGTTTTCCCTGGAGCGTCAGAGGCTGAGGGGTGACCTTACACAGGTTTATAAAATCATGAGGGGCATGGAAAGGATAAATAGACAAAGTATTTTCCCTGGGGTTGGTTAGTCCACGACTGGAGGGTGTAGGTTTATGGTGAGAGGGGAAAGATATTGCAACTGTGCAGGAATTTGGTTAGGCCACAGTTGGAGTACTGTGTGTAGTTCTGGTCGCCTCACTTTCGGAAAGATGTGGAAGCTTTGGAGAGGATGCAGAGGAGATTTACCAGGATATTGCCTGGAATGGAGAATAGGTCTTACGAGGATAGGTTGAGAGTGCTCGGCCTTTTCTCGTTGGAACGGCGAAGGATGAGGGGTGACTTGATAGAGGTTTATCAGATGATCAGAGGAATAGATAGAGTAGACAGTCAGAAACTTTTCCCCCGGGTACAACAGAGTGTTACAAGGGGGACATAAATTTAAGGTAAAGGGTGGAAGGTATAGGGGAGATGTCAGGGGTGGGTTCTTTACCCAGAGAGTGGTGGGGGCATGGAATGCGCTGCCTGTGGGAGTGGTAGAGCCAGAATCCTTGGTGACCTTTAAGCGGCAAATGGATAGGTACATGGATGGGTGCTTAAGCTAGGACAAATGTTCGGCACAACATCGTGGGCCAAAGGGCCTGTTCTGTGCTGTATTGTTCTATGTTCTATATGAAAGAGACCTAAGGGACAACCTTTTCACACAGAGGGTGGTACAAGTATGGAATGAGCTGCCAGAGAAAGTTATGGAGGCTGGTACAATTGCAACATTTAAAAGGCATTTGGATGGGTATATGAATAGGAAGGGTTTGGAGGGATATGGACCGGGTGCTGGCAGGTGGGATTAGATTGTGTTGAGATGTCTGGTCGGCATGGATGGGTTGAACGGGTCTGTTTCTGTGACTCTATGACTCTAAGCACTGAGGTACAGGAGTACCTGACACAATGATGGTCTCTGTCTCTGTCTCACACTCTGACATACGCACACACGCAGTTACTGAGGGACAAGGAATGACAGAATAATATGAGCATCTTCAAATATTAAAGCTCCGTGAGGGGTTGTTGGGGATAGTGTAGAGGGAGTTTCACTCTGTATCTAACCCTGTTCTGACGCTGCCCTGACGGGGGTACAGTAAAGGCAGCTTTACTGTGCATCTAATCCCATTCTGTCCCTGCCCTGAAAGTGTTTGATAGGGACAGTGTAGGGGGATCTTTATTCTGGAACATAGGAAAAGGAAGAGGCCATTCAGCCCCTCGAGCCTGTTCCATCATTCAATGGGATCATGGCTGATCGGTGGCCTAACTCCACATTCTTTCCTTTGGCCCATATCCCTCAATATCTTCACTGAAAATGTATCTCTCTCCGATTTAACCTGAACGACTGATCCAGCATCCACTGCTGTTTGTGGAAGAGAGTCCCTCTCCCACCCTTTGTGTGTCAAAGTGCTTCCTGCCATCTCTCCTGAACGCTCTGGGCCCTCATTCTCAGACTCTGCTCCCTCTCGGTCGAGAATCTCCAACCAGTGGGAATCGTTGATCTTGATCGATCCTGTCTCATCCTGTTTATACCTTGGAAGCTTTGATCAGATCACCCCTTAACTTTCTCAATTCTGATGAAAACCGGCCTCATTTGTCGAGTGCCCCCTCAGAACGTAACCCCTGAGGTTCAGGATCATTCTTGTAAACCTCCTTTGTGCTCCCTCTCTGTACTCCAACCTGATTCCCACACACTTGCTTGCACTGAACTCCATCTAACACAGCTTTGCCCATTCACCCAGTCTATCAATAGCCCTTTGTAATGTTAAGGTGCCATCTGCACTGTCTACAATGCTGCCTAACTTTGTACCTAACCCTGTGCTGTCCCTAACCTGTGCGTGTTTGATAGGAACAGTGCAGAGGGATTTATACTCTGTATCTAACCTCAGGGCGCACATGTCCTGGGAGTATTCGATGCAGAGAATGTGGAGGGAGATTTACTCTGTATCTAGCCCCATGTTGTCCCTATCCTGGGAATGAAGACACCATTGGCTCAGAGACAGGATAGAGGGGAATGAGGGTTTCAGATTGGAGTGAGCTACAGGCACGTACAGGTTGGGAACTGTTTTCAGTAAAAGGCAATTGATCCCAAATCTCCTTTCCCCCGCTCCTTTCCCCTCCTCTCGTTCCCCCATTCCAACCCCCTCCTCCTCCCCGTCTCCTCGCCCCACCTCTCCTTCATCCCATTTCTCCTTCACCTTTCCTTCTCCCCTGTCCTTTGCCCCCCTCTCCTTCACCCTCCTTTTCCTCCTCCTCCTCCCCTCCCTCCCCCTTCTTCCTCGGCTCCTTGCACTCCTCTCCAACCCCTCCCCCTTCACACACAGTCTCCCCTTCTTCCACTCCCCTACTCTTCCTTCTCCCCTCCCCCCTTCGCCCTCTCTCCTTCCCCCCACTCCTGTCCTCCCCTCTCCCTCCTTCCTCCACTCTACTTTTCCTATACTACCCCCTCCCTCCTTCCCCCTCTTCCCTTCCACACTCTTCCTCCTCTCCTTCTCCCCCCATTCTCCTTCTCCCCTCCCCTTTCCCCCCCTCCTTCCAACCCTCTCTTTTCCACCCTCTACTTCACCCTTTCCCCCTTCCCCCACTCCTCCTCCTTTCCCCTCTCCTCCCCTCCTACTCTCTCTCTGCCTCTCTCCTCCATCTCCCTTACATTCTCCCTTCTCCTACCCTATTAATTGCCTCCCCCTCTACTCTGCCCTCCATCACCCCTTCTTCCCCCCTCTCCTTCCATCCCTGCTCTCCTTCCCGCCCTGTTCTGCTTCCCTATCTCCTTCCCCTCTCCATTCGCCCCTCCTTCCCGCTCCATTCCTTCCTTCCCCCTCTCCTTCCCTCTTTCCTCCCCCCTCTCCTACTCCTTCCCTCCATCACACCCCTTCTTCCCTCCCTTTTCCCTTCCCCCTCTACCTCCCCTCCTTCTCCCCTCTCTTTACCCCCTATTCCACTCCCTCTCCTTTCCCCTTCTTCCCCCTTGTTCCCCCATTCCTATGTCCGCCTCCTCCCCTCGCCACCTTCTACTTCCCCTCTCTCCTCCCCCCTCTCCACGCCTCTTCTCCTTTCCCCTCTTCTCCCCCCTCCTTCCCCACCCACTCTTCTCTCTCTCTGCTTCTCCCCTCCAATATTACTTTCTCTCTTCTCCAACCATACCAATCACATTCTCCCCTCTACTCCGCCCCGTCCTCCCCCTCTCCTCCACCTGCTTCCTCCCCCTACCACTCCTCCTCTCTTCCCCGTCTCTCCTCCCCCCTTCACGCCTCTTCTCATTTCCCCTCTCCTTCCCCACTCACTCTTCTCTCTTTCTGCCTCTCCCCTCCATCCCCCTTACTTTCTCCCCTCTCTTTCCCTACCAATCGGCTTCCCCTCTGCTCCGCTCCCATCCTCCCACCCTCTCCTCCCCACCCTATATCCTTTCCCCCTCCTTTCCCCCTCTCTCCATCTCCTTCCATTCCTCCACGCTGCCTCCTCACCCCTCTCCTTCACCCCTTTCCCCTTCTCCTTCTCCCTCCCCCCTTAACTCCTCTCCATCCCACCCTCCTTCCCCCTGTCCTTTCCCCCTCTCCCCTTCCCCTCCAATCCTTCGCCCCCACCATTCCCTACCGCTTGCATTCCATCTCCCGCCTCCAACTCTACTTCCTTCCCTCTCCTTTCCCCCTTCAATCCCTTCCTCCACGCTTGCGCCTCCCCTCCTTTGCCTTTCAAATAGTGCTGTCTCTTTCCTCCCAAGGGATCTTGCTGGCCACTTGAAGATTCAAAGAGTGAAACTTTGGGATCAGGAGACCTCTGAACAAAAGCTTTCTCCAGAGGGGACACGGTCCTGAGGCCTAGTAGACAGGCTGCACCCCGAGTGGGCCCATGTGAGTTGTGTGTTTATTTACCCCGAGGGTGAATCTCCTCTGGGCTGCCCTGGGTTTTAGGGGCCTCTGGTTAACTGCCTCCTGTCAGATTGCGGCCCTGTCATTTTTAAAACAGATTTGAAGCCTGGGGCTAAAATAACTGGGGCCTGGGATTTGGCACAAAAACATCAATCCCCAGTGATTGTCTGACAGACAGGACTTCCAAGGTGGTAATTTAAACCTTAAATGAGAAACTCGATCTAAAGACTTGTTCTAATATCAGAGTAATACTACTTGTGGGATCTTGCTGTGTCTCAAACCACCTGCAGAGTGGCCTACATTGCTACAGTCTCTCCCCCCGAGGAGGGGATTTGATTTGGGAGCCGAAACGTGGGAGGCACAGTGGCACAGTGGTTCGCACTGCTGCCTCACAGCGCCAGAGACCCGGGTTCAATTCCCGACTCAGGCGACTGACTGTGTGGAGTTTGCACATTCTCCCCGTGTCTGCGTGGGTTTCCTCCGGGTGCTCCGGTTTCCTCCCACAGTCACAAAGATGTGCGGGTTAGGTGAATTGGCCATGCTAAATTGCCCGTAGTGTTAGGTAAGGGGTAAATGTAGGGGTATGGGTGGGTTGCGCTTCGGCGGGTCGGTGTGGACTTGTTGGGCCAAAGGGCGTGTTTCCACACTGTAAGTAATCTAATCTAGAAACTCGGACGATGAAGAGACAGACAGAATCCAATCATTCTGCCATGAGGAATCATCAGACAAGAGCTGGAACCAGAGAGAGGGAGAATAATCAGAAACCGTCCTGTCTCCTTGTTGTTCATTTACACACGCAGATACACACACAACACTCACACACACACACGCAGACGGAAAAGAATTGTGGGGTTCAGGTTGTTTCTGGGATTTTTACCATAAGGGGCGAGCTCTGGGCTGGAGGGGGGAGACAAAGGGACAGAAAGGTTGGACAGGGAGTTGCTGCACATTCTGATCCCACAGATGATACTGCCTCCGTCACTCACTGCAGCTCCCATCTACATTCCCGTGTTCCCTCTCTCTTCCCTACACCTTTCCTTCAATCTCCATCTCTCTCCATCCTTCCCATCTCCATCCTGTTCATGTTCACCTGAAGATCCCCTTCCTATAACTCTCTTCCTCCTCACTCTTTTTCCTGGAATTATTTAATCGTTCAGTCTTTCCCAATCTCTCTATCGCTCTCCCTGGGCTTTTTCTCTCTCCCTCCCTGTCGTTCTGGTCTCCCCCAACCAGGTATTTGTTTATTCTGCTTTCTGACTTTCATTCTCTTTGTCTTGTTCTCTCACTGGGTTTTATTCTAACCACCATCTTCACCACAACCTGCCCCCCCTCTCTCTCTCTCTCTCTCTCTCCCCCATTCTCCACTCCGTCCCTGTCCTGCTGTCCAAGAGGGTGACTTGGACTCCATGCCATGTGGGGGGAGGGAAGGTGATGGGGTGGGAAGGCGACTGGGGGAGACGCCGCGGGTGGGAAGGCGATAGGGGGGTAGAAGGGCCATGGGAGGGGGGTTGGTAAGGCAATGGGGGGGTGGGATTGCGATGGAGGGGGTGGGGAAGGGGATGGGGGTCCGGGAAGGCGATGGGGGGGCGGGAGGGCGATGGGGAGGAGGCGATGGGGGGTAGGAAGGTAATGGGGAGAAGGCGATGGGGGTGGGAAAGCGATTGGGGAGAAGGCGATGAGGGGTGGGAAGGCGATGGGGGAGAAGGTAATGGGGAGAAGGTGATGGGGAGAAGGCAAGGGGGGTGGGAAGGCGATGGGGAGAAGGCGATGGGGGAAGGTGATGAGGGGAAGGTGATGGGGGGAAGGTGATGGGGCGAAAGTGATGGGGGAAGGTGATGGGGGAAGGTGATGGGGGAAGGTGATGGGGGGAAGGTGATGGGGGAAGGTGATGAGGGGAAGGTGATGGGGGGAAGGTGATGGGGCGAAAGTGATGGGGGAAGGTGATGGGGGAAGGTGATGGGGGAAGGTGATGGGGGAAGGTGATGGGGAAGGTGATGGGGAAGGTGATGGGGGGAAGGTGATGGGGGAAGGTGATGGGGGAAGGTGATGGGAAGGTGATGGGGTAAGGTGATGGGGGGAAGGTAATGGGGGGAAGGTGATGGGGGGAAGGTGATGGGGGAAGGTGCGGGTGGGAAGGCGATGTGGGAGGATGGTGACGGGGGAGAAGGGTGACGGGGGGAGAAGGGTAATGGGGAGAAGGGTGACGGGGGAAGGGTAACGGGGGAATGGTGACGGGGGAAGGGTGACGGGAGGGAAAGGTGACGGGGGAAGGGTGACGGGGGGAAGGGTGACGGGGAAGGGTGACGGGGGGATGAGTGACGGGGTAGGGAAGGGTGACGGGGGTAAGGGTGACGGGGGGAAGGGTGCTGGGGGGGAAGGGTGACGGGGAAGGTGACGGGGGGAAGGGTGGCGTGGGGGGAAGGGTGAAGGGGGTGAAGGATAACGTGGGGGGAAGGGTGACGGGGGGGATGGGTGACGGGGGAAAGGGTGGCGGGGGAAGGGTGACGGGGGGAAGGGTGACGGGGTGGAAGGGTGTCGGGGGGAAGGGTGACGGGGGAAGGGTGACGGGGGTTGGGGGGAAGGGTGACGGGGGTTGGGGGGAAGGGTGACGGGGGTGGGGACGGGGAAGTGTGACGGGGGTGGGGGGGAAGGGTGACGAGGGTAGGGGGGAAGGGTGATGATGGTGGGGGGGAAGGGTGACAGGGATGGGGGGAAGTTTGACGGGGATGGGGGGAAAGGGTGGCGGGGGAGAGTGACGGGGGGGAGGTGACGGGGAGGGGGAGAAGGGTGACCGGGGGAGAAGGGTGACGGGGGGAGAATGGTGACGGGGGGGGAAGGTGACGGGGGTGGTAGGGTGACGGGGGGGAAGAAGGGTGAAGGGGGGGAAGAAGGGTGATGGGGGGAAGAAGGCGGACGGGGGGTAGAAGGGTGACTGGGGGGGAAGAAGGGTGACGGGGGGGGAAGAAGGGTGACGGGGGGTGAAGAAGGGTGACGGGGGGGGAAGAAGGGTGACGGGGGAAGAAGGGTGACGGGGGGGAGGAATGGTGACCGGGGGGCGAAGAAGGGTGACGGGGGGTGGGAAGAAGGGTGACGGGGGGGAAGAAGGGTGACGGGGGGGGAAAGAAGGGTGACGGGGGGGGGAGAAGGGTGACGGGGGGGGGAAGAAGGGTGACGGGGGGAGGAGAACGGTGACAGGGAGGAAGGAGAAGGGTGACGGAGGAGGGAGGAGAAGGGTGACGGGGAGGGAGGAGAAGGGTGACGGTGGGGGGGAGGAGAAGGGTGACAAGTGGGGGAGGAGAAGGGTGACGGAGGGAGGAAGAGAAGGGTGGAGGGCCTAACCAATGAACCACAGCAAAGCACGTTATCTACTGAATTATAGATGAATGTTCAAAAATATTCACCTCTGAATCAGTGTCATTGTACTTCAATGTAAACTCTCTGGCTGGAGCTTGAAGCTGAGAAGTTAGCACAGAACTGGCATCAGAGATACACTTCAGTTTTCATTCCTTCCACTATTTTGTAAAATGAGGTGACAAAAGAAACCTGTTGAGAGACATTCAGAATATACTTGAGTGTTAAACATCCACCTGTTAAAGGAGTTTCCAAAATCTACCACCATCAGTTCAGGACAGGAATTTACAAAATGATTTGAGAGATCTATTATTTTAATCACAATGTTATGTTGTAGAGATGATTTGAGAGATTGGTTAGATGCATCCAACTTTAAGATGTTTTTCTAACAGCCAATTTTGTTCTTCCAAAGGTTATTTGGATCGCAGAAGATTGGAATACAGGAAAGAGAAAATTATTAATGAACAGAATTAACCATCTGTGTTAATCTCCTCAATGGCGGAGTACCTACCCAGCATCCCTCGCGGTGCTGAATACCCTCTATACTCACTACAGGCGAGGGCGGTGCAGCTGCAGTGCCGGGTTTGTCTCCGTGGGAAATGGGAAGAGACGCGCTTTTCCAGACGGTAAGGATGCAGGAGCTGGACAGAGGGATTCAGACCGAGAATAAACCCTTCCAGCGAGAAGCGAGCACCTTGAAAAATAACTTGTTGTTAAATGGTTTGCATTTCCGAGGTGAACAGCCGCCATCTTGGCCGGGAATGTGGACGCATGCGCAGAGGGATGCGTGACGTCACGGGGCGGGGCCTGAGAATGATTCATACAGATGCTGAAAACCTGAGACAAGAATCACAGAGATGTACAGCATGGAAACAGAGCCTTCGGTCCAACCCGTCCATACCGACCAGATATCCCAACCCAATCCAGTCCCACCCGCCAGCGCCCGGTCCATATCTCTCCAAACCCTTCCTATTCATATACCCATCCAAATGTTTTTTAAATGCTGCAATTGTACCAGCCCCCAGCACATCCTCTGGCAGCTCATTCCATACATGTACCACTCTGTGCGTGAAAAAATTGCCCCTTAGGTCTCTTTCATATCTTTCCCCTCTCACCCTAAACCTATGCCCTCTAGTTCTGGACTCCCCCACCCCAGGGAAAAGATTTTGTCTATTTATCCTTTCCATGCCCCCAATGATTTTGTAAACCTCCATAAGGTCACCCCTCAACCTCCGTCACTCCAGGGAAAACAGCCCCAGACTGTTCAGCTTCTTCCTGTCGCTCAAATCCTCCAATCCTGGCAGCATCCTTGTAAATCTTTTCTGAACCCTTTCAAGTTTCACAACATCTTTCCAATAGGAAGAAGACCAGAATTGCAGACAATATTCCAACAGTGGCCTAACTGATGTCATGTACAGCCGCAACATGACCTCCCAACTCCTGTACTCAATACTCTGACCAATAAAGGAAAGCATACCAAACGCCTTCTTCACTATCCTATCTACCTGCGACTCCACTTTCAAGGAGCTATGAACCTGCACTCCAAGGTCTCTTTGTTCATCAACACTCCCTTGGACCTTACCATTAAGTGTATAAGTCCTGCTAAGATTTGCTTTCCCAAAATCCAGAACCTTGCATTTATCCGAATTAAACTCCATCTGCCATTTCTCAGCCCATTGGCCCATCTGGTCCAGATCCTGTTGTAATCTGAGGTAACCTTCTTCGCTGTCCACTACACCTCCAATTTTGGTGTCATCTGCAATCTTACGAACTGTACCTCTTATGCTCTCATCCAAATCAAATCAGAAAGTGCTGGAGGAAGTCAGCAGGTCTGGCAGGAGATGTGGACAGAGAAACAGAGTGAACCATTCCAGTCCTGTGTGCATCTTCTTCAGAACCCATTGCCCAGGTGGTGCAGTGTCCTGGGCGATAGCTTTATAACAGCTTCACCCCCAGGTGATCTTTGAAACAAATAGCAGTCGACTTGAATCCCTGAATTTTTCTGCAGGTGACATTTTTAACCAACCTGTTCAGATGTGTCATGTCCCACTTGTGAAGCAGGTGGGCCTTGAGAAGCCAGGCCTTGTTAGTTCGAGGGGAGTTCCACAGGGTGGAGTCTCAGGGTCAACCATCTTCAGCTGCTTTGTCAATCACTTTCCCTTCAGAAGCAGGATTGTTGGTTGATGATTGGACAATATTCAGCATCATTTTCAACTGCTCCGATACTGATGTAGCAGATATCCATATGTTCAGGTTGTAAGTTTGCTCGCTGAGCTGGTAGGCTTGTTCTCATTGAGAACAATCTTACAACCTGAACCTCAACCTGAGCTAAACATTTTCTCAAAAACGGCATATCCATATGTAGCAAGACTTGGTCTGGATCTAAAATCTGCACAAATGATAAGTAACAGTGGTATCACATCCGAGCCTGGCAAAGACCATGTTCAACAAGAGAATATCCGAGTATCCCTTGTTGAAAATCCACAGCAATATCATTGTTGAATCCTCCATGGGCAGCATTCCAGGGGTGTAATATTGACCAGAAACTGAACAGGACTAACCATACAACTACAGTTGATACAAGACGCAAAAAATCTTACAGCGCTCAACTCACCTCCTGCCTGCCCACCTTACAAGACGTAAGTCAGGTGTGATACAGAATCCTCTCCACTTGCCTGGTTGAATGCTGCTTCAACAACACAAGAAGCTCATCAACATGTGGGACAAAACAGCTCTCTTGATTGCCAACAATCTTCCCCATTCCCTTTCTTCCCCATTGATGTACAGCAGCAGCAAAGGGGCTGTGCTGTCCACCAGTTGGCGAGGTACATCCCACAACAGGCTTGCACCTCAGGACACACAATGTCTCAGAGATGTTGGAACAACAACCTGATTTATTCAGGAACATTCCTTTTTGCTTTTGATGGTGCTTTTTGCATCTTTTGATGTGATTGGATCATTTGTTTGGGAGGAGGTGGAGAATAGGGGGAGGGTGTCTTTCTGAAATTGGATTTGTTTGTTCTGAGATTTTACCCTGTATGCACAATGATAATATTTGAAAATCTTTTCACAGAGAAATAGATTGAAAGAATTGAAGATGAGTGAGTCAAATCAGACATGATATAAAGATCCAACAGAGTCACTAAATTCATTTGGACATAAGGGGAACATGTTTATCTGGTATGTCTGTAAGCAAAGATTTCAAAAAAACATTGTGAGTGGTAAAGTGCCAGCACAGACACACACACAGACACAGACGCACACACAGACACACACACACAACAGTGTGAGTGTTCCACTGAACTGACTGCAGAAATTATTTAACATTATTGAGTTAACATTCTTTAAAAATCCACAGACAGAGAAGTCATGAATATATTGTGTTTATGGGAAAGGATTCAACAGATTATCCAACTTGGAGATATGTGAGGAGATCAGCACCATGGAAATGTCTGGATTGTGAGAAGGATTGCAAATCCCCAGACCAGCTGGAGACTCACCGACACAGACATTCTGGGGAGAGACTGTTCCCCTGCTCTATGTGTGGGAAGGGATTTACTCTGTCATCCAGCTTCATGTAACACCAGTGGGTTCACACTGACAAGAGACCTTTCCCCTGACTGTGGGGGAAAAAAAACTTTAAGATGTGTAAATGTCTTAAATTCAATGGTCATAATTTAACACGTTAACCTCCCTCCACCTATTGCATTCCCAACGCCCCTCCCCCAAGTCCCTCCTCATTCCTGAAGAAGGGCTTATGCCCGAAACGTCGATTCTCCTGCTCCTTGGATGCTGCCTGATCTGCTGCGCTTTTCTAGCAACACATTTTTCAGCCATAATTTAACATCAACCTGTTTCCATGTGTGGGAAGGTATTCACTTGGGGATCCAGCCTCATGTCAGACTAACGTCTTCATCATCGGGAGAGAAGCGTTGTCTTTTCTGTTTAGGAAGGAATAAACTTCCCAGTTCAGCCTTATGTCAACCGTTGAGTTGACACTGGAGAGAGACCAATCATCTGCTCTGTGTGTGAGAAGGGATTTATTAAATCAGCAAAGTTCAAATACACGAGCGTGGCCATACTAGAGAGAGAGAGAGAGAGAGAGAGAGAGAGAGAGAGAGAGAGAGAGAGAGACTGTACACCTGCACTGAGTGTAGGAAGAGATTCACTGAGTCATCTGTACTCAGTGAGCACCAGCACATTCACACCTTTTACCTGCTCCTTGTGTGGGAAGGGGTTCACTCGGTTCTCCAATCTCAGCAGCTATGGCTTTGTTCACATCAATGAGAGAACATGTCAATGCACTGACTGTGAGAAGAGCTTTATGAGTCGCAATGATTTGATGAAACATCAACAAACACATTGTGAGGAGAGGCCGTTCACCTGCACTGTGTGTAGCAAGGGATTCAATTATTCATCCCCACATGTGACACTCCAGTAAAGGGGAATCAGTTTCGCTGAGTTGGCTGTATTGTTGGTTTACAGAGCAGTGTAATGTGAACAGCGTGGGTTCAATTCCCATTACCAGTTTGAGGCTACCATGAAGGACTCTCCTTCTCAAATTCTTCCCTTGCCTGAGGTCTAGGCCCACTGGTCAAATCACCATGAGTCGCTTCTCTCTGTATTGAAGAGAGCAGCGCCTGTGGTCTGGGAAGACTATAGTCACACACACATTCCAGTGGGGTAACGTGATTGTATTCTGCTGTTATTGCTCATTCTGTCAGCAATAGTTTACTTCATTGGATGTGAATTATCTCTTTAATTGAACTGCTGTTTAATTGTTAAGGTGTTAATCACATCAAAAACACAGTTTTTACCCACTGATTTCTCTCCGGTGAGATGAGATTGATAGATATCAATTTCCTGCCCTGTTCTTGGGTCTTTTATTCATTGCAAAGGTATTTATAAATGTATTTTCACACATTCAGGATTTCTGAATGTCCTTGTGAAGTCCTTGTGAGGTGTAGTCACTGTTGTGGGAGATATTGCAGCTGTACATCTCTAAGGCTTGAGTTAAGGATCCGCTTCCCTGCACCAATGCTCCCATTTACCAATCCCACACAAATCCGGGAATTGCACCAATTCTCCCATTGAGTGTCATCCTGCCCCAGTCCTCCAACATAGAATTTAAAGGCACCTGCATAGATTCTCCAGTAATTGTTGCACTGCATCAATTCCTTCTATTTAGTTGTTCCCTGATTTTTCTTTCATTTAGTGATGCAGTGTACTGAAGCTCCAATTTACCAATGCTTGCAACATTTCTTCTTTTTATTGATTCCCTGGCCCCTATTCCCCAATTTAGACATGCTCTGCTCCAATTTTCCAATATATTGGCACTCCCACCAATTTTCTAATGCAACTCCACTGTGCAACAGTGCATCATTTAATGATGCCTTAACCCGATTCTACCATTTGAAGGTGCGCTACTCTAATTCTCCCATTTACTGTTGCCATGCACCAATTCTGTAATTTAGCTTCACTGTGCACCAGGTCTCTCATTTACTGATGGCCCGCACCCATTCTCCAATTCCGTGCTGTTTGGTAACATTTCCCACAATTACTGACGCCCTGAACAAGTTCTCCATTCAGTTTAGCCTTTCACCAATCCTCATATTGACTGATGCTCTGGCCCAAATTCCACCAAATCTCCCATTTACTCATATCCCTGTATTAAATCATCCATTTACTGATTCTACCATTTAGGGGTGCCCTACCCTAATTCTCCCATTTACTGTTGCCAATCATCAATTTAGCTCCACTGTGCACCAGGTCTCTCATTTACTGATGACCCGCACCAATTCTCCAATTCAGTGTTGCTTAGCACCATTTCCCCCAATTACTGATGTCCTGAACAAGTTCTCCACTCAGTGTTGCCTTACCCCAATCCTAACACTGACTGATGCCCTGGCCCAGTTTAGAGGTGCCCTACTCTAAATCTCCCAAAAGGTATGGCCCTGCCCCAATTTTCCAATTTAGTTGCAACACCGCATAACTCACCGATTTAGTGCTGAACTGCACTAATTCACCCATTATCTGATGCTCTGTTGCAAATATTCACATTTTGATAAGCTCTTTCCCAATTTTGGCACTTAGCAGTTCCTTGCAATGATTCAAAGTTGAAACTTTATTGCTGGAACAGCACAGCAGGTCAGGCAGCATCCAGGGAACAGGAGATTCGACCTTTCGGGCACAGGCTCTTCTTCAGGAATGAGCAGAGAGTGTTCAGCAGGAGAAGATAAAAGGTAGGGAGGAGGGACTTGGAGGAGGGGCGTTGGAAATGTGATAGGTGGAAAGAGGTCAAGGTGAGGGTGATAGGTCGGAGTAGGATGGAGGCGGAGAGGTCAAGAAGAAGACTGCAGGTCAGGAAGGCGGTGCCGGGCTGGAGGGATTCGGCTGAGACAAGGTGGGGGGAGGGGGGATGAAGAAACTGGTGAAGTCCAAGTTCATCCCCTGTGGTTGGAGGGTTCCCAGTCGGAAGATAAGACGCTCCTCCTCCGACCGTCGCGTTGTTGTGGTTTGGCGGTGGATGAGTCCAATGACCTGCATATCCTCGGTGGAGTGGGAGGGGGAGTTGAAATGCTGTGCTACAGGGTGGTTGGGTTGGTTCGTCCGGGTGGCCCAGAGGTGCTCTCTGAATCGCTCCGCAAGTAGGCAGCCTGTCTCCCCAATATAGAGGAGGCCACACCGGCTGCAGCGGATGCAGTAGATGATGTGGGTGGAGGTGCAGGTGAATCTGTGGCGGATATGGAAGTTTCCTTTGGGGCCTTGGAGAGAAGTGAGGGGGGAGGTGTGGGCGCAAGTGTTGCACCTCCTGCGGTTGCAAGGGAAGGTGCCGGGAGTGGTTTGATGGTGAGGTTGGGGTTGGAACGGAGGGAGTGGAGGGCTGCGCCTTCCGAGGGTGAGAGGTTGGAGTGGGTGGGAGGGGTGTGGGAGTTCAGGTAGCGGTTAATATCGCGGCGGCAGTTTACTATGAAGAGGTCGAGGGCAGGTAGGAGGCCAGCACGGGGTGTGCTATGAAGAGGTCGAGGGCAGGTCAAACCAGCTGACAAGGGAGGCGCAGCAGTAGTTTGGCGCACTGACCTTTACACCGCTGAGGCCAAACGCCAGCTCGCAGATACCTCCTCCTACCGTCCCCTTGACCATGACCCCACCCCCCACCACCAAACCATCATCTCCCAGACCATCCATAACCTCATCACCTCAGGGGACCTCCCATCCACCGCCTCCAACCTCATAGTCCCACAACCCCGCACCGCCCGTTTCTACCTCCTGCCCAAAATCCACAAACCTGAATGCCCCGGACGACCCATCGTCTCAGCCTGCTCCTGCCCAACCGAACTCATCTCGGCATACCTCGACACGGTCCTGTCCCCATTAGTCCAAGAACTCCCCACCTACGTTCGTGACACCACCCACGCCCTCCACCTCCTCCAGGATTTCCGCTTCCCCGGTCCCCAACGCCTCATCTTCACCATGGACATCCAGTCCCTGTACACCTCCATCCCCCATCACGAAGGACTCAAAGCACTCCGCTTCTTCCTTTCCCGCCGTACCACCCAGTACCCTTCCACCGACACCCTCCTTCGACTGACCGAACTGGTCCTCACCCTGAACAACTTTTCTTTCCAATCCTCCCACTTTCTCCAAACAAAAGGAGTAGCCATGGGCACCCGCATGGGCCCCAGCTATGCCTGCCTCTTCGTAGGGTATGTGGAACAATCCATCTTCCGCAACTACACTGGCCCCACCTCCCATCTTTTCCTTCGCTACATCGATGACTGTATCGGCGCTACCTCGTGCTCCCACGAGGAGGTTGAACAGTTCATCCACTACACTAACACCTTCCACCCCGACCTCAAATTCACCTGGACAGTCTCGGACTCCTCCCTCCCCTTCCTAGACCTTTCTGTTTCTGTCTCAGGCGACCGAATCAACACGGACATCTACTACAAACCAACCGACTCCCACAGCTACCTGGACTACACCTCCTCCCATCCTGCCCCCTGTAAAAACGCCATCCCATTCTCCCAATTCCTTCGTCTCTGCCGCATCTGCTCCCAGGAGGACCAGTTCAAAATACGTACAACACAGATGGCCTCCTTCTTCAAGGACCGCAATTTCCCCCAGGACGTGGTCGACGGTGCCCTCCACCGCATCTCCTCCACTTCCCGCTCCTCTGCCCTTGAGCCCCGCCCCTCCAACCGCCACCAGGACAGAACCCCACTGGTCCTCACCTACCACCCCACCAATCTCCATGTACAGCGCATCATCCGCCGTCACTTCCGCCACCTCCAAACAGACCCCGGCACCAAGGATATATTTCCCTCCCCTCCCCTATCAGCTTTCCGTAGAGACCACTCCCTCCGCGACTCCCTTGTCAGATCCACACCCCCCACCGACCCAACCTCCACTCCCGGCACCATCCCTTGCAACCGCAGGAGGTGCAACACTTGCGCCCACACCTCCCCCCTCACTTCTCTCCAAGGCCCCAAAGGAAACTTCCATATCCGCCACAGATTCACCTGCACCTCCACCCACATCACCTACTGCATCCGCTGCAGCCGGTGTGGCCTCCTCTATATTGGGGAGACAGGCTGCCTACTTGCGGAGCGATTCAGAGAGCACCTCTGGGCCACCCGGACGAACCAACCCAACCACCCTGTAGCACAGCATTTCAACTCCCCCTCCCACTCCACCGAGGATATGCAGGTCATTGGACTCATCCACCGCCAAACCACAACAACGCGACGGTCGGAGGAGGAGTGTCTTATCTTCCGACTGGGAACCCTCCAACCACAGGGGATGAACTTGGACTTCACCAGTTTCTTCATCCCCCCTCCCCCCACCTTGTCTCAGCCGAATCCCTCCAGCCCGGCACCGCCTTCCTGACCTGCAGTCTTCTTCTTGACCTCTCCGCCTCCATCCTACTCCGACCTATCACCCTCACCTTGACCTCTTTCCACCTATCACATTTCCAACGCCCCTCCTCCAAGTCCCTCCTCCCTACCTTTTATCTTCTCCTGCTGAACACTCTCTGCTCATTCCTGAAGAAGAGCCTGTGCCCGAAAGGTCGAATCTCCTGTTCCCTGGATGCTGCCTGACCTGCTGTGCTGTTCCAGCAATAAAGTTTCAACTTTGAATCATTGCAAGGAACTGCTAAGTGCCAAAATTGGGAAAGAGCTTATCAAAATGTGAATATTTGCAACAGAGCATCAGATAATGGGTGAATTAGTGCAGTTCAGCACTAAATCGGTGAGTTATGCGGTGTTGCAACTAAATTGGAAAATTGGGGCAGGGCCATACCTTTTGGGAGATTTAGAGTAGGGCACCTCTAAACTGGGCCAGGGCATCAGTCAGTGTTAGGATTGGGGTAAGGCAACACTGAGTGGAGAACTTGTTCAGGACATCAGTAATTGGGGGAAATGGTGCTAAGCAACACTGAATTGGAGAATTGGTGCGGGTCATCAGTAAATGAGAGACCTGGTGCACAGTGGAGCTAAATTGATGATTGGCAACAGTAAATGGGAGAATTAGGGTAGGGCACCCCTAAATGGTAGAATCAGTAAATGGATGATTTAATACAGGGATATGAGTAAATGGGAGATTTGGTGGAATTTGGGCCAGAGCATCAGTCAATATGAGGATTGGTGAAAGGCTAAACTGAATGGGGAACTTGTTCAGGGCGTCAGTAATTGTGGGAAATGTTACTAAACAGCACGGAATTGGAGAATGGGTGCGGGCCATCAGTAAATGAGAGACCTGGTGCACAGTGAAGCTAAATTACAGAATTGGTGCATGGCAACAGTAAATGTGAGAATTAGAGTAGCGCACCTTCAAATGGTAGAATCGGGTTAAGGCATCATTAAATGATGCACTGTTGCACAGTGGAGTTGCATTAGAAAATTGGTGGGAGTGCCAATATATTGGAAAATTGGAGCAGAGCATGTCTAAATTGGGGAATAGGGGCCAGGGAATCAATAAAAAGAAGAAATGTTGCAAGCATTGGTAAATTGGAGCTTCAGTACACTGCATCACTAAATGAAAAAAAAAATCAGGGAACAACTAAATAGAAGGAATTGATGCAGTGCAACAATAACTGGAGAATCTATGCAGGTGCCTTTAAATTCTATGTTGGAGGACTGGGGCAGGATAACACTCAATGGGAGAATTGGTGCAATTCCCGGATTTGCGTGGGATTGGTAAATGGGAGCATTGGTGCAGGGAAGCGGAGCCCTAAGTCAAGCCTTAGAGATGTACAGCTGCAATATCTCCCACAACAGTGACTACACCTCACAAGGACTTCACAAGGACATTCAGAAATCCTGAATGTGTGAAAATACATTTATAAATACCTTTGCAATGAATAAAAGACCCAAGAACAGGGCAGGAAATTGATATCTATCAATCTCATCTCACCGGAGAGAAATCAGTGGGTAAAAACTGTGTTTTTGATGTGATTAACACCTGAACAATGAAACAGCAGTTCAATTAAAGAGATAATTCACATCCAATGAAGTAAACTATTGCTGACAGAATGAACACAGTCCAGGTCTGGATGCAATAACAGCAGAATACAATCACGTTACCCCACTGGAATGTGTGTGTGACTATAGTCTTCCCAGACCACAGGGGCTGCTCTCTTCAATACAGAGAGAAGCGACTCATGGTGATTTGACCATTGGGCCCAGACCTCAGGCAAGGGAAGAATTTGAGAAGGAGAGTCCTTCATGGTAGGCCAACTCAGCGAAACTGATTCCCCTTAACTGGAGCGTCACATGTGGGGATGAATAATTGAATCCCTTGCTACACACAGTGCAGGTGAACGGCCTCTCCCCACAATGTGTTTGTTGATGTTTCATCAAATCATTGCTACTCATAAAGCTCTTCTCACAGTCAGAGCATTGACATGTTCTCTCATTGATGTGAACAAAGCCATAGCTGCTGAGATTGGAGAACCGAGTGAACCCCTTCCCACACAAGGAGCAGGTAAAAGGTGTGAATGTGCTGGTGCTCACTGAGTACAGATGACTAAGTGAATCTCTTCCTACACTCAGTGCAGGTGTACAGTCTCTCTCTCTCTCTCTCTCTCTCTCTCTCTCTCTAGTATGGCCACGCTCGTGTATTTGAACTTTGCTGATTTAATAAATCCCTTCTCACACACAGAGCAGATGATTGGTCTCTCTCCAGTGTCAACTCAACGGTTGACATAAGGCTGAACTGGGAAGTTTATTCCTTCCTAAACAGAAAAGACAACGCTTCTCTCCCGATGATGAAGACGTTAGTCTGACATGAGGCTGGATCCCCAAGTGAATACCTTCCCACACATGGAAACAGGTTGATGTTAAATTATGGCTGAAAAATGTGTTGCTAGAAAAGCGCAGCAGATCAGGCAGCATCCAAGGAGCAGGAGAATCGACGTTTCGGGCATAAGCCCTTCTTCAGGAATGAGGAGGGACTTGGGGGAGGGGCGTTGGGAATGCAATAGGTGGAGGGAGGTTAAGGTGTTAAATTATGACCATTGAATTTAAGACATTTACACATCTTAAAGGTTTTTTTTCCCCCACAGTCAGGGGAAAGGTCTCTTGTCAGTGTGAACCCACTGGTGTTACATGAAGCTGGATGACAGAGTAAATCCCTTCCCACACATAGAGCAGGTGAACAGTCTCTCCCCAGAATGTCTGTGTCGGTGAGTCTCCAGCTGGTCTGGGGATTTGCAATCCTTCTCACAATCCAGACATTTCCATGGTGCTGATCTCCTCACATATCTCCAAGTTGGATAATCTGTTGAATCCTTTCCCATAAACACAATATATTCATGACTTCTCTGTCTGTGGATTTTTAAAGAATGTTAACTCAATAATGTTAAATAATTTCTGCAGTCAGTTCAGTGGAACACTCACACTGTTGTGTGTGTGTGTCTGTGTGTGCGTCTGTGTCTGTGTGTGTGTCTGTGCTGGCACTTTACCACTCACAATGTTTTTTTGAAATCTTTGCTTACAGACATACCAGATAAACATGTTCCCCTTATGTCCAAATGAATTTAGTGACTCTGTTGGATCTTTATATCATGTCTGATTTGACTCACTCATCTTCAATTCTTTCAATCTATTTCTCTGTGAAAAGATTTTCAAATATTATCATTGTGCATACAGGGTAAAATCTCAGAACAAACAAATCCAATTTCAGAAAGACACCCTCCCCCTATTCTACACCTCCTCCCAAACAAATGATCCAATCACATCAAAAGATGCAAAAAGCACCATCAAAAGCAAAAAGGAATGTTCCTGAATAAATCAGGTTGTTGTTCCAACATCTCTGAGACATTGTGTGTCCTGAGGTGCAAGCCTGTTGTGGGATGTACCTCGCCAACTGGTGGACAGCACAGCCCCTTTGCTGCTGCTGTACATCAATGGGGAAGAAAGGGAATGGGGAAGGTTGTTGGCAATCAAGAGAGCTGTTTTGTCCCACATGTTGATGAGCTTCTTGTGTTGTTGAAGCAGCATTCAACCAGGCAAGTGGAGAGGATTCTGTATCACACCTGACTTACGTCTTGTAAGGTGGGCAGGCAGGAGGTGAGTTGAGCGCTGTAAGATTTTTTGCGTCTTGTATCAACTGTAGTTGTATGGTTAGTCCTGTTCAGTTTCTGGTCAATATTACACCCCTGGAATGCTGCCCATGGAGGATTCAACAATGATATTGCTGTGGATTTTCAACAAGGGATACTCGGATATTCTCTTGTTGAACATGGTCTTTGCCAGGCTCGGATGTGATACGACTGTTACTTATCATTTGTGCAGATTTTAGATCCAGGCCAGGTCTTGCTTCATATGGATATGCCGTTTTTGAGAAAATGTTTAGCTCAGGTTGAGGTTCAGGTTGTAAGATTGTTCTCAATGAGAACAAGCCTACCAGCTCAGCGAGCAAACTTACAACCTGAACATATGGATATCTGCTACATCAGTATCGGAGCAGTTGAAAATGATGCTGAATATTGTCCAATCATCAACCAACAATCCTGCTTCTGAAGGGAAAGTGATTGACAAAGCAGCTGAAGATGGTTGACCCTGAGACTCCACGCTGTGGAACTCCCCTCGAACAAACAAGGCCTGGCTTCTCAAGGCCCACCTGCTTCACAAGTGGGACATGACACATCTGAACAGGTTGGTTAAAAATGTCACCTGCAGAAAAATTCAGGGATTCAAGTCGACTGCTATTTGTTTCAAAGATCACCTGGGGGTGAAGCTGTTATAAAGCTATCGCCCAGGACACTGCACCACCTGGGCAATGGGTTCTGAAGAAGATGCACACAGGACTGGAATGGTTCACTCTGTTTCTCTGTCCAAATCTCCTGCCAGACCTGCTGACTTCCTCCAGCACTTTCTGATTTGATTTGGATGAGAGCATAAGAGGTACAGTTCGAAAGATTGCAGATGACACCAAAATTGGAGGTGTAGTGGACAGCGAAGAAGGTTACCTCAGATTACAACAGGATCTGGACCAGATGGGCCAATGGGCTGAGAAATGGCAGATGGAGTTTAATTCGGATAAATGCAAGGTTCTGGATTTTGGGAAAGCAAATCTTAGCAGGACTTATACACTTAATGGTAAGGTCCAAGGGAGTGTTGATGAACAAAGAGACCTTGGAGTGCAGGTTCATAGCTCCTTGAAAGTGGAGTCGCAGGTAGATAGGATAGTGAAGAAGGCGTTTGGTATGCTTTCCTTTATTGGTCAGAGTATTGAGAACAGGAGTTGGGAGGTCATGTTGCGGCTGTACATGACATCAGTTAGGCCACTGTTGGAATATTGTCTGCAATTCTGGTCTTCTTCCTATTGGAAAGATGTTGTGAAACTTGAAAGGGTTCAGAAAAGATTTACAAGGATGCTGCCAGGATTAGAGGATTTGAGCGACAGGAAGAAGCTGAACAGTCTGGGGCTGTTTTCCCTGGAGTGACGGAGGTTGAGGGGTGACCTTATGGAGGTTTACAAAATCATTGGGGGCATGGAAAGGATAAATAGACAAAATCTTTTCCCTGGGGTGGGGGAGTCCAGAACTAGAGGGCATAGGTTTAGGGTGAGAGGGGAAAGATATGAAAGAGACCTAAGGGGCAATTTTTTCACGCACAGAGTGGTACATGTATGGAATGAGCTGCCAGAGGATGTGGTGGGGGCTGGTACAATTGCAGCATTTAAAAAACATTTGGATGGGTATATGAATAGGAAGGGTTTGGAGAGATATGGACCGGGCGCTGGCGGGTGGGACTGGATTGGGTTGGGATATCTGGTCGGTATGGACGGGTTGGACCGAAGGCTCTGTTTCCATGCTGTACATCTCTGTGATTCTTGTCTCAGGTTTTCAGCATCTGTATGAATCATTCTCAGGCCCCGCCCCGTGACGTCACGCATCCCTCTGCGCATGCGTCCACATTCCCGGCCAAGATGGCGGCTGTTCACCTCGGAAATGCAAACCATTTAACAACAAGTTATTTTTCATGGTGCTCGCTTCTCGCTGGAAGGGTTTATTCTCGGTCTGAATCCCTCTGTCCAGCTCCTGCATCCTTACCGTCTGGAAAAGCGCGTCTCTTCCCATTTCCCACGGAGACAAACCCGGCACTGCAGCTGCACCGCCCTCGCCTGTAGTGAGTATAGAGGGTATTCACCACCGCGAGGGATGCTAGGTAGGTACTCCGCCATTGAGGAGATTAACACAGATGGTTAATTCTGTTCATTAATAATTTTCTCTTTCTCTGTATTCCAATCTTCTGCTATCCAAATAACCTTTGGAAGAACAAAATTGGCTGTTAGAAAAACATCTTAAAGTTGGATGTATCTAACCAATCTCTCAAATCATCTCTACAACATAACATTGTGATTAAAATACTAGATCTCTCAAATCATTTTGTAAATTCCTGTCCTGAACTGATGGTGGTAGATTTTGGAAACTCCTTTAACAGGTGGATGTTTAACACTCAAGTATATTCTGAATGTCTCTCAACAGGTTTCTTTTGTCATCTCATTTTACAAAATAGTGGAAGGAATGAAAACTGAAGTGTATCTCTGATGCCAGTTCTGTGCTAACTTCTCAGCTTCAAGCTCCAGCCAGAGAGTTTACATTGAAGTACAATGACACTGATTCAGAGGTGAATATTTTTGAGCATTCATCTGTAATTCAGTAGTTAACGTGCTTTGCTGTGGTTCATTGGTTAGGCCCTCCACCCTTCTCTTCCCCCCTCCGTCACCCTTCTCCTCCCCCACTTGTCACCCTTCTCCTCCCCCCCCACCGTCACCCTTCTCCTCCCTCCCCCGTCTCCCTTCTCCTCCCTCCTCCGTCACCCTTCTCCTCCCTCCCTGTCACCCTTCTCCTCCCCCCGTCACCCTTCTTACCCCCCCCGTCACCCTTCTTCCCCCCCCGTCACCCTTCTCCCCCCCCCCGTCACCCTTCTTCCCCACCCCCCGTCACCCTTCTTCCCCCCCCGGTCACCCTTCTTCCCCCCCCGTCACCCTTCTTCTCCCCGCGTCACCCTTCTTCCCGCCCCGTCACCCTTCTTCCCCCCCAGTCACTCTACTTCACCCCAATCCCCCTTCTTCCCCCCGTCACCCTTCTTCCCCCGGTCACCCTTCTTCCCCCCCGTCACCCTTCTTCCTCCCCGTCACCCTTCTTCCCCCCGTCACCCTTCTTCACCCCCCGTCACCCTTCTTCCCCCCCGTCACCCTTCTTCCCCCCCAGTCACCCTTCTTCACCCCCGTCCCCCTTCATCCCCCCAGTCACCCTTCCCCCCCGTCACCTTCCCCCCCGTCACCATTCTCCCCCGTCACCCTTCTCCCCCCGTCACCCTTCTCCCCCTCCCCGTCACCTGCCCCCCCGTCACTCTCCCCCGCCACCCTTTCCCCCCATCCCCGTCAAACTTCCCCCCATCCCTGTCACCCTTCCACCCCACCATCATCACCCTTCCCCCCTACCCTCGTCACCCTTCCCCCCCACCCCCGTCACACTTCCCCGTCCCCACCCCCGTCACCCTTCCCCCCAACCCACGTCACCCTTCCCCCCCAACCCCCGTCACCCTTCCCCCCGTCACCCTTCCCCCCCGACACCCTTCCACCCCGTCACCCTTCCCCCCCGTCACCCTTCCCCCCCGCCACCCTTCCCCCCCGTCACCCTTCCCCCCGTTATCCTTCCCCCCCGTCACCCTTCCCCTCACGCCACCCTTCCCCCCCGTCACCCTTCCCCCCGTCACCCTTCCCCCCCGGCACCCTTCCCCCCGTCACCCTTACACCCGTCACCTTACCCCATCACCTTCCCCCATCACCTTCCCCCCATCACCTTCCCCCCATCACCTTCCCCCATCACCTTCCCCATCACCTTCCCCCATCACCTTCCCCCATCACCTTACCCCATCACCTTCGCCCCATCACCTTCCCCCCATCACCTTCCCCCCATCACCTTCCCCCATCACCTTCCCCCCATCACCTTCCCCCATCACCTTTCCCCCATCACCTTTCCCCATCACCTTTTCCCCCCATCGCCTTCTCCCCCATCGCCTTCCCACCCCCATTGCCTTCTCCCCATCACCTTCTCCCCATTACCTTCTCCCCCATCGCCTTCCCACCCCTCATCGCCTTCTCCCCAATCGCTTTCCCACCCCCATCGCCTTCTAACTCCCCCCCCCATCGCCTTCCCGCCCCCCCCATCGCCTTCCCCACCCCCTCCATCGCCATCCCACCCCCCCATTGCCTTACCAACCCCCCTCGCATGGCCCTTCTACCCCCCTATCGCCTTCCCACCCGCGGCTTAACCCGCAGTCGCCTTCCCACCCCATCACCTTCCCTCCCCCCACATGGCATGGAGTCCAAGTCCATGGGACAGCAGGACAGGGACGGAGTGGAGAATGGGGGAGAGAGAGAGAGAGAGAGAGAGAGAGAGAGAGAGAGAGAGAGAGAGAGAGAGGGGGGGGGGGGGCAGGTTGTGGTGAAGATGGTGGTTAGAATAAAAGCCAGTGAGAGAACAAGACAAAGAGAATGAAAGTCAGAAAGCAGAATAAACAAATACCTGGTGGGGGGGAGACCAGAACGACAGGGAGGGAGAGCGAAAAAGCCCAGGGAGAGCGATAGAGAGATTGGGAAAGACTGAACGATTAAATAATTCCAGGAAAAAGAGTGAGGAGGAAGAGAGTAATAGGAAGGGGATCTTCAGGTGAACATGAACAGGATGGAGATGGGAAGGATGGAGAGAGATGGGGATTGAAGGAAAGGTGTAGGGAAGAGAGAGGGAACACGGGAATGTAGATGGGAGCTGCAGTGAGTGACGGAGGCAGTATCATCTGTGGGATCAGAATGTGCAGCAACTCCCTGTCCAACCTTTCTGTCCCTTTGTCTCCCCCCTCCAGCCCAGAGCTCGCCCCTTATGGTAATAATCCCAGAAACAACCTGAACCCCACAATTCTTTTCCGTCTGCGTGTGTGTGTGTGAGTGTTGTGTGTGTATCTGCGTGTGTAAATGAACAACAAGGAGACAGGACGGTTTCTGATTATTCTCTCTCTCTCTGGTTCCAGCTCTTGTCTGATGATTCCTCATGGCAGAATGATTGGATTCTGTCTGTCTCTTCATCGTCCGAGTTTCTAGATTAGATTACTTACAGTGTGGAAACATGCCCTTTGGCCCAACAAGTCCACACCGACCCACCGAAGCGCAACCCACCCATACCCCTACATTTACCCCTTACCTAACACTACGGGCAATTTAGCATGGCCAATTCACCTAACCCGCACATCTTTGTGACTGTGGGAGGAAACCGGAGCACCCGGAGGAAACCCACGCAGACACGGGGAGAATGTGCAAACTCCACACAGTCAGTCGCCTGAGTCGGGAATTGAACCCGGGTCTCTGGCGCTGTGAGGCAGCAGTGCTAACCACTGTGCCACTGTGCCTCCCACGTTTCGGCTCCCAAATCAAATCCCCTCCTCGGGGGGAGAGACTGTAGCAATGTAGGCCACTCTGCAGGTGGTTTGAGACACAGCAAGATCCCACAAGTAGTATTACTCTGATATTAGAACAAGTCTTTAGATCGAATTTCTCATTTAAGGTTTAAATTACCACCTTGGAAGTCCTGTCTGTCAGACACTCACTGGGGATTGATGTTTTTGTGCCAAATCCCAGGCCCCAGTTATTTTAGCCCCAGGCTTCAAATCTGTTTTAAAAATGACAGGGCCGCAATCTGACAGGAGGCAGTTAACCAGAGGCCCCTAAAACCCAGGGCAGCCCAGAGGAGATTCACCCTCGGGGTAAATAAACACACAACTCACATGGGCCCACTCGGGGTGCAGCCTGTCTACTAGGCCTCAGGACCGTGTCCCCTCTGGAGAAAGCTTTTGTTCAGAGGTCTCCTGATCCCAAAGTTTCACTCTTTGAATCTTCAAGTGGCCAGCAAGATCCCTTGGGAGGAAAGAGACAGCACTATTTGAAAGGCAAAGGAGGGGAGGCGCAAGCATGGAGGAAGGGATTGAAGGGGGAAAGGAGAGGGAAGGAAGTAGAGTTGGAGGCGGGAGATGGAATGCAAGGGGTAGGGAATGGTAGGGGCGAAGGATTGGAGGGGAAGGGGAGAGGGGGAAAGGACAGGGGGAAGGAGGGTGGGATGGAGAAGAGTTAAGGGGGGAGGGAGAAGGAGAAGGGGAAAGGGGTGAAGGAGAGGGGTGAGGAGGCAGCGTGGAGGAATGGAAGGAGATGGAGAGAGGGGGAAAGGAGGGGGAAAGGATATAGGGTGGGGAGGAGAGGGTGGGAGGATGGGAGCGGAGCAGAGGGGAAACCGATTGGTAGGGAATGAGAGGGGAGAAAGTAAGGGGGATGGAGGGGAGAGGCAGAAAGAGAGAAGAGTGAGTGGGGAATGAGAGGGAAAGGAGAAGAGGCGTGAAGGGGGGAGGAGAGACGCGGAAGAGAGGAGGAGTGGTAGGGGGAGGAAGCAAGTGGAGGAGAGGGGGAGGACGGGGCGGAGTAGAAGGGAGAATGTGATTGGTATGGTAGGAGAAGAGAGAAAGTAATATTGGAGGGGAGAAGCAGAGAGAGAGAAGAGTGGGCGGGGAAGGAGGGGGGAGAAGAGGGGAAAGGAGAAGAGGCGTGGAGAGGGGGGAGGAGAGAGGGGAAGTAGAAGGTGGCGATGGGAGGAGGCGGACATAGGAATGGGGGAACAAGGGGGAAGAAGGGGAAAGGAGAGGGAGTGGAATAGGGGGTAAAGAGAGGGGAGAAGGAGGGGAGGTAGAGGGGGAAGGGAAAAGGGAGGGAAGAAGGGGTGTGATGGAGGGAAGGAGTAGGAGAGGGGGGAGGAAAGAGGGAAGGAGAGGGGGAAGGAAGGAATGGAGCGGGAAGGAGGGGCGAATGGAGAGGGGAAGGAGATAGGGAAGCAGAACAGGGCGGGAAGGAGAGCAGGGATGGAAGGAGAGGGGGGGAAGAAGGGGTGATGGAGGGCAGAGTAGAGGGGGAGGCAATTAATAGGGTAGGAGAAGGGAGAATGTAAGGGAGATGGAGGAGAGAGGCAGAGAGAGAGAGTAGGAGGGGAGGAGAGGGGAAAGGAGGAGGAGTGGGGGAAGGGGGAAAGGGTGAAGTAGAGGGTGGAAAAGAGAGGGTTGGAAGGAGAGGGGGAAAGGGGAGGGGAGAAGGAGAATAGGGGGGAGAAGGAGAGGAGGAATAGTGTGGAAGGGAAGAGGGGGAAGGAGGGAGGGGGTAGTATAAGAAAAGGAGAGTGGAGGAAGGAGGGAGAGGGGAGGACAGGAGTGGGGGGAAGGAGAGAGGGCGAAGGGGGGAGGGGAGAAGGAAGAGTAGGGGAGTGGAAGAAGGGGAGACTGTGTGTGAAGGGGGGAGGGGTTGGAGAGGAGTGCAAGGAGGCGAGGAAGAAGGGGGAGGGAGGGGAGGAGGAGGAGGAAAAAGGAGGGTGAAGGAGAGGGGGGCAAAGGACAGGGGAGAAGGAAAGGTGAAGGAGAAATGGGATGATGGAGAGGTGGGGCGAGGAGACGGGGAGGAGGAGGGGGTTGGAATGGGGGAACGAGAGGAGGGGAAAGGAGCGGGGGAAAGGAGATTTGGGATCAATTGCCTTTTACTGAAAACAGTTCCCAACCTGTACGTGCCTGTAGCTCACTCCAACCTGAAACCCTCATTCCCCTCTATCCTGTCTCTGAGCCAATGGTGTCTTCATTCCCAGGATAGGGACAACATGGGGCTAGATACAGAGTAAATTTCCCTCCACATTCTCTGCATCGAATACTCCCAGGACATGTGCGCCCTGAGGTTAGATACAGAGTATAAATCCCTCTGCACTGTTCCTATCAAACACACACAGGTTAGGGACAGCACAGGGTTAGGTACAAAGTTAGGCAGCATTGTAGACAGTGCAGATGGCACCTTAACATTACAAAGGGCTATTGATAGGCTGGGTGAATGGGCAAAGCTGTGTTAGATGGAGTTCAGTGCAAGCAAGTGTGTGGGAATCAGGTTGGAGTACAGAGAGGGAGCACAAAGGAGGTTTACAAGAATGATCCTGAACCTCAGGGGTTACGTTCTGAGGGGGCACTCGACAAATGAGGCCGGTTTTCATCAGAATTGAGAAAGTTAAGGGGTGATCTAATCAAAGCTTCCAAGGTATAAACAGGATGAGACAGGATCGATCAAGATCAACGATTCCCACTGGTTGGAGATTCTCGACCGAGAGGGAGCAGAGTCTGAGAATGAGGGCCGAGAGCGTTCAGGAGAGATGGCAGGAAGCACTTTGACACACAAAGGGTGGGAGAGGGACTCTCTTCCACAAACAGCAGTGGATGCTGGATCAGTCGTTCAGGTTAAATCGGAGAGAGATACATTTTCAGTGAAGATATTGAGGGATATGGGCCAAAGGAAAGAATGTGGAGTTAGGCCACCGATCAGCCATGATCCCATTGAATGATGGAACAGGCTCGAGGGGCTGAATGGCCTCTTCCTTTTCCTATGTTCCAGAATAAAGATCCCCCTACACTGTCCCTATCAAACACTTTCAGGGCAGGGACAGAATGGGATTAGATGCACAGTAAAGCTGCCTTTACTGTATCCCCGTCAGGGCAGCGTCAGAACAGGGTTAGATACAGAGTAAAACTCCCTCTACACTCTCCCCAACAACCCCTCACGGAGCTTTAATATTTGAAGATGCTCATATTATTCTGTCATTCCTTGTCCCTCAGTAACTGCGTGTGTGCGTATGTCAGAGTGTGAGACAGAGACAGAGACCATCATTGTGTCAGGTACTCCTGTACCTCAGTGCTTAGAGTCATAGAGTCACAGAAACAGACCCGTTCAACCCATCCATGCCGACCAGATATCTCAACACAATCTAGTCCCACCTGCCAGCACCCGGTCCATATCCCTCCAAACCCTTCCTATTCATATACCCATCCAAATGCCTTTTAAATGTTGCAATTGTACCAGCCTCTATAACTTTCTCTGGCAGCTCATTCCATACTTGTACCACCCTCTGTGTGAAAAGGTTGTCCCTTAGGTCTCTTTCATATAGAACATAGAACAATACAGCACAGAACAGGCCCTCTGGCCCACGATGTTGTGCCGAACATTTGTCCTAGCTTAAGCACCCATCCATGTACCTATCCATTTGCCGCTTAAAGGTCACCAAAGATTCTGACTCTACCACTCCCACAGGCAGCGCATTCCATGCCCCCACCACTCTCTGGGTAAAGAACCCACCCCTGACATCTCCCCCATACCTTCCACCCTTTACCTTAAATTTATGTCCCCTTGTAACACTCTGTTGTACCCGGGGAAAAAGTTTCTGACTGTCTACTCTATCTATTCCTCTGATCATCTTATAAACCTCTATCAAGTCACCCCTCATCCTTCGCCGTTCCAACGAGAAAAGGCCGAGCACTCTCAACCTATCCTCGTAAGACCTATTCTCCATTCCAGGCAATATCCTGGTAAATCTCCTCTGCACCCTCTCCAAAGCTTCCACATCTTTCCTAAAGTGAGGCGACCAGAACTACACACAGTACTCCAACTGTGGCCTAACCAAAGTCCTGTACAGTTGCAACATCAAACCAAAGTCCTGTACAGTTGCAATATCTTTCCCCTCTCACCATAAACCTACACCCTCCAGTCGTGGACTAACCAACCCCAGGGAAAATACTTTGTCTATTTATCCTTTCCATGCCCCTCATGATTTTATAAACCTGTGTAAGGTCACCCCTCAGCCTCTGACGCTTCAGGGAAAACAGCCCCAGCCTGTTCAACCTCTCCCTATAGCTCAAATCCTCCAACCCTGGCAACATCCTTGTAAATCTTTTCTGAACCCTTTCAAGTTTCGCAACATCTTTCCGAGACCAGAATTGCACGCAACATTCCAACAGTTGCCTGACCAATGTCCTGTACAGCTGTAACATGACCTCCCAACTCCTGTACTCAATGCTCTGACCAATAAAGGAAAGCATTCCAAATGGCTTCATCACTATCCGATCTACCTGCGTCTCCACTTTCACCGAGTTATGAACCTGCACTTGAAGGTCTCGTTGTTCAGCAACACTCCCTCGGACCTTACCATTAAGTGTATAAGTCCTGTTAAAATTTGCTTTCCCAAAATGCAGCATTTCACATTCATCTCAATTAAACTGCATCTGCCACTTCTCAGCCCATTGGCCCATGTGATCAAGATCCTGTTGCAATCTGAGGTAACCATCTTCGCTGTTCACTACACCTCCAACTTTGCTGTCAACAACTCAGTGGGAGAATTGGGTTCAGACAATATTCAGTGGGATAGTTGGTGCAGGTCATCACGAAAGGGAGGATTTGTGCAGGATTGGTAATTTGGAGATTTGATGCAGGGCACGCCAAAATTAGAGAATTCTGGCAGCGGACCACTAAATGGGAGAATTGTTGTAAGAAAATACGAAATGGAAGAACTGGTGCACAGTGGGACGAGAATTGGGGCCTGGCACCAGTACATGGGTGAATTAGAGTGGGGCACCTCTAAATAGTAGAATTGGGCTGGGCATCAGTAAATGGAAGAATGAGTATCGGGGTATGAGTAAATGGGAGAACTAGTGGGAGTGCCAATACATTAGAGAATTGGAACAGAGCAGGTCGAAATGAGAGAATAGGGGCAGGGAATAAATAAAAAGGAAAAATGTTGCAAGCATCAGGAAATTGGAGTTTCAGTTCAGCGCACCCTAAAATGACCAAATGTGAGGAGGCAACCAATCTGTGTAAGAAGTATATCAGAGAACAGTTACATGGGCATCAATACTTGGAGACTTGCTCGAGAGAGTGTACACGTGAGAGAGGGATTGCGAGTGAGGGAGTGTGTGTGTGAGTGTGAGAGAGTGTACACGTGAGAGAGGGATTGCGAGTGTGTGAGTGAGGGAGTGTGTGTTTGAGTGAGAGAGTGTGCATATGCAGGACATTCACATTTAATGGTAGTGCCCTTAGGAGTGTTGTTGAACAGAGAGACCTCGGTGGGGGGGGGGGGGGGGGTGGGGGGCAGGTACATAGTTCCTTGAAAGTGGTGCCACAGGTAGGCAGGGTCACAGGGTGGTGAAGGAGGCATTTGGCAGGCTTGCCTTTATCGGGCAGATCACTGAGCCCAGGAGTTGGGACGCCATGTTACAGCTGTACAAGACATTGGTGAGGCCACATTTGGAGGACTGCGTACCATCATGTTCACCCTGCTGTAGGAAGGAGGTTATTAAACTGCAAAGGGTGGAAAACAGATTGACAAGGATGTTCCCCCAACTGGAAGGCCTGAGTTATAAGGAGAGGCTGGGACATTTTCCCCTGGAGCACTGGAGGCTGAGGGGTGATCTTATCGAGATTTATAAAATCATGATGGACTTCGATTTAAGGTGAGTGGGGAAAGATTTAAAAGGGACCTGAGGAGTAAATCTTTAACAGAGCCTGGTATGTGCATGGAAGGAGCTTCTAGAGGATGTAATCGAGGGGAGTACAATTACAACATTTAAAAGACATGAGGGCAGATATAAGGATAGGAAAGTGTAAATGGGGCTTGGTCAGTTCAGAAACGTTTTTCAACAAGGACCAGTTGTGTGACATGCTGTGGGACTATAGTTTCGAGAACTCACTCCTGGGTAACTGTTACTCTGAACGTAAGTGAGATTAATCCCCTCAATTCAATTCCAGTCTTTAACTCACCCTGGGTCACCATTATTCCGTGTAAACCTTCCATTGAACTCTCACCACCTACCTGCCACCTGCCTGGATTCATTCCTCCCATTGACCAACCAAGCTGTACCCTCTATCGGCGTTCACTTCACCACTCTGTCCCCTCCCCAACCTAAACCCACCCCCACGCCCCCACCACTTTATCAGCAGCTCCCCTTGCCCTCACTCCCGAAGCATTGCCCTCTCCACCCCCGATGCTGCCTGGCTTGCTGTGTTCTTCCAGCCTCCTGCTTGTCTCCGATGGTTAGTAAGGTGGCAGATGGCTCCAAATGTGGTGGTGGGGTAGTGAACAGTGAAGGAGGTTTACCTCAGTGTTAAACAGGACCTTGATCAGACGGGCCAATCAGGAGCTGATACAAGGTTGGGTTCAAGGAGCTGTTTTACAGATTGAACAAAATCCTTGCTGACGGTCCATCGATCTTCCAATTGATCCCAGGCTCCATTATGAAGGCCCAAACAAACAGAGTTCATCCAGAGTCAGTTCCCACTGAGCCCGATGGAGTCAGTGAGAGCCACGAAACCTTCTCATGGCAGCACTGAGGGGGGTCGCCTCATCTGCCACATCCAACCCCATTCCCCAGTGTCGGATCCGGTCTGTCAGTGAGCCCTCTGACTGGGCTGTGGATTCGCCACCAACACAGCGGCTGATTGGTGGAAAGAACCAATTAAAGAGAGGGGTGATATCAGCATCAGGCCGGGGGGGGGGGGGGGGGGGGGGGGGGGGGGGGAGGGCATGGAACCAGAGAAAGGAAATCATTGCTGAAAATATATCTGTAATCAAAATACACGGATTATTTACTGTATATTACTCTGCGTAATAGGAACATTCTGCTTTTTTGTTTAGTTTTGCCCAGGTGAGTGAATTCTGTGAGGACAGGAGCCTGCCATTGCTGTTCCCACTCCGGCCTGCAGTGACCGATGATACTTGCCTCCAGGTCATTGACCTTGTATCTGGTTCACTCACTGACAACTGGTTGCTGGGGATGATGATATTCTGTGCATGTCTGATTCCCCCTTCGGTTATACTTTTGTTGTCCAGCTTTCCATTAAGGGTTGCTGATTGCTGACAACACTTCCCACTGTTTTGCTTCTCCAGTCTCTTTGGTTTCGCTCCTCAGATGGAACCATTCCTTGCCCGTTAGGAAAGGAGTGTTAGCGTGTTGCTCTTCTCCTTCTCAGTCCATTCATCACTGTGGGCTCTCAGTTACTTGGATTTATTCATCAATTGAATTATTTTTATAACTGGATATTTCAGGGCATGCTTTAACTGGTCTCTGAAACTGTTCTGTGTCACCACATAAACAAGTGCATTGGTGCAGCAGCTCAGGTCCCGCAGCATATATGAGGCTTGTGAAAAGATATCGAAAACAGTGGAATCCAAGGAATGAGCAAAACGAAAGAAAAGTAAAATATCCAGCAACCAGAGAAGTATGAAACTTGCAGATATGGCAAAGAGTAAGATCACAGATTTCCTTCTGCTCTCTATCTCTGGGTCATTCTCTATTTTTCTCTGACCCCTGAGTCCCTTACGCACCGTAATGGCCTCAGAGATGTGTCCGACAGTCAGAACGTTAAGAAAGAGATTAAAAGTGAATGGGAGCATTGGTGTTAAAAATCGCTCAAAGTATTGAAAACCTGCCCACCGGCGGTCAGTATAGTAACTGGACCTGATAGAACAGTTGATGACCTTTCCATGTTTAAATGTAAAATAGTTGGGAATATTTTTAAAAGAAAAGAAAATACAGATTATTGCCAGAACCTTAATCGGAGTATTCTCTGTCCAATACTTAGTTTGCATCTGATGAAAACAAATAGCGACAAATCGATCAAAAGAGAAAGTAACGGTGAACCAGACAGAACAATCAATGGTCCAGCAGCTCAACACATGGATAACACGACACACAGGAGTGATGTCCAGGAAACACTGTGGATAATAATAAGATGGAAACCAGCAAAGTACGATTTCGAAAGCAATGAATAGCAGCTCCGATATTGTCATGGCCACCAGATAATGAGTGGTGCTTTTAGACAAACCACACTTGCCCCGAGCTAAGATTAGAATCACCACTAGACTTACTGCAAGAGAGAGAGAGAAAGGAAAAAAAGAGACTTAAAGTTACTGGTCAAATGTATCTGTGCCTGAGCCCTGAGTATAAGCATTTTATGCAAAAGTGAGGACTGCAAATGCTGGAAACCAGAGTTTAGATCAGAGTGGTGCTGGAAAAGCACAGCAGGTCAGGTAGTATCTGAGGAGCAGGAACATCATCATTTCGGACAAAAGCTCTTCATCAGGAATAGCACAAAGATAATTGTTGTTCCATATCACAGAAACGTTAAAGCTTATGAATCAATTTCACTTTGAACATACATAGGGATGTGCACAAAAAGCAAGTTAGTCTCAGAAACACAGTGACGTACTCAACATTTTTTCTGGGGTTGACAGTGGTTGATTTATTCTGCTTTATACATTGCTCAGGCTCACTGGAGTTGTAAATTAGATGGCAGCATCCACACAAACACTCCCAGGATCAGTAAAACAAAGAGTGGATGCACCTAACACAGACATGGATTACAAAAAAATCTTGAATTCAGTTTTGGAACCTCCACAGTTGAGTTTACTCCTAAAATTCTGCACCCACACAACATGAATTACAGTACACGGCACTGGATCACTCAACCGTGTCTTGGAATGGATGGTGTCTCAAATATGAACAAAGAAATGATAGAGCATTGAGCCCCTCACTCTGAACATCCTGGCAAGCTGAACTAAGAAGATATTCACCAGTGAATCCAACCACCATGTCCCAGCTTGGATACCCACTGCAATCAGGAGAACCTCATTTGGCATGGACTCCCCACCACCTGTCGAATACTGTGTACCACAACCTCCATCCAAACCCAGACATGAGTAATATCCCAACAGTTAAGGAGAATCGGGGGCAGAGTTGAGTATGGTAGCCATTACAAAAGAGCAAGTGCTAAAAAAAGAGCCAAAAGGTCTAAAAATCGATAAATCTCCTGGCCCGGATGGGCTACATCCTAGAGTTCTGAGGGAGGTGGCTGAGGAAATAGCAGAGGCATTAGTTGTGATCTTTCAAAAATCACTGGAGTCCAGGAAAGTCCCAAATAATTGGAAAATCACTGTTGTAACCTTCTTGTTCAAGAAAGGATCAAGACAAAAGATGGAAAATTATAGGCTGATTAGCCTAATCTCGGTTGTAGGTAAAATTCTAGAATCCATTAAGGATGAGATTTCTAAATTCTTGGAATTGCAGTGTCGGATTAGAACAAGTCACCACGGATTTAGTAAGGGGAGATCGTGCCTGACAAACCTGTTAGGATTCTTTGAAGAGTTAACAAATAGGTTAGACCACGAAAACCAGTGGATGTTATCTACCTAGACTTCCAAAAGGCCTTTGATTAGGTGTTTCACAGGAGGTTGCTGAGTAAGGTGAGCTACTGGCATGGATTAGGGATTGGCTGTCTGATATAAGGCAGAGAGTTGGGGTGAAAGGTTCTTTTTCGGAATGGCGTTTAGTGACAAGTGAGATCCCGCAGTGTTCAGTATTGGGGCGCAGCTGTTCACTTTAAATATTGATGGTCTGGATGGAGGGACTGTGGCATTCTGGTGAATTTCACCGATGATACGAAGTTAGATGGACAGGCAGGTACTACTGAGGAGGTGGGGAGGCTGCAGAAAGATTTCGACAGTTTCGGAGAGTGGTCCAGGAAATGGCTGATGAAATTCAACATGAGCAAATACGAGGTCTTGCACTTTGGAAAAAATAAAACAGGAATGGACTATTTTCTAAACGGTGAGAAAATTCATAAAGCCAAATTACAAAGGGATCTGGGAGTGCTAGTCCAGGATTCTCTAAAGGTTGACTTGCAGGTTGATGCCATGGCTAAGAAAGCAAATGTAATGTTGTCATTTATCTCAAGAGGATTGAAATGTAAAAGCAGTGATAATAGACAATAGGTGCAGGAGTAGGCCATTCTGCCCTTCGAGCCTGCACCACCATTCAATATGATCATGGCTGATCATTCCTAATCAGTGTCCTCTTCCTGCCTTATCTCCATAACCCTTGATTCCACTATCCTTGAGAGCTCTATCCAACTCTTTCTTAAATGAATCCAGAGACTGGGTCTCCACTGCCTTCTGGGGCAGAGCATTTCACACAGCCACCACTCTCTGGGTGAAGAGGTTTCTCCTCATCTCTGTCCTAAATAGTCTACCCCGTACTTTTAAGCTGTGTCCTCTGGTTCGGCACTCACCCATCAACGGAAACATGTGTCCTGCCTCCGGCGTGTCAATTCCTTTAATAATCTTACATGTCTCAATCAGAATCCCTCTCAGTCTTCTAAACTCAAGGGTATACAAGTCCAGTCGCTCCAATCTTTCAGTGTAAGGTAATCCCGCCATTCCAGGAATTGACCTCGTGAACATACGCTGCACTTCTTCAATAGCCAGAATGTCTTTCCTCAAATTTGGAGACCTGAACTGCACACAGTACTCCAGGTGTGGTCTCACCAGGACTCTGTACAGCTGCAGAAGAACCTCTTTGCTTCTATATTCAATACCTCTTGTTATGAAGGCCAGCATGCTATTAGACCTCTTCACTAGCTTCTGTACCTGCATGCTTGCCTTCATTGACTGGTGTACAAAAACACCCAGATCTCTCTGTTCTGCCCCTTTTCCTAAATTGATTCCATTGAGGTAGTAATCTGCCTTCCTGTTCTTGCCACCAAAGTAGGTAACCATACATTTATCCACATTAAACTGCATCTGCCATGCATCTGACCACTCACCTAACTTATCCAGGTTATTCTGTAATCTCCTAACATCCTCATCACATTTTACCCTGCCACCCAGCATCATCAGCAAATTTACTAATGTTATTACTAATACCATTTTATACCCCATCAATTTCTTGTTTGGATTTCAGCCCCAATACCATATCATTAATATATATTGTAAAAAGCTGCAGACCCAGTACTGATCCCTGCGGTACCCCACTGGTCACTGCCTGCCATTCCGAAATGGAGCCGTTTATCACTACTCTTTGTTTCCTATCAGCCAACCAAGTTAGTACTTTGCCCCCAATACCAAGCGCCCTAATTTTGCTCACTAACCTCCAATATGGGACTTTATCAAAAGCTTTCTGAAAGTCCAGGTACACTACATCTACTGGATCTCCCTCGTCCATCTTCAGAGTTACATCCGCAAAAAATTCCAGAAGATTAGTCAAGCATGATTTTCCCTTCATAAATCCATGCTGACTCTGACCAATCCTGTTACTACTATCCAGATGTGTCATAATTTCATCCTTTGTAATAGACTCCAGCATCTTTTCCAGCTCTGAGGTCAGACTAACTGGTCTATAATTTCCTGAATTCTCTCTACCATCTTTCTTTAAAAGTAGACAGATTGTCGGTGTCTCAGGGAGCCACGGAATATGTGGAGTGGGTAGGAAACTGGATTTGCAATCCAGCTCTGATTGAATTGATTGCCAGAACAGACTGAACAGTTTAAACAGGCTGTCTCGTCTCCTCCTGCTCAGATTTCCTGAGCTCTTAGCTGTTTAATGAACGAGTTGTTTAATGAAGCAATTCCCAATCCCTTTGGATTTGGTTCAGAACTGATGGCTTCTGAATAGATTAGATGAGACTCCCTACAGTGTGGAAACAGGCCCTTTAGCCCAACCAGTCCATCCCGACCCTCCGAGGAGTAACCCACCCAGACCCATTTCCTCTGACTAATCACTATGGATAATTTAGCAAGGCCAATTCACCTAACCAGCACATTTTTGGACTGTGGAAGAAAGCCGGAGCACGCGGAAAAAACCCACACAAACATTGGGAGAATGTGCAAACCCCACACAGACAGTCGCCCGAGGCTGGAATTGAACCTGGGACTCTGGTGCTAACCACTGAGCCACCTTGCCGCCCACATTCTGGTGCTGTAAGACCCGCTGAGCTTCCCCAGCAATTTCTTGTATGGATTTCAGCCCCAATCCAGTTGGTGATGATCACGGCCTTATTTATGTGTTTAGGAATGGGGAGGCGGCTGCTAGCAGGGTGATGGTGGGATAGTGGTGAGTATAGCTGCCTTCCAAGCAGTTGACCCGGGTTGGATTCCCAGCCATCGCAGTGTTGTGGTTTGTAAACAGCCTTTTAAAGGAAAGACTTTTAAATCTGTCAGGTTGCTCCTTGCTTTTCCTGGCGATGGTTCCTGTCAATTGCAGTGTGGAACCGGGCAGCATTGCTCGGCATCTCGGAAGCTTTCCCCTCTGCTGCTTCCCATTTCTTATTGAAATATTGGTTGCAGCACAAGGATGGGTTTGTTTTGCTCGAAAAGTGAAGACTGCTCCCGTCGGCAACCTGAAATAATTTCAGAAGCCGCTGGATACACTGAACAGTTCCAACAGCTCCTGTCGTGGTGCGGAGGGAGGATTAATGTGTCAAATCTATACAAGGATAAAATAAACTCCAGCCTCAAAACAGTCAGAGTTCCTAAGTTTTACAAATGTCCGTCTTACATTTTTCTGAACCATCAATTCACCTTAAACCCTTCCAATATGGAATAGCATCTTTCTGATTCTCACTTTGAGATATGTCCCTCAGTGAGCTCCTCCACCATTCTTTCCATTTCACTGGGGACTCACTATCCGCAGTCTCCAATCAAATGACCTGAACTCAGACACACAGAGATCTTAAAGAGTGACACAATGCAGATAGGAAGTTGATTTCATTCCTGTTTCTGAGTCCAACCTTCACTCAGTGAGACAGAGTCAGGTATTCAAGGCTCCAACAAGAGCTGGATTCTGCCTCTGGTGATTGTCTTCATTCAGTGAGAAGGAGGGCCGTGGGCCGGAAGGAGCTCATCATTGTGCTTCGGGTTGTCTGTTCAGTCTGCAGCATTGCAAACCGTGGGAGCAGGGCAGTGGGAAAGGTACCTCCTGTGGACTGCAATAGGACTTTCCACACATTGTTCCAGGGCAGTTGCAGAGCTCCTGGAATTCTGAATGAGGATCTGAAAAATGCATTGATTGAAGGAGGAGGATCAGGGAAACAGGATAAAGCTGATGAGATCTAACTCTGTGCCATACTTTATTTTCTGCTTCATAAATCTACAATCCGGAGCTCAACACACTCAGAGCAATATAAGCTCAGAAACAAATCATTCAGTCCAACACATCCATGCTGAACTGATATCCGATGTCAATCTAATCCTATTTGTCAGAAGTTGGCCCATGTTCCTCTGAACTCTTTTTAATTCCTACACCCACCCAGATACCTTTTAAATGTTGTAATTGTACCAGCCTCCACTACTTCCTCTGGCAGCTCATGCACACAGTGCCCTCTGCGTGAAAAATGTTTCCCTTAGGTCCCTTATATGTTTCCCCTCTCAACTTTAACATATGCCATCTGCTTCTGGACTTCCCCACCACAGGGAAATCACCTTGCCTTTTTACCCTATTGAGGACCTTCATGATTTTGTGAACCTCTATGAGGTTACCCCTCAGCCACTGACGTTCCAGGGATAATAGCCTCAAACTATACAGTCTTACCCTCCAGCACAAACCCTCCAACCTTGGCAACATCCATGTAAATCTTTTCTAAACACTTTAAAGTTTCACAACACCCTTTTTACAGGAGGGAGTCCAGAATTGTACATTATATACCAAAAATGGCCGAACCAATACCGTAACATGACCTCCCAACTCCTTTACACAATTAACTGAGGAATAAAGACAAAAATGACAAACGCCTTCTTCATTATCCTATCGAAATGTTAGTCCACCTTCAATGATCTATGAAGCTGCACTCCAGGTCTATTTGTTTAGCAACACCCCAGTATCTTATCATTCAGTGTATAAGTCCTGCTGTCTTTTGCTTTTCCAAAATGCAACACCTCACATTTATCTAAATTAATCTCCATCTGCCACTCCTTGGCCCATTGGCCCATCTGATCAAGATCCCGTTGACCTCTGAGGTAACCATCTTCACTGTCCTCCACACCTCCAATTTTACTGTCATCTGCAAACTTACTAACCATTCGTCCTATGGTCAAATCCAAATCATTTATATAAATGACAAAACAACAGTGGACCCAGCACCGATCCTTGGGGCACACCGCGGGTCACAGGCCTCCAGTCTGAAAAGCAACCCTCCCCCACCACCCTCTGTCTTCTACCATCGAGCCAGTTCTCTACCCAAAGGGTAATTCTCCTGTCCCAACATACAAGTTTGACAATATGAGACCAGTTTCAAAAGTACAACAAGAATCTTTTCCTGATGACAACAGGCGGGTCAGTTTGCCACCGGTGCAGTTTGCACTTGGAATATACCTGGAGCAGAGCAACACAAACCCAACTGGAGAGGGTGGCTCTGTATAAGGAGAGCCAGTGTGGAGTTAAAATTCAACATACGTGATGGAATAAACTAAAAGGTTAATGAAGGTAAGGACCTTCAATCTGGTTCACAAATTATTACTTAAGAGGCTGGATAAAAACTGAAGCTATTGTAATAAACGGTTCAAACTCACCATGGAGAATTAATGTGCTAGGATGGAAAAGTGCTGAGTGATCATAAATTACTGCAACTTGCAAACAGCAGAATTAAAATCCAATTTGCTTTTTTATGGCACGGATGAATATTTTAATCATGTTGTTCTCTATATACGAATGATACAGACGGTTATTTATTATCGAGACAGAAAAGACAATTAATATTTTCTTTGACATCTAACTTGGATTTGGAGAAGATACTGTGGATGATACCGGCCAACAGGATTGTTTGTACAGAGAGGTGAATAATAATGTCTCCAGTAGATAGCAGAAGGTTGTGGAGGGAAATGAACAGACTGAAGCCCGCTGTGATGGAGTTTGGCATAAAAGGCTAAAGAGAGACAAACTCGACCGAACTACAGAGTTTGAAATGTGAACATGGATAGAGTTGCCTTGGTGTTCTTGTGCACAGGTCTTTTACTGTGACAAGATCTGCTGAAGGGGGAAATAGAAAACATATGGGATCTTAAGCATCACAAATGACCCATTAAATAAGGAGAAAGAAAATGGATATAGAGAAAACTCTGCCTTTCCTGGGGATCTGAAATTTAACCTCAGCAGGTCAGGCAGCATCTGTGAGAAGGGAACCAGAACCCATTTCTCCCACAGCAGTCCGCAAAGCACCAAGGGAGCTCCCTGATCTGATTGGCTAATTAACACTGCACACAGATATTAATCCAGTGGGTCAGCTTCTTAGGTAAACAGTGAGTTCCTGAGAGGTAGGAGGCAGAACCTTTTATGTTGTTCACACCTACATGGTCAGTAACATGGTACCCTGCCCGTCCCGTTGCAAAACCAGCTTCAGCTCTGACCATATTTCCTGAAACTCAGTCTGGGGAGGAAACACTGCCTCCTGGTCTTAGGTTCTTTGCTGTAGGAAAAGGGACACTTCCTGTGATCTCCCTCTGACAACTCCATTGCTTTTAGTTTCTCTCACATAATCGGCTTTCTGTCCCTTCTGGTTTCGTGGTCTCGTCACACTTCCCAAAGCTGAGGCTCCTGCTAAATGGTAGAATTTGACTAGGGCATCATTAATGGAAGAATAATTAAATGGTAGAGTTGGCGGGAATCAATGAATGGGAGATTCGGTGCACAGTGCCATTACATTGGAAACCTGGTGTGAGTGTCAATATATGAGAGAATTGGAGCAGAGCATGTCTAAATTTGGAAATAGGGGCGGGGAGTCAATAAAAAGAGGTGTTGCACGCATCAGTTAATCGGAGATTCAGTTCAGTGCACCATCAAATGAAAAAAAAATGCAGGGTGACAATAATTGGAGAATTCATTCAGGTGCCATTAAATTCGAAGTGGGAGAACGGGGGCAGGATAACATTCTATGGGAGAACTGGTGCAGTTCCAGGATTTGTGTCGGATTGGTAAATGGGAGAGATAGCCATAAATAGAGTCACACAATCGTCGAGATTTACAACACAGAAAAAGATCACTCGGTCCAACTTGTCCATGCCTCAATTTAAGAATTTTGGTAGCGCTCCACGAAATTGGACAATCATTGCAAGGGACTACTTAATGAGAGAATTGGGCAAGGGCTTATCGAAATGTGAGAAATGCAACAGATTATCAGTCAATGGAAGAATTAGTACAGGGATGTGAGTAAATGGGAGATCAGGTGCACAGTGCCATTACATTAGAAAATTGGTGGGAATGCAAATATATTGGAAAATTGGAGCAGAGCATGTCTAAGTTGGGGAATAGGGTTAGGGAATCAATAAAAAGAGGAAATGTTGCAAGCATCGGTAAATTGGAGATTCAGTTCAGTGCATCACTAAAATAAAAACAATGCAACAGGGCACCCATACGTGGAAGAGTTGTTTCAGGGAACAAGTAAATGGAAGGAATTGATGGAGAACATTAATAATTGGAGAATTCATGCAGCTGCCTTTAAATTGGGCAGGATAATACTCAATGGGAGAGTTGGTGCAGTTTCAGGATTTGTGCAGGATTAGTAAATGGGAGAAATGGTGCAGAGCAGCGGAGCCATAAATAGAGTCATACAATCATAGAGATGTACAACATGGAAACAGACACTTCAGTCCAACATGTCTCTGTCTCAATTTTAGAATTCTGGCTGCGCTCCACGAAATTAGAGAATCATTCCAAGGAAATATTAAATGGGAGAATTGGGCAAGGGCTTATCGAAATAAGAGAATTTGGAACGGGGCACACAGTAATGGCAAATTAGTGCAGTTAGCACCAAATGGGAGAGTTTCAGTTTAGCAGGAAATGGGAGAATCGGTGCAGTGTAGCACTAAATGGGAGGATTGGGACATGACAATACTTGATGTGGGAATGAGAGTAGGGCACCCTTAACTTGGGCGAGGGCATCAGTCAGTATGAGGATTGGTGTCAGGCAACACTGAATGGAGAACTTGTTCAGGACGTCAGTAATTGGGGAAAGTGGTGCTAAGCAACACTGAATTGGAGAATTGGTGTGGGGTATCAGTAAATGAGTGACCTGGTGCACAGTGGCGCTAAATTAGAGAATTGGTGCATGGCAACAGGAAATGGGAGAATTAGAGTAGTGCACCCTTCGATGGTAGAATCGGGCGCAGGCATCAGTAAAATAGAAGAATTAGTACAGGGATATGAGTAACTGGGAGATTTGGTGGAAATAATAAATGGGAGGCCTGGTGCACAGTGCCATTACATTGGAAAACTGGTGGGAGTGTCAATATATTAGAAAATTGGAGCAGGGCATGTCTAAATTGGGGAATGGGGACGAGGAAATTAATAAAAAGAAATGTTGCAATCATTGAAAAATTGGAGATTCAGTTCAGTGCATCACTAAATGAAGAACAAACCCAGCAGGGCACCCGTACGTGGAAGATGTGTATCAGGGAACAACTAAATGGAAGGAATTGATGCAGGGCAACATTAATTGGAGAGTTCATGCAGGTGCCGTTAAATTCTAAGTGGGAGGACTGGGGCAGGATAACCTCAATGGGTGAGTTGGTGAAATTCCCGAATTAGTGCAGGATTGGTAAATGGGAGAATTGGTGCAGGGAAGCGGAGCACTAATTACAGCCTTAGAAACGTACAGCACGGAAACAGACCCTTCGATCCAAATTGTCCATGCCTACATTTAAGAATTCTGGCAGCTCTCCACTAAATTGGAGAATCATTGCAAGGAACTACTAAGTGGAAACAATTGGGAAAGGGCTTATCGAAATGTGAGAATTTGCAACAGGGCATCGAAATAATGTGTGAATTAGTGCAGTTCAGCACTAAATGGGTGAGTTATGCTGTGTTGCACTAAATGGGAGAATTGGGGCAGGACATTGCCTTTTGGGAGATTTAGAGTAGGGCACCTCTAAATTGGGCGAGGGCATCAGTCAGTATGAGGATTGGTGTAAGGCAGCATTGATGGAGAACATTAATAATTGGAGAATTCATGCAGCGGCCTTTAAATAGGGCAGGATAATACTCAATGGGAGAGTATTCAGGATTTGTGCAGGATTGGTAAATGGGAAAAATGGTGCAGAGCAGCGGAGCCATACATAGAGTCATACAATCATAGACCAGTTGGACTGAAGTGTCTGTTTCCATGTTGTACATCTCTATGATTGTATTCCTATTTATGGCTCCGCAGTAAATGCTGATAACTTTGAGAATTGGAGCAAATGGGAGAACACGGGCAGTGAATCAGTAAATAGGGCAAATGTTGCAAAGGATTAGTGGTCTAGATTCAATACAGTGTACCACGAAATGCGAGAGTTAGTGTAGTTTACCATGAATCGGAAGATATGTATAGGACCGGTAATTTGGAGATTTGACGCAGGGATCACAAGATTAGAGCATTCTGGCAGCAGACTACTAAGTGGGAGAATTGTTGCAGGGAAATACTGAATGGAAGACCTGGTGCACAGTGGAGCTAAATTAGAGAATGGGTGTATGGCACCAGGAAATGGGAGAATTAGAGTAGGGCACCCTTAAATGGTAGAATCGGGCTAAGGCATCAGTAAATGGACGAATTAGTACAGGGATATAAGTAAATGGGAGATTTGGTGGCAACAATAAATGGGAGATCTGGTGCACAGTGCCGTTACATTAGAAAATTGGTGGAAGTGCCAATATATTGGAAAATTGGAGCAAAGCATGTCTAAATTGGGGAATAGGGACCAGGGAAATCATAAAAAGAAGAAATGTTGCAAGCATCGGTAAATTGGAGATTCAGTTCAGTGCATCACAAAATGAAAAAATAAAATCAATAGGGTACGTGTACGTGGAAGATGTTTATCAGGGAACAATTCATGAAAGGAATTGATGCAGGGCAACATTAATTGGAGAATTCATGCAGGTGCCGTTAAATTCTAAGTGGGAGGACAGGGGCAGGATAACCTCAATGGGTGAGTTGGTGAAATTCCCGAATTAGTGCAGGATTGGTAAATGGGAGAATTGGTGCAGGGAAGCGGAGCACTAATTACAGCCTTAGAAACGTACAGCACGGAAACAGACCCTTCGATCCAAATTGTCCATGCCTAAATTTAAGAATTCTGACAGCACTCCACTATATTTGAGAACCATTGCAAGAAACTACTAAATGGAAAAATTGCGCAAGGGATTATTGAAATGTGAGAATTTGCAACAGGGCATCAGATAATGGGAGAATTGGGGCAGAACAACACCTTTTGGGAGATATAGAGTAGGGCATCACTAAATTGGGCGAGTGTATCAGTCAGTATGAGGATTAGTGTAAGGCAACACAGAGTAGAGACCTTGTTCAGGACGTCAGTAATTGGGAGAAATGGTGCTCAGCAACACTGAATTGGAGAATTGTTGTGGGGTATCAGTAAATGAAAGACCTGGTGCAGGGTGCTGATAACTTCGAGAATTGGAGCAAATGGGAGAACACGGGCAGTGAATCAGTAAATAGGATAAATGTTGGAAAGGATTATTGTTCCAGATTCAATACAGTGCTCCACGAAATGGGGGAGTTGGTGCAGTTCACCACTAAAGGGAAGATATGTGAAGGATCGGTAATTTGGAGATATGATGCAGGGATCGCAAATTCGCAAATTCTGGCAGCGGACGACTAAATAGGAGAATTGTTGCAGGAAATACTGAATGGAAGACCTGGTGCACATTGGAGCTAAATTAAAGAATGGGTGCATGGCACCAGTAAATGGGAGAATTAGAGTATCGCACTCTTAAATGTTAGAATCAGGCTCGGGCATCAGTATATGGAAGAATTAGTACAAGGATATGAGTAAAAGGACGGTTTGGTGGGAGTCAATAAATGGGAGACCATTGCATTGGAAAATTGGTGGGAGTGCCAATATATTGGAAAATTGCAGCAGAGCATGTCTAAATTGGGGAATAGGAACCAGGGAATCAGGAAAAGAAATGTTGCAAGCATTGGTAAATTGAAGATTCAGTTCAGTGCATCAGGAAATGGAAAACAATTCAGCAGGGCACCCGTACGTGGAAGAAGTGTTTCAGGAACAATTAAATGGAAGGTATTGATGCAGGGCAACATTAATTGTAGAATTCATGCAGGTGCCATTAAAGTCTAAGTGGGAGGACTGGGGCAGGATAACACTCATTGGGGGGTGAGTTGGTGAAATTCCCGAATTAGTGTAGGATTGGTAAATGGGAGAATTGGTGCAGGGAAGCGGAACACTAATTACAGCCTTAGAGATGTACAGCACGGAAACAGACACTTCTGTCCAACTTGTTCACGCTTAAATTTAAGAATTCGGGCAGCCTCCACTATATTGAAGACTCATTGCCAGAGCTAAAAATGTGTTGCTGGAAAAGCGCAACAGGTCAGGCAGCATCCAGGGAACAGGAGAATCGACGTTTCGGGAATAAGCCCTTCTTCAGGCATAAGCCCTTCCTGAAGAAGGGCTTATGCCCGAAACATCGATTCTCCTGTTCCCTGGATGCTGCCTGACCTGCTGCGCTTTTCCAGCAACACATTTTCAGCTCTGATCTCCAGCATCTGCAGACCTCACTTTCTCCTTTTCGACTCATTGCCAGAAAGAAATAAATGGAAAATTTGGGAAAGGGCTTCTCAACGTGTGAGCATTCGCAATAGGGCATCAGATCATAGGTGAATTAGTGCAGTTCAGCACTAAATGGGTGCGTTATGCTGTGTTGCACTGAATTGGAGAATTGGGGCAGGACATTACCTTTGGGGAGATTGAGAGTAGGGCACCCCTAAATTGGGCGAGGACATCAGTCAATATGAGGACTGGTGTAAGGAAACACTGAGTGAAGAACTTGTTCAGGACGTCAGTAATTAGGGGATATGGTGCTCAGCAACACTGAATTGGAGAATTGGTGCGGGCCATCAGTAAATGAGAGACCTGGTGCACAGTGGAGCTAAATTAGAGAATTGGTGCATGGCAACAGTAAATGGGAGAATTAGAGTTGCGCACCCTTAAATGGTAGAATCGGGCGCAGGCATCAGTAAATGGAAGAATTAGTACAGGGATATGAGTAAATGGGGGGTTTGGTGGGAATCAAAAAATGGGAGATTCGGTGCACAGTGTAATTATTTTGGAAAACTGTTGTGAGTGTCAATATATTAGAAACATAGAGGAGAGCTTGTCTAAATTGGGGAATAGGGGCCTGGAGATCAATAAAAAGAAGAAATGTTGCAAGCATCGGTAAATTGGAGATTCAGTTCAGTGCATGACGAAATGAAAACAATTCAGCAGGGCACCCATACGTGGAAGATGTGTATCATTGAACGACTCAATGGAAGGGATTGATGCAGGGCAACAATAATTGGAGAGTTCATGCAGGTGCCGTTAAATTCTAAGTGGGAGGACTGGGGCAGGATAACCTCAATGGGTGAGTTGGTGAAATTCCCGACTTAGTGCAGGATTGGTAAATGGGAGAATTGGTGCAGCGAAGCGGAGTACTAAATACAGCCTGAGAGATGTACAGCACGGCAACAGACCCTTCGATCCAACTTGTCCACGCCTAAATTTAAGAATTCTGGCAGTTCTCCACTAAATTGGAGACTCACTGCAAGGAACTACTACATGGAAAAGTTAAGAAAGGGAATATCAAAATGTGAGAATTTGCAACAGGACATCAGATAATGGGTGAATTAGTGCAGTTCAGTGCTAAATGGGTGCGTTCTGCTGTGTTGCACTAAATGGGAGAATTGGGGCAGGACAATACCTTTGGGGAGATTTAGAGTAGGCCATCCCTAAATTGGGCGAGAGCATCAGTCAGTATGAGGATTGGTGAAACTAAATTAGTGCAGGATTGGTGAATGGGAGAAATGGTGCAGGGAAGCGGAGCACTAAATAGAGCCACAGAGATGTAGAGCACGGAAACAGACCCTTCAATCCAACTTGTCCAAGCCTAAATTTAAGAATTCTGGCAGTGCTCCACGAAATTGGAGAATCATTGCAAGGAACAACTGAGGATCTAAAATTTGAATTTAGACAACAATTATATGTAGATTTTTATTTACCACAAAATGGTTTCTCAATGTAAAAGAATGTTATGAAATGGCCTGTGAACCTGTACTGCTGATTTGCAGAATTAAGCTGAAATTCAAAGACAATAGAGTTTCCATAAAATGAATACTGACACATTAATTGACTATTCGAACTAACCTTCAACTGATACATTGCATGATAATTTACATAAATAAGATTTATTTTCCAAGGAATGCCATTGGATCAGCCTATTGTCAATTATGTCTCCATATTATAGATGGTTGGACTTTTCTTGTCATTAAGAACCCTTTTCCAGGAAATATCATTGGGTTAACTTGCAGTAAATCATATCACCTTATTATATGTGACTGGTTTTTCATGTCATTAGGGCTGTACTACCTCTTAAAAAAACATATTAAAAATGTTTAATTTTCAAATGTAATTGCGCGACTTCACATGGAATACAGAAGCTTTAATCTTTGTGTTGCTGGATAAAATTACAACAAGGTGCCTTAATTCAATAAACTAACGACCACTGCTTTTTCAACAGACCGTATTCGTTGATTCTTTTGACCGATCTCGAATCAAGAGGTCATAGATCTTCACAGAATGGTACAAAGACAAGCCGGAGTGAAATCTGGGAGAGGTATTAGTTATTTATGATCAGCAGGATGTTGCACAGATAAGCAGGAATAAAATCTGTTAGAGGTAATAAATGTTTCTGATCTGTAGGATGTTACAGAGACAAGCAGGAATGACAGCTGGAAGAGGTAGTAGTTATTTATGGTCTGCAGGATGCTACCGAGACAGTCAGGAATGTAATCTGGAAGCGGTAATAGTTGTTTACGATCGGCAGGATGTTACTGAGACAGGCAGGAATGCAATCTGGAAGAGGTAATAAATTGTTTATACTCTGCAGAATATTACAGAGGCAAGCAGGAATGTAATCTGGAAGAGGTAATAGTTGTTAATAATCTGCAGAATGTTACAGAGACAAGCAGGAGTGAAATCTGGAAGAGGTAATATTTGTTAATAATCTGCAGAATGTTACAGAGACAGGCAGGAGTGAAATCTGGAAGAGGTAATAATTGTTAATGGTCTGCAGAATGTGACAGAGACAAGCGGGAATGAAATCTGGAAGGGCTAGTAGTTGTTTGTGGTCTCCAAGATGTTCCAGAGACAAGCCGGAGTGAAATCTAGAGGAGGTCATAGATGTGTATGGTCTGCAGTATTTTACACAGACAAGCAGGAGTGAAATCTGGAAGAGGTAATAGTTGCTCATAATCTGCAGGATGTTACAGAATCAAGCAGGAGTGAAAAGTGGAAGTGGTAATTTTTTTATGGTCTGGAGAATGTTACAGAGGCAAGCAGGAATGATATCTAGAAAAGGTAATAGTTGTTTATAACATGCAGGACATCACAGGGACAAACAGGAGTGAAATCTAGAAGAGGTAACTATTAAGAGGTCATATTTGTTTATAAACTGCCAGATGTTACAGAGACAAGCCGGAATGAAATCTGGAAGAGGGAATAGTTGTTTATGGTCTGCAGGATGTTGCAAGTTCTAGCAAGAGTGAAAACTGGAAGTGGTAATACTTTTTAATAGTCTAGAGACTGTTACAGAGACAAGCAGGAATGAAATCTGGAAGAGGTAATGGTTGTTATAATCTGCTGGATTAGATTAGATTACTTACAGTGTGGAAACAGGCCCTTCGGCCCAACAAGTCCACACCGACCCTCCGAAGTGCAACCCAATCTGACCCATTCCCCCACCAGCTAACATTACGGGCAATTTAGCATGGCCAATTAACCTGGCCTGCACCTTTTTGGACTGGAGGAAACCGGAGAACCCAGGTGAAACCCACGCAGACACGGGGCGAATGCACAAACTTCACACAGACAGTCACCGGAGGCGGGAATTGAACCTGGGTCTCTGGTGCTGTGAGGCAGCAGTGCTGACCACGTGCCACCGTGCAGCCCACAGAGACAAGCAGGAGTGTAATCTGGAAGAGGTCATTCGTGTTTATGGTCTTCAGGATGTTACAGATTCAAGCAGGAGTGAAATCTGGAAGAGGTAATAATTGTTTATAATCTGCAGCATTTTGCAGAGACAAGCAGGAGTGAAATCTGGACGAGGTTCCATTTGTTTATAGTCTGCAGAACATTATAGACACAAGCAGGAATCAAATCAGGAAGAGGTAATAGTTGTTTGTGGTCTGCAGGCTGTTACAGAGACAAGCAGGAATTCAAAATGAAAGTGGTAATACTATTTTATGGTCTGCAGGACGTTACAGAGTCAAGTAGGAATGCAATCTGGAAGAGGTAATAGTTGTTTACGATCGGCAGGATGTTACACAGACAAGCAGGAGTAATATTTGATATTAATCTGCCGGATGTTACCCAGACAGTCAGGTGTGAAATCTGGAGGAGGTAATTTTTTTTCGGGTCTGCAGTATTTTACAGAGACAAGCAGGAATGAAATCTGGAAGAGGTAATAGTTTATAACCTGCAGGATATTAAAGAGACAAGCCGGAGAGACATCTGAACAAGGTAATAGTTGTTTGTGGTCTGCAGGGTGTTATAGACACAAGCAGGAGTGACATCTGGAAGAGATAATAGTTGTTTATGGTCTGCAGTATGTTACAGAGACAAGCAGGAATGAAATCTAGAAGAAGTCATAGATGTGTATGGTCTTCAGGATGGTACACAGACAAGCTGGAGTGAAATCTGGAAGAAGTAATAGTTATTTATAATCTGCAGAAGTAAGCAGGAATGTAATCTGGTAGAGGTAGTAGTTGTTTATGGTCGGCAGGATGTTACAGAGACAAGCAGGAGTGAAATCTGGAAGTGGTAATACTTTTCTATGGTCTGGAGAATGTTACAGAGACAAGCAAGAATGAAATCTAGAAGAGGTAATAGTTGTTTATCGTCTGCAGGATGTTACAGAGACAAGCAGGATTGAAAACTGGAAGGGGTAATAGTTGTTTGTGGTCTGCAGGATGTTATAGATACAAGCTTGAGTGAAATCAAGAAGAGGTAATACTTTTTACGGTCTGCAGAATGTTACAGAGACAAGCAGGAGTGAAATCTGGAAGAGGTAATAGTTGTTTATGGTCTGCAGGATGTTGCAGATTCAAGCAGGAGTGAAAAATAGAAGAGGTAATAATCGTTTATAATCTGAACAATGTTAAAGAGCCACACAGGAGTGAAATATGGAAGAGGTAATAGTTGTTTCTGGTCTGCAGAATTTCACAGGGACAAGCAGGAATGCAATCTGGATGAGGTAATAGCTGTTTATAATCTGCTGGAAGTTACAGAAACAATTCAGACTGAAATCTGTCAGAGGTAATTTTTATGATCAGCATGATGTTACAGAAACAAGCAGGAGTGAAATATGGAAGAGGTAATAGTTGTTTATGGTCTGCAGGATATTACAGAGACAAGCAGGAGTGAAATCTGGGTGACGATATAGTTGGTTAGGGTTTAAAAGATTTTACAGGGACAAGCAGGATTGAAATCTCGAAGAGGTAATAGTTGTTTGTGGTGTGCAGAATGTTACAGGGACAAGCAGGAATGAAACCGGAAGAGATTCAAGTTGTTTATGATCTCACAGTTGTTACAGCGACAAGCAGGAGTGACATATGGAAGAGGTAATAGATGTTTATGGTCTGCAGGATGTTACAGGGTGAAACAGGAGTGAAATATGGAATAGGTAATAGGTGTCTATAGCCTACCGGATTTTACAGAGACAATCAGGAGTGAAATCTGGAAGAGGTAATAGTTGCTTATTGTCTGGAGGATGTTACAGAGACAAGTTGGAGTGAAATCTGGTTGAGTTAAGAGTTGTTTATAATCTGCAGGAAGTGAAATCTGGAAGAGGTGCTAGTTTGTTTATCGCCTCCCAGATTTTACAGAGGCAGTCAGGAGTGAGATCTGGAAGAGGCAGTATTTGTTTTAGTCTGCAGGATGATACAGAGTTAAAAGGAGTGGAATCTGGAAGTGGCATTAGTGGTTTATGATCTGCTGCATGGTACAAAGACAAGCAGGAACGAAGTCTGGAAGACATAAAAGTTGTTTATTATTTGCAGTATTTTATAGAGACAAGCCGGAATGAAATCTGGAAGAGGTAATAGTTGTTTATGGTCTGCAGGATATTGCAGGGTCAAACAGGAGAGAAATATGGAAGAGGTAATAGTTATTTATAATCTACCAGGATGTTGCAGAGGTAAGCAGGAATGTAACCTGGTAGAGGTAATAGTTGTTTATGGTCGGCAGGATTTTACAGAGACAAGCAGGAGTGCAAAATGGAAGTGGTAATACTTTTCTATGGTCTGGAGAATATTACAGAGGCAAGCAGGAATGAAATCTGGAAGAGGTAATAGTTGTTTATGGTCTGCAGGATGTTGCAGATGCAAGCAGGAGTGAAAAATAGAAGAGGTAATAATTGTTTATAATCTGAACAATGTTAAAGAGCCACACAGGAGTGAAATATGGAAGAGGTAATAGTTGTTTATGGTCTGCAGGATGTTACAGAGACAAGCAGGAGTGAAAAATAGAAGAAGTAATAATTGTTTATAATCTGAACAATGTTACAGAGACAAGCAGGAGTGCAAAATGGAAGTGGTAATACTTTTCTATGGTCTGGAAAATGTTACAGAGGCAAGCAAGAATGAAATCTGGAAGAGGTAATAATTGCTAATGGTCTGCAGGATTTTACAGACAATCAGGAGTGAAATCTGGAAGAGGAAATATTGGTACAGAGACAAGCAGGAATGAAGTCTGGAAGAGGTAATAGTTGTTTATAATCTACAGGGTGTGACAGAGTCAGGCCTGGAAGATTTGAGCTATAGGGAGAGGCTGAACAGGCTGGGTCTGTTTTCCCTGGAATGTCGGAGGCTGAGGGGTAATCTTACAGAGGTTTACAAAAATATGGGGGACATGGATCGGGTAAATAGACAAAGTCTTTTCCCTGGAGTCATGGAGTCCAGAACTGGAGAGCATAGGTTAGGGTGAGAGGGGAAAGATATCAAAAAGACCTATAAAAGGGGCAATTTTTTTCACGCAGAGGGTGATACGTGTATGGAATGAGCTGCCAGAGGAAGTGGTGGAGGCTGGCACAATTGCAAGATTTAAGAGGCATTTGGATGGGTCTATGAATAGGAAGTATTTGGAGGGATATGGGCCGGGTGGTGGCAGGTGGGACTAGTTTGGGTTGGGATATCTGGTCGGCATGGATGGGTTGGACTGAAGGGTCTGTTTCTGTGCTGTACATCTCGATGACTCTATGAGGTAAGAGTTGTTTATAATCTGCAGGCTGTTACAGAGACTATCATGAGTGAAATCTGGAAGAGGTAATAGCAGTCTGACCCACTTGTGGGAAGAAGACATCGTGTTTCGAGTCCCGTGGTAGAATTCTGTAGTTTATTGATTTATCCTCAGGCTCCAGTATTGGTCACCTGATTTCCTGGTATATCTCACTGATCTAGAATTGGTTGGACTATATTCAACTGCAGACGTTAAAACATTAATCACTGCTTTGGGGAGAGTTATCTGTATACTGCGGGGAAATGTTCACCATCTGCTCAGTTGGCCAAACAAACCTGTGAAATGGAATTCCATCTGGAGATTGGTGAGATTCAGGAAGAGGTCACTTGTTATGGATCTGCCATCCTTTCTACAGACAGGTCAACATGAAACTACAGAGCGATCTGAGCTGTCCCCTCAAGCAACATATTCTCCTGTTCCAAGAACACTGAAAGTAGATGTAATTTTGAGCAAATTGGTTACAATCCTTGTCCAGAATTCCATGTGAGACAATCTACTTTACTGGATTCACCTTTGCCAAGCCTGTGATTTATGGATTGTTACTAAATTGGAAAAGTTGCTGGTCAGTAGTTAAATAATCTGTTAGCCAGTTAGGTTTCCAATAGAGTTAAGTTATTCCAATATTTCTTTCTTTTGTTTGTATTTTATCGATAGTGTGGAGTAAAGTGTGTTTTGCTTCAAGCCTGGCAGTTTGAACAATTGAATTACAATGCCTTACACTTTCCTTGAGAAATTTTTTAACAGGCCTGGGCCATTTTCTTAATATATTTTCGGTGGGTTTGGTTTGTTTCATAACATCCTCAATGTCTGTGAATAAATGTGCCCACAATCCTGAACAATGACATGTACAGAACAGAGGAGGAGACACAGACACATTGATCATTATTACCTCGGACAGGAGTTATTTAGGAATGATATTCCTTTGACCGGGCACTATTGGAGAATGCACATTCCCGGGAGACTAACAGAGGTCACTAACAGAGCGGGAGCTGGAGAGTCAGGAACAGAATAACAGGGACAGTCCGCTCTGTTATCTGACCCTTCACCCCTCATTGAATCCAGTGCCAGGAATGACTGCTATTAGTCAGACTGACAGAATGTTATCAGATGCACACATCATCATCAATGATGTCCTTCCACATCATCAATGTCGCCCAGCTCCCACTCTGTCTCAGCTCATCTGCCCCTCTGCCATCTTCAATATTTTAATCGGGGCAGCATTAAGCACCGTGCTTTGAGCTGAGCTGTCTTACCTTCTGTACTCTCTCTCCAAACGGCTCCAATTCACCCCGATCCCTCTCCGGTTTAAGATGGTCCTTGACACCTGCCCCAATGAATGAGGTAGACCGTCACCTGACCCAATATCCCCTTCTGTGGGTCAACATCTACTCCGGGATTACAAACACAGTCCTGCAGATCCTGGAGAGCTGAAACCCAACATGGAGATTGTTGGGGAAACTCAGCAGGTCCGGCAGGATCTGTGGGGAGAAAGCAAAGGGAACTTTTTAAGTCCAGTGATTCTTCATCAGAGCTGAGGGATTCTGATGCTGATGCTGCCAGACTTGCTGAGCTTCACCAGCTATTTCTGTTTTTATTTCAGCCCCAATTCAATTGGTGATGATATCAGTGTTGTTAAGTGTGTTTGAGAATAGCGAGCACCCAGCTGGCAGGAGGATGGGGGTATAGTGGGCAGCATGGCTGCCTTCCACGCAGTTGGTATGGGTTCGGATCTCAGCCATCGCACGGTGGCACCTTTGAAGTGATGTTCAATGGAAAACCCCGAGATTAAGTCAATGAGATCCATCTGTCAGAAGTTTTCCAAACGTTTGAGGATGGGATACCAGCTGCTGTTACACTTCCAGAGCTGGCATAACTCTAAGAGATTCTCTAAATGGTTATTTCAACAGGGAGTGATAAATCCAGGAGAGTCAGCATGGGTTTCTCAGGGAAGGTTGTCCCTTGCTCACTTTGGGAGAATTTCTTTGAAGGAAAAAAGATTGATCGATGGAGAGAGTGTTTGTGATGGGGATAAAATGGATGATAGGAATCGTCATGCATTTGCGTGTCTATATAAACTCAGTGAGGAGAGCGTTAGACCCTCTGATCTAAGCTGGTTCAAGCATCCTTCAGGCACAACGTTGATTGGGCTTCACTGAGACAAACCCAAAACACCGTGTGGCTGCTTTCCATGCTGTCATCTGTCTCCAAGTCCCTGGCTCTATCTGACAGTGTGTTCAACAAGGGAAACTGATAGGTTACATTGGTCATGGTGAAAGGTAAGGGTGGACTGGGGATACCTGGTAAAGGAACAAGTTGTCAATGAGGAAATAGGATTTGTGTCACAATCTGTCCAACACTGACATTTGCATTCTCCTTTTTTAATAAAAGGAAATAAAATGGGGAATTACCAGTAATTAGAGCGAATTTACTGAAAGGTAGGTGGTGAAATTAGCCAGGTTATCATTGCAGTCAGCCGTCACAAATACAATGTACTGTAACAGCTGTAGCATTCTGGCCAGATAGATAACAATGTTAGCTGCCAATTACACAGAGGTAGGGTTCTATTGAGCATTTTGGCACAAAGTCAGAGTGAGGTCATGGTGTTCCCAGTGACTCGCTGATGGGGACAGATCAAATAGCACATTGTGGTGCACTGTGTGTGGCAGTTTGAGAGGAACCACTCCAGCAGAATGACACATTCCCAGGTGACAGAGTCTCGATCTTGAAAGCCCACAATTATGTGTGAACCCGAGCCAGTGCAAAGGCTGTCCCTTACATTCCAATTGATCTGCCAGTCTGAAACAAGTTAATTTCTGTCACTGTTGTACAGGGCACCAAGTGCGTCTCCATACTGTCCCACTCCCAATGTGGTTCAATGCTATCCACTTCTCCCTGGGCCGGGGCAGATTCTCTTTGGTTTCTCGGCTTCTGGTTTGGGACATGGAGGTTCCATCTGTGGTCCCAATATGACCTGACCTGCCAAACATTTCTGAGCCAATACTGATGTCAGCAACTGCTTATGAATTGGGGCCCTGAAGTACTTGGGGATATGCTGCACGTATTGTGCCGCATATAGACCTGAGCACCGAACTTTCCAAGGGATGTGTGAACGCTGCACATCTTTAAAAGAATTGTCCCAGGAATGTGGATATCAGCTATGTTGATAGCTTGGAGAAGATGGGCATTTCTGTTTCGTTTGGAAGTGATTTTATTTAATAGGTGTCCTCAAAATTGTGGGTCACCTGGCCCAATAAAATAGAATTAAGCTAACCCCCTCCCATAGAGAACGGAGGCAAACGGGCACTCAGGTTATTGTCAAAAGAGCAAATGGCAGAATGAGATGATTCCAAAAACAAAAACAAAGAATACTTTGTGAGGAGCTAAAATGATCCGTCTGAGCCTGGTTTGGAACTAGATTATACCAGAACGGTATTGAGTCAGCAACTGGGAAAAGCAAATCCATGCCACGGCAGGAGGGTGACAATGAGGGGACCTGAATTTCTCCAACACAGAGATGGGACGGACATGGTACATTGACAGGTCAACTACATTCCTACAAGTAATCTAGGATATGGGAATTATCTGAGACATGGGTAATGACAGTCCATGGTAGAGCTACGGTAGAGGGCTCGCTATTGTCAGGGATTCATACAATAAATGGTCATGACTGACATCACGGAGACAATGTGAGGTACATTCCCTCAACACCAAGCTGCTGGACAAAAATCCAACACAAATTAGAAAGCAAATTTCGATGTTAGCGGGGCATTAAGGAAGAGGAAAACAGGGTTGATGCAGCAAACAAAATCACATCCATCCACTAGAAAGCAATGTAATCTCTTTATGTGAAGGCAGCATTAATACAACAGCAGGCTGCCTCTCTGTTCATAAAGTGGCGACAATTACAAGTTTTTTTTTTAATTAACGCAGTTTCCAATTATGATTCTTCCCTCGGTGAGGTCATCCCTTCCCTGTCACAATCCAATTTCAGTGAGAAACATCTTCTACCAACTGGGAATGATGAAGTTGTCATCATCAGAGCTGCAACACCAATCTCCCAGTGGAGATCACACAGAATATAATGGAAACACGCAGAGAATGTAACACCGCAGAGTTTAATGCTTGCATTTTTATGTGCAAGATTAAAGGATTACCACTCTACATTGAAAATGCATCTGCCAATTCATTTAGCCAGGAATGTTTTCTACATGGTTCTTGGTGTTCCTGTTAAGTGTTTATAATTATTTACAATTTGTGGATTACATCTCTCCTGGTTTTCCTTGTTAATTAAGAGATTTGTATTCTGATGTAATATTCAATGTTATACCCACTCCCTCGTTGAAATATCAGACAGTTAAATTAGATATTTAAAAAATTCTGTTGTTTCATTGTTTTACTACGTGATCACCCTTAGTCAAATGTTATGAACTCCTGAATTGCACCTTAGACTGGAGGCTACCTTCAGGGAAGGAGTTATTGGAAATGTCAGCAAGAAAAGAACTGCAATGGATCTTGGTCAGTCAGTGCAGTGGATCTCATAAACTCAGTGTTCTCACATTCCTGCGTGTATCTGTGTTTGTGCAGTTGTATTGATAGCAGCACATTTCCTCCTTCCTACTTTAGGGAGCACTACAGTAAAAGGGTTTTGAGCTGGTTCATCTCCTTTACACCATGTGGGTTTCAGATTCTGTTAGCTCTGAATGTTGGATGTTCAGAATCCACTGTCGGCTTGGGTAACTGTTGAGGAGCACGGATTGACCTTTCCAATTATGGAGTGATGAAGATTTGAGGAATAATTTTCTTCTTATAGAATCACGCAGCACAGAAACGGCCCCTTTGTCAACTCCTCCATCCTGACCAGATATCGCAAATTAACCTAGCCACATTTACCAGCATTTGGCCCATATCCTTCTAAATCCTTCCTGTTCATATACCCATGCCTTTTAAATGTTTTAATTATACCCACCATCACCACTGCCTCTCACAGCTCGTTTCATCCATGTCTCGGTTCAAAGCTGTAACCTGCAGTGGGGCCTGCTGTTTGTGGATGGAGGGTGTCCCTATGAGGACAGACAAGTGTAACGGTCAGGTGTACATCCTTGGATTCCAAAATATAGGATGAAAATAGAAGTAAAAATAAATAACAGTTCCCTCGAACTTGTTAAACATTGGATTTGTCATGACATTCCTCATTCCGCTTCCCGTGTCCCACCTGCAAGTAGTTTTTATTTTTCTGAATGAGTACAGAGCTACACACTGAGGATGACTTTCCTTTCTGACCATGGCTATCCGCTCGACTGTAAAATATACAACAAACCCGAGCATTCCTTAAACGCACAGTGGGCATGACCCATTCTCAGTGAGAGAGCAAATCATTTTCTGTCAAATGACCCTTGACGATTTCCCATGGCTTCCCCCGAATGTTCACGTTGGATAATATTTATTAGATTCCAGTTCTCCACCATTCTGAATGGTATAGCTCCCCCACCCCATAATCCGTCACTTATCCTGGGTGTTCCTGCTTTACCTCTGAGTCTGGAACAATTGGCAGCTGTTGGAACCGCTTATCCTTCTGTTGCTGTCTGCTGGATAAACTGGAGGGTTTTTAAATCTCTCTTTCCTACAACACAGTTCTTAGCTTCACCTGGACAATCCCAGACTGTTCCTTTACCTTCCCCCACTTTGACAATGATCCTGGATTTATTTTTCGGTAATGAAGCTGGGCTGACCTCTCAGTGAGGAAGCATTTTGCAGGCAGTAATCATAACTCAAGATTAACATGGAAAAAGGCAAGGATGATGGGGAAATCAAAGTTCTAAACTGTGAGAATAAGATTGGGTGTGATTAGACCGAGAGCAGAAACGTTTAAGTAAATCCATGTCAGAGCAGTGGGATGTATTGAAGATGGAAACAGGGAAATTGCAGAGCCACATGTTCAACAAAAGATAAAGGTGGTAGTCGGAAATGCTGTGAACTCTGCACATCGGGGGATTTCCAGGATAAGTTCCCTGGTAATGCAAAAATTGTTGGAAATTGGAATTCAATCCATGAATGTGAGCTGATGCACTTGGCGGGACACAAAACCCAAGGGGTATATTATGAATATAGAAACCTGGGAAATACTGAATCAGGGGGATCTTGGTGCACATGGAGATCTTAAGATAGTAGGACAGGTCGATGAAATGGTTGAGAAGGTATTGGGATTTTTTGGCTTTTAAATGCGAGACATAGAGTTTAGGAGCAGGGACAATATGTTGGCACTGTATAAAATATTGGGTAGGCTACAGCTAGAATGTTGGAGTACTTTGATTGTCTGAAAGAAGGTGGAGACTTTCCAGGAAGACTCCAAGGTAGTAAAGCTTTGGGGATGAAGGGAGATTGGATGGACTGGGATTGTTTTCCTTGGAGCAGGGGAGATTGATAGGGGGCAGCGTTTAAAAGTATATTGTTATAAGGAGCATAGACAGCACAGAAGGAAATATGTTTTCCCCTTTGTGGTCTGGTTTGAGTTTTCCACCGGAAGTGTTGTGACAATGTGGAACTTACTTCCTGTCAGGGTAGTAGAAGCAGATCCCCGATAGCATAGAACTCTTTAAATGTCAGGGTTATGGACCTAATGCTGGCAAACTGGATGAGAATTCGGAGGCAATTGTTTCATGGATTCTATCGGGCAAAGTGCATTTTTATTTTCTGTGAAGTAAGTCTCTATGTCTCCAAACCTTCTCCAACTCCCAGCTGGACCATTGTCTTTTCAACCAATACTTCCCCCAGAGCCATTGACTCCAACAATGATCCTGACTGCCATTGTCCCAAATTCTGTTACTGTTCGGGGTATCCTTTTGCTTTTGCAGCATCTCTGCCATTTCAGCAACTTTCCCAGTGATGCAGCATTCCATGCCAGTGCCTTTGAAATTGTAGCAACTTCCCCCCCCCCCCCCCCCAACCCCACAACACTGAGCAAGCCATCCTCAGGCATTTCGCACTGTTCAGCTATAGACACCATGCAATATGTCTTGCCTCACAAGGTATTCCACAGGCTCTGCTGATAGACAGCGTTACTCTTCCATCATCTCTGTTGTTTACCGTTTTTTCTGAACCATGAGTTGATTTGATATAATTTATTATTATATTATCACGTTTACCACTGTATTGTGGGGGGAAAAAAGAACTTGTTTTGCTTGCAGTGCCGCGAATATTCCATGGAAAGACACAAAGGCCACCGGGTGATTGAACAGAGTGAGGGATACAGAGTTATAGCTGCAAGGAAGGTGCTCAAGAAGCAAGATCAATATTGGGTTGAAAATTTGAGAGGTCCATTCAGAATTCAAATAACTATGGGGACAAAGCTAGTCTTGAACATCGTGCTCTGTGTGTTTGTGGTTTTGTATCTCCGGACTGATGGAAGAGGTTGAAGTAGAGTTTAACCGGGGTGGGAGGGTCTTTAATGGTGTTGGCTGGCTTTCTCCGGCAACAAGAAATGTACATTTAGTTAATGGATGGAAGGTTGGCTTGTGCATGATCTAGCCTGTGTTTCTAACTCTCTGTAGTTACTTTTGATTTCGATACCTGTCCACAAGAAATCTTCACTATCGCCCAGATCCCTCACACTAACCACGTCACTAAAACCCTGACCCCCTCACACTAACCCCGTCACTATCACCCTGATCCCCTCACACTAACCACGTCATTATCACCCTGAAGCACGCACACTAACCACGTCACTAACACCCTGACCCCTCACACTAACCACGTCATTATCACCCTGAAGCACGCACACTAACCACATCACTAATACACTGACCCCCTCACACTAACCACGTCACAAACACCCAGACCCCCTCACACTAACCATGTCACTATCACCCTGACCTCCTCAAACTCACCACGTCACTATCAAGCTGACCCCTCATACTCACCACGTCACTATCACCCTGTCGCTCTTTCACTAACCAAGTCACTAACACCACGACCCCCTCACAATAACCCCGTCACTATCACCCTGACCCGCTTATATTAACCATGTCACTATAACCCTGACCCCCTCACACGAACCACGTCACTATCACTTTGACCCCCTCACACTCATCACGTCACTATTACCCTGTCCCCCTTAAACTAACCATGTCACTATCACCCTGACTCCCTCACATTAGCCACGTCACTATCACCCTGACCCCTTCACACTCATCACGTCACTATTACCCTTTCCCACTTACACTAACCACGTCACTATCACGCTGACCAGCTCACAAAAACCACGTCGCTACCGCCCTGACCCCCTCACACTAACCACATCACTATCACCCTGACCCCCTCAAACTAACATCATCACTATCACCCTGACCCCCTCACAGTAACCACTTCACTATCACCCTGACCCCCTCACAGTAACCACTTCACTATCACCCTGTTCCCCTCACACTAACCATGTCACTATCACCCTGACCCCTCACTCTAACCACGTCACTATCACACTGACCCCATGACACTAACCACGTCACTATCAAGCTGACCCCTCACACTCACCACGTCATTATCTCCCTGATCCCCTCACACGAACCACATCACCATCACCCAGACCTCTCAAACTAACCATGTCACTATCACACTGACCACCTCACACTAACCACGTCACTATCACCCTGACCCCCTCACACTAACCACGTCACTATCACCATTACCCCCTCACATCAACCATGTCACTATCACTCTGACCCCTCACTCTAACCACGTCACTATCACACTGACCCCATGACACTAACCACGTCACTATCAAGCTGACCCCTCACATTCACCACGTCATTATCTCCCTGATCCCCTCACACGAACCACATCACCATCACCCAGACCCCTCACACTAACCATCTCACTATCACACTGACCACCTCACACTAACCACGTCACTATCACCCTGACCCCCTCACACTAACCACGTCACTATCACCCTTACCCCCTCACATCAACCATGTCACTATAGCCCTGACCCCCTCACACTAACCACGTCACTATCACACTGACCCCCTCACACTAACCACATCACTATCACCCTGACCCCCTCACATTAACCATGTCACTATAGCCCTGACCCCTTCACACTAACCACGTCACTATCACACTGACCCCCTCACACTAACCACATCATTATCACCCTGACCCCCTCAAACTAACATCGTCACTATCACCCTTACCCCTCACTCTAACCACGTCACTATCACACTGACCCCATGACACTAACCACGTCACTATCAGCCTTACCCAATTACACTAACGCCGTCGCTATCACACTGACGCCCACAAATTCATCATATTATCCTGTCCCCCTTACACTAACCACGTCACTATCACGCTGACCACCTCGCAAACACCACGTCACTATCGCCCTGACCCCCTCACACTAACCACTTCACTATCAACCTGACCCCCTCAAACTAACCACATCACTATCACCCTGACACCCTCACAGTAACCACTTCACTATCACCTGTCCCCCTCACACTAACCATGTCACTATCACCCTGACCCCCTCACACTAACCACATCACTATCACCGTGACCCCCTCACACTAACCACATCATTATCACCGTGACATCCTCACACTAACCACGTCACTCACACCCTGACCCCCTCACACTCACCACGTCACTATCACTCTGGTCCCCTCACACTCACCATGTCATTATCTCCCTGAGGCCATCACATGAACCACATCACTATCTCCCTGACCCCTCACACTAACCATGTCACTATCACCCTGACCACCTCACATTAACCACGTCACTATCACCCTGACCCGCTTACACTAATCCCCTCACTATCTCCCTGACCCCCCTCACACTAACCATATCATTATCACACTGACCCCTCACACTCACCACGTCACTATCACCCTGACCCCTTTAAAATAACCATATTACTATCAGCCTGATCCCCTCAAACTAACCACCTCACTATCACCCTGACCATCTTAAACTAAACACGTCACTATCACCCTGACCCCATTAAAATAACCATATTACTATCACCCTGACCCCTTCAAACTAACCACATCACTATCACCCTGACACCCTCACAGTAACCACTTCACTATCACCCTGTCCCCCTCACACTAACCATGTCACTATCACCCTGACCCCCACACACTAACCACATAACTATCACCGTGACACCCTCACACTAACCACTTCACTCACACCCTGAACCCCTCACACTCACCACGTCACTATCACTCTGATCCCCTCACAATCACCATGTCACTATCTCCCTGAGGTCATCACATGAACCACATCACTATCTCCCTGACCCCTCACATCAACCATGTCACTATAGCCCTGACCACCTCACATTAACCACGTCACTATCACCCTGACCCCCTCACACTAACCACGCCACTATCACCCTTACCCCCTCACATTAACCATGTCACTATAGCCCTGACCCCCTCCCGCTAACCACGTCACTATCACACTGACCCCCTCACACTAACCACATCACTATCACCCTGACCCCCTCAAACTAACATCGTCACTATCACCCTTACCCCTCACTCTAACCACGTCACTATCACACTGACCACATGACACTAACCACGTCACTATCACCCTGACCCCCTTGCACTAACTATGACACTATCACCCTAACCCAATTACACTAACGCCGTCACTATCACACTGACCCCACAAATTCATCATGTCACTATTATCCTGTCCCCCTTACACTAACCACGTCACTATCACGCTGACCACCTCACAAAAACCACGTCACTATCGCCCTGACCCCCTCACACTCACCACATCACTGTCAACCTGACCCCCTCAAACTAACCACATCACTATCACCCTGACCCCTTCACAGTAACCACTTCACTATCACCCTGTCCCCCTCACAGTAACCACTTCACTATCACCCTGTCCCCCTCACACTAACCATGTCACTATCACCCTGACCCCCTCACACTAACCACATCACTATCACCGTGCCCCCTCACACTAACCACATCACTATCACCGTGACACCCTCACACTAACCACTTCACTCACACCCTGGCCTCCTCACACTCACCACGTCTTTATCACTCTGATCCCCTCACACTCACCATGTCACTATCTCCCTGAGGCCATCACATGAACCACATCACTATCTCCCTGACCCCTCACACGAACCATGTCACTATCACCCTGACCACCTCACATTAACCACGTCACTGTCACTCTGACCCGCTTACACTAATCCCCTCACTATCTCCCTGACCCCCCTCACACTAACCATATCATTATCACACTGACCCCTCACACTCACCACGTCACTATCACCCTGACCCCATTAAAATAACCATATTACTATCAGCCTATCCCCTCAAACTAACCACCACACTATCACCCTGACCACCTTCAACTAAACACGTCAATATCACCCTGACCCTATCACACAATCCACGTGACTATCACCCTGACCCCCTTACATTCACCACATCACTATCATTCTGACCCCCACAACTAACCACGTCACTATCACACTGACCCCCTCACACTAACACCATCACTATCACCCTGACCCCTCACACTAACAACGTCACTATCACACTGACCCCATTACACTAACCACATCACTGTCAACCTGACCCCCTCAAACTAACCACATCACTATCACCCTGACCCCCTCACAGTAACCACTTCACTATCACCCTGTCCCCCTCACAGTAACCACTTCACTATCACCCTGTCCCCCTCACACTAACCATGTCACTATCACCCTGACCCCCTCACACTAACCATGTCACTATCACACTGACCCCTCACACTAACCACATCACTATCACCGTGACACCCTCACACTAACCACGTCACTCACACCCTGACCCCCTCAAACTCACCACGTCACTATCACTCTGATCCCCTCACACTCACCATGTCACTATCTCCCTGAGGCCATCACATGAACCACATCACTATCTCCCTGACCCCTCACACTAACCATGTCACTATCACCCTGACCACCTCACATTAACCACGTCACTATCACCCTGACCCGCTTACACTAATCCCCTCACTATCTCCCTGACCCCCCTCACACTAACCATATCATTATCACACTGACCCCTCACACTCACCACGTCACTATCACCCTGACCCCCTTACATTCACCACATCACTATCATTCTGACCCCCACAACTAACCACGTCACTATCACCCTGACCCCTCACACTAACAACGTCACTATCACACTGACCCCATTACAACTAACCACGTCACTATCACCCTGACACCCCTGCACTAACTACGACACTATCACACTTACCCAATTACACTAACCCCGTCACTATCACACTGACCCCCACAAATTCATCACGTCACTATCAAGCTGACCCCTCACACTAACCACGTCACTATCTCCCAGATCCCCTCACACGAACCACATCACCATCACCCAGACCCCTCACACTAACCATGTCACTATCACACTGACCACCCCATACTAACCACGTCACTATCACCCTGACCCCCTCACACTAACCACATCACTATCACACTGACCCCCTCACACTAACCACGTCACTATCACCTTACCCCTCACACTCACCACGTCACTATCTCCCTGCTCCCCTCACACGAACCACATCACCATCACCCAGACCCCTCACACTAACTACGTCACTATCACACTTACCCCTCACACTAACCACTTCAGTATCACCGTGACACCCTCACACTAACCACTTCACTCACACCCTGACCCCCTCACACTCACCACGTCACTATCACTCTGATCCCCTCACACTCACCATGTCACTATCTCCCTGAGGTCATCACATGAACCACATCACTATCTCCCTGACCCCTCACATCAACCATGTCACTATCACCCTGACCCCCTCACACTAACCACGTCACTATCACCTTACCCCTCACACTCACCACGTCACTATCTCCCTGACCCCCTCACACGAACCACATCACCATCACCCAGACCCTCACACTAACCATGTCACTATCAACCTGACCCCCTCACACTAACCACGTCACTATCACCCTGACCCCCTCACACTAACCATGTCACTACCACCCTGAGCCCCTCACATTAACCACATCACTATCTCCCTGACCCCCTCACACTAACCATCTCACTATCACACTGACCCCCTTACACTAACCACATCACTATCACCCTTACACCCTCACATTAACCACGTCACTATCACCATGACCCCCTCACACTAACCACAATACTATCACCCTGACTCCCACACACTAACCGCATCACTATCACCCTGACCCCCTCACACTCACCACGTCACTATCTCCCTGAGCCCCTCACACTAACCCCGTCACTATCGACATGACCCCCTCACACTAACCCCGTCACTATCACCCTGACCCCTCACACTAACCACGTCACTATCTCCCTGAGCCCCTCACACTAACCCCGTCACTATCATCCTGACCCCTCACACTAACTACATCACTATCACCCTGACCCCTCACACTAACCATCTCACTATCACACTGACCCCCTCACACTAACCACATCACTATCACCCTTACCCCTCACACTAACCATGTCACTATAACAGTGATCCCTCACACTGACCACATCACTATAACCCTGACCCCCCTCCCACTAACTATGTCACTATCACCCTGACCCCCTCACACTAATCACGTCACTAACACATTGACCCCTCTCTCACTAACCATGTCACTATAACCCTGACCCCTCAAACTAACCACGTCACTATCAGCCTGACCCCCTCACACTAACCATGGCACAAACCCCCATGACCCCCTTGCACTAATTACGACACTATCACCCTGACACCATTACACTCACCATGTCGCTATCACACTGACCCCCGCAAACTCACCACGTCACTATCAAGCTGACAACTTACACTCACCATGTCACTATCACCCTGACAACCTTACACTAATCACGTCACTATCAACCTGACCCCCTCACACTAACCACGTTACTATCACACTGAACCCCTCACACTAACACCATTACTATTACCCTGACCCCCTCACACTCATCACTTTACTATCACCCTGTCTTCCTTACACTGACCAGGTCACTATCACCCTGATTACTCACACTAACCACGTCACTATTGCCCTGACCCCCTCACACTAACCATGTCACAATCACCCTGACCCATCACACTAACCATGTCACAATCACTCTGAGCCCCCCGAACTCACCACGTCACTATCAAGCTGACCCCTCATACTCACCACGTCACTATCACCCTGTCCCACTTACACTAACTAAGTCACTATCGCCCTGACCTCATCACACTCACCATGTCACTATCACCCTGACACCCTTGCACTAACTACGACACTCTCACCCTGACACCATTACACTCTCCATGTCATTATCACACTGACCCCCTCAACCTCACCACGTCACTATCATCCTGGCCCCTCATACTTACCACGTCACTATCATCCTAACCTCCTCACACTCACCACGTCACTATCTCCCTGATCCCCTCACACTAATCACGTCACTGTCACACTGACCCGCTCACACTAACGATGTCACTATCACACTGACACCCTCATACTAACCACGTCATTATCACCCTGAGCCCCTCACACTAATAACGTCACTATCACCCTGAGCCCCTCACACTAACCACATCACTATCACCCTGACCCCCTCACATTAACCATGTCAGTATCACCCTGACCCCTTTACACTCACCACATCACTATCACCCTGACCCCGTCACACTAACCACGTCACTATCACCCTGAACCCCTTTACACTCACCACATCACTATCACCCTGACCCCGTCACACTAACCACGTCACTATCACCCTGACCCCGTCACACTAGCCACGTCACTATCACCCTGACCCCTTTACACGAACCACATCACTATCACCCTGACCCCCTTGCACTGACTACGACAGTATCACCCTGACCCCATTACACTAACCCCAATGCTATCACACTGACTCCCTCAAACTCACCACGTCATTATCACCGTGACACCATTACACTCTCCATGTCATTATCACACACACTCATTCTCTCTCTCTCACGCACACGCATTTTCTCTCTCTCTGCCCCTCGGTCTCTCTGTCCCTCACTCACTCTATGTCCCTCACTCTCTCTCTGTCCCTCACTCGCTCTGTGTCCCTCCCCCTCTCTCTGTATCCCTCTCTCTGTGTCCCTCTCTCTCTGTCCCTCTCTGTCCATGTCCCTCTCTGTCTCTGTGTTCCTCACACTCTCTCTGTGTCCCTCTTTCTCTGTGTCCCTCTCTCTCTCCCTCTCTGTCCATGTCCCTCTCTCTCTGTGTCCCTCTTTCTCTGTCCCTCTCTGTCCATGTCCCTCTCTCTGTGTGTTCCTCCCTCTTTCTCTGTGTCCCTCTCTCTCTCTGTCCCTCTCTGTCCATGTCCCTCTCTCTCTGTGTCCCTCCCTCTTTCTCTGTGTCCCTCTCTGTCCATGTCCCTCTCTCTCTGTGTCCCTCACACTCTCTCTGTGTCTCTCTTTCTCTCTGTCCCTCTCTCTCTGTCCCTCTCTGTCCATGTCCCTCTCTCTCTCTCTGTGTGTCCCTCCCTCTCTCTCTGTGTACCTCTTTTTCTGTGTCCCTCTCTCTCTGTCTCTCTCTGTCCATGACCCTCTCTCTCTGTGTCCCTCATACTCTCACTGTGTTCCTCTCTCTCTCTGAGTATCCCTCTCTCTCTCGATCTCTCTCTCTATGTCCCTATCTTTCTGTGTCCCACTCTCTCTGTCCCTCTCTCTCGCTGCGTCTCTTTCTCTGTCCCTCTCTCTCTCTCTGTGTGTCCGTCTCTCCCTGTCCCTAGCTCTCTCTCTCTGTCACTCTCTCCGTGTCCCTCTCTCTCTGTGTCTCTCTCTCTGTCCACGCACTCTGTCCGCTCTCTCTTGCGCACACACACACTCATTCTCTCGTGCACATGTAGACACTCTTTCTTTCACACATGCCATCTCTCTCACGTGCGCACTCACTCTCGTTCACTTGTACACACACACTCTCTCACATGCACGCACACACTCACTCTTTCACTCTCACACCCTCTTTCTCGCACTCACACACACTCTCATATTTCACACACGCTCACTCTCTCTCTTACTCACATGTGCACATTTTCTCTCTCTCATGCGCGGACACTATCTCATGCACGCACTCTGTCTTTTGCACACAGGCATTCCCTCTCTCTCTCACACACAGGCATTCTCTCTCTCTCACACACACACGCATTCTCTCTTTCACACCCGCATTTTCTCTCTCTCTCGCATTGACTCATTCTCTCTCTCACGCACACACAAATTCTCTCTCACGCACACACTCATTCTCTCTCTCACACACACACATTCTCTCACAGACGCATCCTCTCTCTTACGCAGACACTCGTTCTCTCTCTCGCACACACACATTCTCTCTCTCTCGCACACACATTCTCTCTCTCTCACGCACGCATTCTCTCTCTCTCTCTCACACACACGCATTATCTCTCTCTCTCACACACGCATTCTCTCTCTCTCACACACACACACATTCTCTCTCTCTCTCGCACACACATTCTCTCACAGACGCATTCTTCCTCTTACACAGACACTCGTTCTCTCTCTCTCACACGCATGCATTCACTCTCTCACACATGCACGCATTATGTCTCTCACGCACACACGCATTCTTTTCTCCCTTGCACGCACACATCCTCTCCCTCACACACACACGCATCCTCTCTCTCACACACACGCATTCTCTCTCACACACGCATTCTCTCTCACACGCACACATTCTCTCTCACACGCACTCATTCTCTCTTACACGCACACATTCACTCTCACACACACTCATTCTTTTCTCTCTCGCACGCACACATTCTCTCTCTCATGCACACACGCATTCTCTCTCTCACACGCACACATTCTCTCTCTCACACACACATTCTCTATCTCTCTCACACACAAGCATTCTCTCTCACACATGCATTCTCTCTCACACACACATTCTCTCACACATGCATCCTCTCTCTTACACAGACACTCGTTCTCTCTCTCTCACACACGCATTCTCTCTCTCACACATGCATGCATTCTCTCACACACGCATTCTCTCTCACACACAAGCATTCTCTCTCTCACACACGCATTCTCTCTCACACACACACATTCTCTCACACACGCATCCTCTCTCTTACACAGACACTCGTTCTCTCTCTCTCACACACGCATTCTCTCTCTCACACATGCATGCATTCTCTCACACACGCATTCTCTCTCACACACGCATTCTCTCTCTCACACACACATTCTCTCACACACGCATCCTCTCTCTTACGCAGACACTCGTTCTCTCTCTCTCTCACACGCATTCTCTCGCTCACACATGCATGCATTCTCTCACACACGCATTCTCTCTCACACACAAGCATTGTCTCTCTCACACCCGCATTCTCTCTCACACGCACACTCTCTCACACGCACACATTCTCTCTCTCACACACGCATTCTTTCTCTCACACGCACACATTCTCTCTCTCACACGCTTTCTCTCTCTCACACACGCTCTCTCTCTCACACGCACACATTCTCTCTCACACACACGCATTCTCTTTCTCACACACACACGCATTCTTTTCTCTCTCTCGCACACACTCATTCTCTCTCTCTCTCTCGCACGCACGATTTCTCTCTCTCTCACGCACACACGAATTCTCACTCTCTGTCTCGCACACACATTCTCTCTCACGCACACACATTCTCTCTCTCTCGCACACATGCATTCTCTCTCTCTCTCTCACACACACACTCATTCTCTCTGTCTCTCACGCACGGATTCTCTTTCTCTCTCACACACACATTCTCTCATAGACGCATTCTTTCTCTTACACAGACACTCGTTCTCTCTCTCTCTCACGCATAAATTCTCTCTCTCACGCACGCACGCATTCTCTCTCACACACATGCATTCTTTTCTCTCTCACGCACACACGCATTCGCTCTTTAACATACACTCATTCTTTTCTCTCTCATACGCACGCATTCTCTCTCACACGCACACATTCTCTCACATACACGCATTCTCTCTCTCACACACACATTCTCTCTCTCACACACACGCATTCTCTCACACACGCATTCTTTCTCTTACACAGACACTCGTTCTCTCTCTCACACACGCACGCATTTTCTCTCTCTCACACACACACATTCTCTCTCTCTCACATACACGCACTCTCTCTCTCGCACACACACATTCTCTCTCTCTCGCACACACATTCTCTCTCTCTCTCACGCACGCACACATTCTCTCTCTCTCACACACACACGGATTCTCTCTCTCTCTCACACACGCATGCTCTCTCTCACACACTCACACAGTCTCTCTCTCTCTCGCACACACATTCTCTCACAGACGCATTCTTCCTCTTACACAGACACTCGTTCTCTCTCTCTCACACGCATGCATTCACTCTCTCACACATGCACGCATTATGTCTCTCACGCACACACGCATTCTTTTCTCTCTTGCACGCACACATCCTCTCTCACACACACACACGCATCCTCTCTCTCACACACACGCATTCTCTCTCACACACGCATTCTCTCTCACACGCACACATTCTCTCTCACACACACGCATTCTCTTTCTCACACACACACGCATTCTTTTCTCTCTCTCGCACACACTCATTCTCTCTCTCTCTCGCACACACGATTTCTCTCTCTCTCACGCACACACGAATTCTCACTCTCTGTCTCGCACACACATTCTCTCTCACGCACAGACATTCTCTCTCTCGCGCACACACGCATTCTCTCTCTCTCTCTCTCACACACACTCATTCTCTCTGTCTCTCACGCACGGATTCTCTTTCTCTCTCACACACACATTCTCTCATAGACGCATTCTTTCTCTTACACAGACACTCGTTCTCTCTCTCTCTCACGCATAAATTCTCTCTCGCACGCACGCATTCTCTCTCACACACATGCATTCATTTCTCTCTCACGCACACACGCATTCGCTCTTTAACATACACTCATTCTTTTCTCTCTCATACTCACGCATTCTCTCTCAGACGCACACATTCTCTCACATACACGCATTCTCTCTCTCACACACACATTCTCTCTCTCACACACACGCATTCTCTCACACACGCATTCTCTCTCTTACACAGACACTCGTTCTCTCTCTCACACACGCACGCATTTTCTCTCTCTCACACACACACATTCTCTCTCTCTCACACACACGCACTCTCTCTCTCGCACACACACATTCTCTCTCTCTCTCACACACACATTCTCTCTCTCTCTCACACACACGGATTCTCTCTCTCTCTCACACACGCATTCTCTCTCTCTCTCACACACACAGTCTCTCTCTCTCTTGCACACACATTCTCTCACAGACGCATTCTTCCTCTTACACAGACACTCGTTCTCTCTCTCTCACACGCATGCATTCACTCTCTCACACATGCACGCATTATGTCTCTCACGCACACACGCATTCTTTTCTCTCTTGCACGCACACATCCTCTCTCACACACACACACGCATCCTCTCTCTCACACACACGCATTCTCTCTCACACACACATTCTCTCTTACACGCACACATTCACTCTCTCTCACACGCACTCATTCTCTATCTCACACACTCATTCTTTTCTCTCTCGCACGCACACATTCTCTCTCTCATGCACTCACGCATTCTCTCTCACACACGCACACATTCTCTCTCACACGCACACATTCTCTCTCTCACACACGCATTCTCTATCTCTCTCACACACAAGCATTCTCTCTCACACATGCATTCTCTCTCTTACACACACATTCTCTCACACACGCATCCTCTCTCTTACACAGACACTCGTTCTCTCTCTCACACACGCGCATTCTCTCTCTCACACATGCATGCATTCTCTCACACACGCATTCTCTCTCACACACAAGCATTCTCTCTCTCACACAGGCATTCTCTCTCACACACACACATTCTCTCACACACGCATCCTCTCTCTTACACAGACACTCGTTCTCTCTCTCTCACACACGCATTCTCTCTCTCACACATGCATGCATTCTCTCACACACGCATTCTCTCTCACACACGCATTCTCTCTCTCACACACACATTCTCTCACACACGCATCCTCTCTCTTACGCAGACACTCGTTCTCTCTCTCTCACACACGCATTCTCTCTCTCACACATGCATGCATTCTCTCACACACGCATTCTCTCTCACACACAAGCAGTGTCTCTCTCACACCCGCATTCTCTCTCACACGCACACTCTCTCACACGCACACATTCTCTCTCTCACACACGCATTCTTTCTCTCACACGCACACATTCTCTCTCTCACACGCTTTCTCTCTCTCACACACGCTCTCTCTCTCACACGCACACATTCTCTCTCACACACACGCATTCTCTTTCTCACACACACACGCATTCTTTTCTCTCTCACGCACACACGCATTCTCTCCTTAACACACACGCATTCTTTTCTCTCTCGCACACACACATTCACACAAGCACGCATTCTCTCTCACACGCACACATTCTTTTCTCTCTCTCACGCATACACGAATTCTCACACTCTCTCTCACACACACGCATTCTCTCTCTCACACACGCATTCTCTCTCTCTCACACATATTCTCTCTCTCTCACACACACACATTCTCTCTCTTACAGAGACACTCGTTCTCTCTCTCTCCCACACACGCATTCGCTCTCTCTCTCTCTCACATATTCTGTCTCTCTCACACGCACACGCATACTCTCTCTTACACAGACACTCATTCTCTCTCTCTCACACACGCATCCATTCTCTCTTTCACACATGCATTCTCTCTCTCACACATGCATTCTCTGTCACATGCACACATTCTGTCTCTCACACACGCATTCTCTCTCTCACACATGCATTCTCTGTCACATGCACACATTCTCTCTCACACACACGCATTCTCTCTCTCACACATGCATTCTCTGTCACACGCATTCTCTCTCTCTTACACAGACACTCGTTCTCTCTCTCTCGCACACGCATCCATTCTCTCTCTCACACATGCATTCTCTGTCACACACACACATTCTCTCTCACACACACACGCATTCCCTCTCTCTCGCACACACTCATTCTCTATCTCTCACGCACAAACGAATTCTCTCTCTCACGCACACACGAAGTCTCTCTCTGTCTCACACACACTCATTCTCTCTCTCTCTCTCTCACACACACACGAATTCTCTCTCTCGCACTCATTCTCTGTGTCTCACACACGCATTCTCTCTCTCTCACACACACGCATTCTCTCTCTATCTCTCGCACACACATTCTATCTCACGCACACATGCATTCTCTCTCTCACACGCACACACAAATTCTCTCTCTCTCGCACACGCTCATTCTCTCTGTCTCTCACACACGAATTCTCTCTCTCCCTCGCACACACTCATTCTCTCTCTCTCACGCACACCCGCATTCTCTCTCTCTCACACACATGCATTCTCTCTCTCGCACACACTCATTCTCTCTCTCTCGCACACACGATTTCTCTCTCTCTCACGCACACACGAATTCTCACTCTCTGTCTCGCACACACATTCTCTCTCACGCACACACATTCTCTCTCTCTCGCACACGCATTCTCTCTCTCTCACACACACACTCATTCTCTCTGTCTCTCACACACGGATTCTCTTTCTCTCTCTCACACACATCCTCTCACAGATGCATTCTTTCTCTTACACAGACACTCGTTCTCTCTCTCTCTCACGCATAAATTCTCTCTCTCACGCACGCACGCATTCTCTCTCACACACATGCATTCTTTTCTCTCTCATACGCACGCATTCTCTCTCAGACGCACACATTCTCTCACATTCATGCATTCTCTCTCTCACACACACATTCTCTCTCTCACACACACACATTCTCTCACACACGCATTCTCTCTCTTACACAGACACTCGTTCTCTCTCTCACACACGCATGCATTCTCTCTCACACACACACATTCTCTTTAACATACGCACACACGCATTCTCTCTCTTACACAGACACTCGTTCTCTCTCTCTCACACACGCATGTATTCTCTCTCGCACACATTCTCTCTCTCACACATGCATTCTCTCTCTCACACGCACGCATTCTCTCTCTCTCACACAAACACACATTCTCTCTCTCTCACACACACACGTTCTCTCTCTCTCTCACACATACACATTTTTTTCCTCTCTCACGCACACGCATTCTCTCTTTACCACTCACCCATTCTTTTCTCTCTCGCACGCACACATTCTCTCTCTCACACGCACGCATTCTCTCTGTCATGCACGCATTCTCTCTCTCTCTCACACACGAATTCTCGCGCTCTCTCGCACACACATTCTCTCTCACGCACACACGCATTCTCTTTCTCTCGCACACACTCATTCTCTCTCTCTCACAAACACACGAATTCTCTCTCTCAAGCACACACGATTTCTCTCTCTCTCTCGCACACACTCATTCTCTCTCTCTCACACGAATTCTCGCTCTCTCACGCACACACGATTTCTCTCTCTCGCACACACTCATTCTCTCTCTCACATGCACACACGAATTCTCTCTCTCTCGCACACACGAATTCTCTCTCTCCCTAGCACACACTCATTCTCTCTCTCACGCACACATGCATTCTCTCTCTCTCACACACACGATTTCTCTCTCTCTCTCGCACACACTCATTCTCTCTCACATGCACACACGAATTCTCTCTCTCTCGCACACACGAATTCTCTCTCTCTCACACACACTCATTCTCTCTCTCGCACACACGCATTCTCTCTCACTCGCACACACTCATTCTCTCTCTCAAGCACACACGATTTCTCTCTCTCTCACGCACACACGAATTCTCTCTCGCTCTATCGCACACACATTCTCTCACACGCACACACGCATTCTCTCTCTCTCACACACATGCATTCTCTCTCTCTTGCGCACCATCATTCTCTCTGTCTCTCACATACACGCATTCTCTCTCTCGCACACACTCATTCTCTCTCTCACACAAGTGATTTCTCTCTCTCTCGCACACACATTCTCTCTCACGCACACACGCATTCTCTCTCTCTCTCGCACACACTCATTCTCTCTCTCGCACACACTCATTCTCTCTCTCTTGCACACAAATTCTCTCACACACGCATTCTCTCTCTTAGACAGACACTTGTTCTCTCTCACACACGCATGCATTCTCTTTCTCACACACGCACGCATTCTCTTCTCTCTCACACGCACGGATTCTCTCTCTCTCTCACACACGCATTCTCTCTGTGTCTCGCACATGCATTCTCTCTCTCTCTCTCTCACATGCACGCATTATCTCTCGCTCGCACGCATTCTCTCTCTCTTGCATCACGCATTCTCTCTCTCTCGCATGGAAGCATTCTCTCTCTCACACGCACACATTGTCTCTCTCACGCACGCACGCATTCTCTCACTCGCGCACACATTCACTCTTTTGCACCCACACGCACGCTCTTTCTCTTACACACACACATTCACTCACTCAGTCTTTCGTGCACCCACACACACTCTGGCATACATGCACTCTCTTTCTCTTACACACACACACTCACTCCTTCTTGCACCCACACACGTTAATACACTCACTTCCTCTTACACACACACTCAATCTTTCTTGCACGCGCGCACACTCTCGCACACATGCATTCTCTTCCTCCTATATACACACACTCACTCTTTCTTGCACCCATGCACACTCACACACATGCACTCTCTTCCTCTTACACACACATTCACTCCTTCTTGCACGCGCACACACTCTCACACACATGGACTCTCTTCCTCTTACACAAGCACACTCAATCTTTCTTGCACCCATGCACAGTCTCGCACACATGAACTCTCTTTCTCTTACACATACACTCACGCTTTCTCGCACCCGTGCACATTCTCGCACACATGCACTCTCATTCTGTTATGCACTCACACTCACTCTTTCTTGCACCCACCCACACACTCGCACACATGCACTTTATTTCTCTTACACACACACGCACTCACTCTTTCTTGCACTCACACACACGCTCGCACACATGGTCCAGAACTAGACAGCATAGGTTTAGTGTGAGGGGGGAGAGATATGATAGAGAACTAAGGGGCAACTTGTTCACTCAGAGGATGGTACATGAATGGAATGAACTGTCAGAGGAAGTGGTTGAGGCTGATACAATTGCAACATTTAAAATGCAGCGAGAAAGGGTATGTGAATGGGAAGGTTTGGAGGGAGATGGGCGAAGTGCTGGCAAAAGAGACTAGAATAGGTTAGGATATCTGGTCGGCATCGACGGGTGTAGTGGACAGCAAAGAGGGTTTCCTCATTTTACAACAGGATCTTGACCAGATGGGCCAATGGACTGAGAAGTGGCAGATGGAGTTTAATTCAGATAAATGCGATGTGCTGCATTTTGAGAAAGCAAATCTTAGCAGGACTTCTACCCTTAATGGTAAGGTCCTAGGGTGTGTTGCTGAACAGAGACCTAGGGATGCAGGTTCATAGCTCCTTGAAAGTGGAGTTGCAGGTAGATAGGATAGTGAAGAAGGCGTTTTGTATGCTTTCTTTTATTGGTCAGAGTACCGAGTACAGGAGTTGGGAGGTCATGTTGCGGCTGGACAGGGCATGGGTTAGGTCACTCTTGGTATATTGCGTGCAATTCTGGTCCCCTTCATATCGGAAAGATGTTGTGAAACTTGAAAGGGTTCAGAAAAGATTTACAAGGAAGTTGCCAGGGTTAGAGGATTTGAGCCACATGGAGAGGCTGAATAGGCTGGGGCTGTTTTCCTTGGAGGATCAGAGGCTGAAGGGTGACCTTATCAAGGTTTATAAAATCATGAGGGGCAAGAATAGGATAAATAGACAAAGTCTTTTCCTCAGTGTAGAGGAACCAGAACGAGAGGGCATTGGTTTAGCGTGAGAGGGGAAAGATATGAAAGAGACCTAAGGGGCAACGTGTTCACTCAGAGGATGGTACATGAATGGAATGAACTGTCAGAGGAAGTGGTGGAGGCTGGTACAATTGCAACATTTAAAATGCAGTTCGATGGGTATATGAATGGGAAGGTTTCGAGGGAGATGGTCCAAGTGCTTGAAAAAGAGACTAGAGTAGGTTAGGATATCTGGTCGGCATAGACGGGTTGGACCAAAGGGTCTGTTTCCATGCTGTACGTCTCTTTGACTGTATGACTCTGCGATTTTGTGACTCACTCCTTGTTATCTGTTATTCTGTATGTAAACCACCCTGAACCCCTCGATTAGATTCCAGGCTGTAACTCACTCCTGGGTATCTGGTTTGCCGTATATAAACCACCCTGAACCCCTCGATTAGATTCCAGTCTGTCCCTCACTCCTGGGTACCTCATATGCTGTATGTAAATCACCCGAATCCTTCGATTAGATTCCAGCCTGTCCCTCACTCCTGGGTACCTCATATGCTGTATGTAAACCCTAAACACCTCAATTAGATTCCAGTCTGGAACTCACTCCTGGGGATCTGTTATTGGATCTGTGAAATTATCCTTGTTGGATGTTAGACTGAAGACAAGATAAACTAAATGGTCAAATGTCACATTGGGAGCAGGAACACAGAAAGCTGCTGTTTCATTTCTGTCCTGTTACATATCTCCAAGTTTCAGATTGGGGCTGAATTTCTGTTACAATGGGGAAAGTCTCAAAAGCTATTTACTGTCCTGCTTGAATGCAGCATCATAACATGAATTCCCTTGCAAGATAGGAAATGGAGACAGCTTCTGGAAGGTGTCTGTATCTCTGTGTGTGTGATTCTGTGTGCATGTTCAATGTTTTGTATATTTTCAAACTGTATTGATGTTGCCAGTCTCTCTTGCTTTTCCTTATTTATAAACTCAATGTCATCGTTTTGCTGATATAAAATGGTGGCTGTGGACCAATCTAAAATGTCTGCCTGACTGATTTGTGTCAGGAATACATTCAGCAAGGGAGAGGGGGCAATGTGTCAAAAGCCATTTCCATTCATTGATGCTAGCAGAGATAGGAAATGGAGACAGTTCTTTGAAGGTGATTAAAATGCAAATCCCAGAACCTGTTTACAGTGAATGCGGAGAGACAATGTGACATTCCAGTAAGATCTGCTTTACTTTCCAAGCTCCTAATATATGAGAGAAACATAATATACAAAAACTGAAAGAGCTCAGCCACTGAATTGTAGATTTGCAGCGTTGGATCAGAATCCTGCCTGGCCAGGCCTCATCCCAAATTGAAGGGTTTCTCAAATACCACGCTGACGTTCTGTGGGTTCAAATTGGGAATCCATTGACGAGATTCAAGGCTGTAAATCACTCCGGGCTATCTTTTTTATTCTGTACATAACCACACTGAACCCCTCGATTAAATTCCAAGCTGTAACTCAATCCGGGGTATCTGTTATTCTGCATATAAACCACACTGAACCCCTCGATTAGATTCCAGGCTGTAACTCACACCGGATTACCTGTTATTCTGTATAAAAATCACCCTGAACCCCTCAATTAGATTCCAGGATATAACTCACTCCGGGCTACCTGTTATTTTGTACATAATCCACCCCAAAATCAGCGATTAGATTCCAGGCTGTAACTCTTTCCGGCCTTTCTGTTATTCTGTATATAAACCACCCTGAACCCCCTCGATTAGATTCCAGGCTGTAACTCACTCCGGGGTATCTGTTATTTTGTATATAAACCATATTTAACCCCTCAATTAGATTCCAGGTTATAACTCACTCTCGGGAATCTGTTATGTTGTATAAAAACTACCCTGAACCCCTCAATTAGATTCCAGGATATAATTCACTCCGGGCTACCTGTTATTTTGGACATAATCCACCCCAAAATCAGCGATTAGATTCCAGGCTGTAACTCTTTCCGGCCTTTCTGTTATTCTGTATATAAACCACCCTGAACCCCCTCGATTAGATTCCAGGCTGTAACTCACTCCGGGGTATCTGTTATTTTGTATATAAACCACACTTAACCCCTCGATTAGATTCCAGGTTGTAACTCACTCTCGGGTATCTGTCGTGCTGTATAAAATACACCCTGAACCCCTAGATTTGATTCCAGGCTGCAATCATTCCTGGCTATCTGTTATTCTATATATAAACCACTCTGATCCACTCGATTAGATTCCAGTCTGTATCTCATTCTGTGGCATCTGTTATTCTGTGTATAAACCACTCTGAACTCCTCGATTAGATTCCAGGCATTAACTCACTCAGGGCTATCTGTTATTCTGTATACTAACAAGCTTGAACCCCTCAATTAGATTCCATGCCTTAACTCACTCCAGCGTATCTGTTTTTGTATATAAACCACCCTGAACACCTCGATTACATTTCAGGCAATAACTCACTCCGAGCTATCTGTTATTCTGTAACATAAACCAACCTGAACCCCTTGATTAGGTTCCAGGCTGTAACTCACCTGGGGATATCTGTTATTCTGTATATAAACCACACTTAACCCCTCGATTAGATTCCAGGCTGTAACTCACTCTCGGGTATCTGTTATGCTGTATAAAAACCACCCTGAACCCCTCGATTTGATTCCAGGCTGCAACTCATTCCGGGCTATCTGTTATTCTGTATATAAACCACTCTGAACTCCTCGATTAGATTCCAGGCATTAACTCATTCAGGGCAATCTGTTATTCTGTAAAAAAACAAACCTGAACCCCTCAATCAGATTCCATGCCTTAACTCACTCCAGGGTATCTGTTTTCTGTATATAAACCACCCCGAACCCCTCAATTACATTCCAGGCTTTAACTCACTCCGGGATTTCTGTTATTCTGTCACATAAACCAGCCTGAACCCCTTGATTGGATTCCATGCCTTAACTCACCCTGGGCTATCTGTTATTCTGTATATAAACCACTCTGAATCCCTCAATTAGATTCCATGCCTTAAGTCACTCCGGGCTATCTGTTATTTTGTATATTAACCACCCTGAACCCATTGATTTGATTCCACTTCCTGTCATGTTAAACTCATGTTGCCAACACAATCTAATCTCAATAATGATCAATGTATCGCGGGTTCTCCTATCTGCTGGCACTACCATCATGTTAACTTACTGATGTTTACGTACATGAGCAGCTGTAGCATCTGAACAATACTGTTTCAGAATTTCTCATCATTTTACACAGAAACTTTCAGCTTTTTCTATTCTTATTGCAAATCACCTTCCAGAATATTCTCTTGCACCTGCCAATGTTTTCAATATAATTCACAAAACACTGACAGCAAAGTAGATGACATGACGGGATGTAGCAAACTGTTACACTCAGTACCTTCATGTTGCAATGTAATAATATCCAGTCAGAAACCTGCCCTGGGTCAGGGACAAAACCTCCCTGGGTCTGGAAGTGGGGACTGGGCAGAGAACGGGGTTTTCGTCTGTCACTGAGTTAGTTTGGAAATCTGTGCTGCACATGGACATTTCTCCACATTATATTCAGTTTCTGTGTGTGGGTGTGTGTGTGTGTGTGATGGAGAGAGTTTAAACAGAGTTTAACTCTGCGTCTCTGCTTAGGGATTCCCTGTCCTTCAGATATTTGACTGCAACATCATAGAGAGTGTGGGTATCTGCCTGTTTCTCTCCCATCTTTCAGAACACATGGGAACCTCCACATACAGCAGTTGAATGTTGTGTGACTTAGCTCATTGTTGAGTTGGTCCATGGTGGGAACTTTCTCCTCTGCTTTCTCTCCTCTCGTATCCCGTTGCTCTGTCCATAAATCGCCCAATACCCTCAATTTGGATGCAATCTGCAGTTCACTCCTGGGTATTTGTTATTCTACACAAAATCATCCCAAATCCCCTTGATAAAATTCCAATCTGTAACTGACTTCCAATTTTAAGGGGCTCTGCACATTAGCCACCTCAATCCTTTGATTAGATTCCAGTCTGTATCACACTCCTGGGTGGCTGTTATTCTGTATATTAACCATCCAATCCAAACCCCGTTAAAATTGCCCATGGTATTCAGGGATGTGTAGGTGAGTTGCATTCGTCAGGGGTAAATGTTGGGAAATGGGTCTGGATGGATTATTCTTCTGAGGGTCAGTGTGGTCTTGTTGGGCTGAAGGGCTTGTTTCCCCACTGTCGGGATTATGATGAATCACCCGGAACCCTCTCGATTAAATTCCAACGTGTAACTCACTTCCATGTATGTGTGACTGGCATGTTTGAAAAACACCCCAAAACCTTCAATTCTATTCCACTTCGATAAACACGAGGTGCTGCATTTTGGGAAAGCAAATTTCAGCAGGACTTACACACTTAATGGTCAGGTCCGCGGGAGAGTTGCTGAACAAAAAGACTTTGAAGTGCAGGTTTGAAGCTCCGTGAGAGCAGAGGGGCAGGTGGATAAGATAATGAAGCCAGCGTTTGGCATGCTTTCCTTTATTGGTCAGAGTTTTGAGTATAGGCATTGAGATGTTATGTTGCGGCTGGACTGGACATGGGTTAGGCCACTTTTGGAATATGGCGTGCAATTCTGGTCTCCTTCCTATTGGAAGGATGTTGTGAAATGTGAAAGGGTTCAGAAAAGATTTACAAGGAGGTTGCCAGGTTAGGGGACTTGAGCTACAGGGAGAGGCTGAATAGGCTGGGGCTGTTTTCCCTGGAGCATCAGAGGCTGAGGGGTGACTTTATCGAGGTTTATAAAATCATGACGGGCATGGATAGGATAAATAGACAAAGTATTTTCCTTGGTGTAGGGGAGTCCAGAACTAGAGGGCAGAGGTTTAGTGTGAGAGGGGAAAGATATGAAAGAGACCTAAGGAGCAACTTGTTCACTCAGAGGGTGGTACATGAATGGAATGAACTGTCAGAGGAAGTGGTGGAGGCTGGTACAATTGCAACATTTAAAATGGAGCGAGAAAGGGTATGTGAATGGGAAGGTTTCGAGGGAGATGGGCCAAGTGCTTGAAAAAGAGACGAGAGTAGGTTAGGATATCAGGTCGGCATGGTGGGATTGGATCAAAGGGTCTGTTTCCATGCTGTACATTTCCACGACTGTATGTCTCCATGGTTTTGTGACTCACTCCTTGTTATCTGTTATTCTGTGTGTAAACCTCGCTGAAGCCCTTGATTAGATTCCATTCTGTAACTCACTCTGGGCTATCTGTTATTCTCTATATAACCCACCCTGAACCCCTCGATTCGATTCCAGGCTGTAACTCTCTTCGGGCTATCTGTTATTCTGTAGAAAACCACCCTGAACCCCGTGATTAGATTCCAGACTGTAACTCACTCTGTGCTATCTGTTATTCTGTATATAACCCACCCTGAACACGTCAATTCGATTCCAGGCTGTAACTCACTCCGGGCTATTTGTTATTCTGTATATAAACCACCCTGAACCCCGCGATTAAATTCTGGGCTGTAACTTCCGGTCAGAGATAAATAGGCAAAGTCTTTTCCTTAGTGTAGGGGAGTCCAGAACTAGAGGGCATTGGTTTAGCGTGAGAGGGGAAAGATATGAAAGAGACCTAAGGGGCAACTTGTTCACTCAGAGGGTGGTACATGAATGAACTGTCGGAGGAAGTGGTGGAGTGTGGTACAATTGCAACATTTAAAATGCAGTTCGATGGGTATATAAATGGGAAGGTTACGAGGGAGATGGGCCAAGTGCTTGAAAAAGAGACTAGAGTAGGTTAGGATATCTGGTCAGCATGGACGGGTTGGACCAAAGGGTCTGTTTCCATGCTGTACGTCTCTTTGACTGTATGACTGTGCGATTTTGTGACTCACTCCTTGTTATCTGTTATTCTGTATGTAAACCACCCTGAACCCCTCGATTAGATTCCAGGCTGTAACTTACTCCTGGGTATCTGGTTTGCCGTATATAAACCACCCTGAACCCCTCGATTAGATTCCAGTCTCTCCCTCACTCCTGGGTACCTCATATGCTGTATGTAAATCACCCGAATCCCTCGATTAGATTCCAGCCTGTCCCTCACTCCTGGGTACCTCATATGCTGTATGTAAACCCTAAACACCTCAATTAGATTCCAGTCTGGAACTCACTCCTGGGGATGTGTTATTGGATCAGTGAAGTGATCCTTGTTGGACATTAGACCGAAGACAAGATAAACTAAATGGTCAAATGTTACATTGGGAGCAGGAACACAGAAAGCTGCTGTTTCATTTCTGTTCTGTTACATATCTCCAAGTTTCAGATTGGGGCTGAATTTCTGTCACAATGGGGAAAATCTCAAAAGCTGTTTACTGTCCTGCTTGAATGCATCATCATAACATGAATTCCCTTGCAAGATAGGAAATAGAGACAGCTTCTGGAAGGTATAAAATGGTGGCTGATATAAAATGGTGGCTGTGGACCAATCTAAAATGTCTGCCTGACTGATTTGTGTCAGGAATACTTTCAGCAAGGGAGAGGGGGAAATGTGTCAAAAGCCATTTCCATTCATTGATGCTAGCAGAGATAGGAAATGGAGACAGTTCTTTGAAGGTGATTAAAATGCAAATCCCAGAACCTGTTTACAGTGAATGCGGAGAGACAATGTGACATTCCAGTAAGGGGTCTGCCTTACTTTCCAAACTCCTAATATATGAGAGAAACATAATATACAAAACCTGAAAGAGCTCAGCCACTGAATTGTAGATTTGCAGCGTTGGATCAGAATCCTGCCTGGCCAGGCCTCATCCCAAATTGAAGGGTTTCTCAAATCCCACACTGACTTTGACGAGATTCAAGGCTGTAAATCATTCCGGGCTATCTTTTTACTCTGTATATGACCACACTGAACCCCTCGATTAAATTCCAAGCTGTAACTCACTCCAGTCTATCTGTTACACTGTATATAAACCACACCGATTCCTTCGATTAGATTCCAGGATGTAACTCACTCCGGGCCATCTGTTATTTTGTATATAAATCACGCTGAACCCCTTGATTAGCTTCCATTCTGTTCCCCACTCCGGGGTATCTGTTATTCTGTAAATAAAGCACCCTGAACCCTTCAATTGGATTCCAGACCTTAACTCACTCTGGGCTATCTGATACTCAGTATATTCTCAAATGTACCAGCAGATTTCTGTGTTCCTGCTCCCAATGTAACATTTGACCCTTTAGTTTATCTTGTCTTGAGTCTTATATCCAACAATGATCACTTCACAAATCCATTAACCCATAACCAGGAGTGAGTTCCAGACTGGAATCTAATTGAGTGGTTTATGGTTTATACACAGCATATCAGATCCCAGGAGTGAGGGACTGACTGGAATCTAATCGAGGGATTCGGGGTGGTTTACATACAGAATAACAGATATCCAGGAGTGAGTCACAAAATCGCAGAGTCACACAGTCATAGAGATGTACAGCATGGAAACAGACCATTTGGTCCAACCCGTCCATGCTGACCAGATATCCTAACCTACTCTCGTCTCTTTTTGAAACACTTGGCCCATCTCCCTCGAAACCTTCCCATTCATATACCCATCGAGCTGCATTTTAAATGTTGCAATTGTACCAGCCTCCACCACTTCCTCTGACAGTTCATTCCATTCATGTACCACCCTCTGAGTGAACAAGTTGCCCCTTAGGTCTCTTTCATATCTTTCCCCTCTCACACTAAACCTATGCCCTCTAGTTCTGGATAATGTGAGCGAGAAAGAGTGAGTGTGAGTGCATAAGAGAATGAGAGTGCATGTCTGCGAGAGTGTGCGTGGATGCGAGAAAGAGTGAGTGTGTGTGTGTAAGAGAAAGAGAGCACATGTGTGCAAGATTGTGCATGGGTGCAAGAAAAATTGAGTGTGCTCCTGTAAGAGGAAGAGAGTGCATGTGTGTGACAGTGTGCATGGGTGCAAGAAAGAGTGAGTGTGTGTGTATAGAACGAAGAGAGTGCATGTGTGTGAGAGTGTGTGCACGTGCAAGAAAGAGTAAGTGTGTGTGTAAGAGGAAGTGAATGCATGAGTGTGTGTGGGTGCAAGAAGGAGTGAGTGTGTGTGTAAGAGAAAGAGAGTGCATGTGTGCGAGTGTGCATATGGGTGCAAGAAAGAGTGAGTGTGTGTGTGTAGGAGAAAGAGAGTCCATGTGTGCCAGAGTGTGTGTGGGTGCACAAAAGACTGAATGAGTGAGTGTATGTGTAAGAGAAATAGAGTGCGTGTGGTTGCAAAAAAGAGTGAATGTGTGCGCGAGTGAGAGAATGCGTGCATGCTTGAAAGAGAGAGTGCGTGCGAGAGAGAGAAAGGGAATACGTGCAAGAGAGAGAGAATGCGTGCGCGTGAGAGAGTGAAAGAGAATGTGTGCGTGCTAGAGAGATAGAATGCGTGCGTGCAAGAGAGAGAGAGAAAATGCGTGTGTGCGAGAGACAGAGGGAATGTGTGTGAGAGAGAGAATGCGTATGTGTGTGAGAGAGAATGCGTGTGTGAGAGAGAGAACGAGTGTCTGTGTTAGAGAAAGAATGTGTCTGTGAGAGAATGTGTGCGAGAGAGAGAGAGAATGTGTGTGTGTGTGAGAGAGAGAATGCGTGTGTGAGAGAGAGAGAGATTGCGTGTGCGGGTGAGAGAGAGAGAATGCACGTGTGTGTGTGAGAGAGAGAGAATGCGTGTGTGAGAGAGAGAGAATGAGTGTGTGTGAGAGAGACAGAATGCGTGTGTGCAAGAGAGAGAGAATGCGTGTGTGTGAGAGAGAGAACGAGTGTCTGTGTAAGAGAAAGAATGTGTCTGTGAGAGAATGTGTGTGCGAGAGAGAGATAGAATGAGTGTGTGTGTGAGAGAGAACGAGTGTCTGTGTAAGAGAAAGAATGTGTCTGTGAGAGAATGTGTGTGTGAGAGAGAGAGAATGTGTGTGTGTGAGAGAGCGAATGCGTGTGTGAGAGAGAGAATGCGTGTGTGTGAGAGAGAGAATGTGTGTGTGTGAGAGAGAGAATGAGGGTGTGTGAGAGAGAATGCGTGTGTGTGAGAGAGAACGAGTGTCTGTGTAAGAGAAAGAATGTGTCTGTGAGATAATTCGTGTGTGCGAGAGAGAGAGAGAATGAGTGTGTGTGAGAGAGAACTAGTGTCTGTGTAAGAGAAAGAATGTGTCTGTGAGAGAATGTGTGTGCGAGAGAGAGAGAGAGAATGAGTGTGTGTGAGAGAGAGAGAATGCGTGTGTGCAAGAGAGAGAGAATGCGTGTGTGTGAGAGAGAGAACGAGTGACTGTGTAAGAGAAAGAATGCATCTGTGAGAGAATGTGTGTGCGAGAGAGAGAGAATGCGTGTGTGCGAGAGAGGGAGAGAATGCATGTGTGCGAGAGAGAGAGAGAGAATGCGTGTGTGAGAGAGAGAGAGGGAATGCGTGTGTGCGAGAGAGAGAGAGAATGCTGTGTGCGAGAGAGAGAGAGAATGCGTGTGCGCGAGTGATGGGATTGCCTGTGTGTGAGAGAGAGAGAGAGATGTGTGTGTGTGAGAGAGAGAGAATGCGTGTGTGTGAGAGAGAGAACGTGTAACTGTGTAAGAGAAAGAATGCATCTGTGAGAGAATGTGTGTGCGAGAGAGAGAGAATGCGTGTGTGCGAGAGAGAGAGAGAGAATGCGTGTGTGCGAGAGAGAGAGAATGCGTGTGTGAGAGAGAGAGAGGGAATGCGTGTGTGCGAGAGAGAGAGAGAGAGAATGCTGTGTGCGAGAGAGAGAGAGAGAATGCGTGTGCGCGAATGATGGGATTGCCTGTGTGTGTGAGAGAGAGAGATGTGTGTGTGAGAGAGAGAGAATGCCTGTGTGCGAGAGAGAGAGAATGTGTGTGTGCGAGAGATGGGAATGCCTGTGTGTGTGAGAGAGAGAGAGAGAGAGAATCCGTGTGTGAGAGAGAGAATGTATGTGCTTGAGAGAGAGAATATGTGTGAGAGAGAGAATGTATGTGCGAGAGAGAGCGAGAATGCGTGTGTGTGAGAGAGAATGTGTGTGAGAGAAAGAATGCATGCGTGAGAGAGTGAATGAGTGTGCGAGAGAGAGAATGAGTGTGCGAGAGAGAGAATGCGTGCGTGAGAGAGAGAATGAGTGTGTGAGAGAGAGAATGCGTGCGTGAGAGAGAGAATATTTGTGCAAGAGAGAGTATGTGTGCGTGAGAGAGAGAATGAGTGTGCGAGAGAAAGAATGTGTGCATGAGAGAATGAGTGTGCGAGAGAGAGAATGCTTGTGTGAGAGAGAGAATGAGTGTGCGAGAGAGAATGAGTGTGCGAGAGAGCGAATGCATGCGTGAGAGAGAGAATGAGTGTGTGAGAGTGAGAATGCATGCGTGAAAGAGAGAATGCCTGTGTACAAGAGAGAGAATGCGTGCGTGAAAGAGAGAATGAGTGTGCAAGAGAGCGAATGCGTGCATGAGAGAGAATGAGTATGTGAGAGAGAGAATGCATGCGTGAGAGAGAGAATGCATGTGAGAGAGAGAGAGAGAGCATTCGTGTGTGTGTTACAGAGAGAATGCCTGTGTGCGAGAGAGATAATGCGTACGTGAGAGAGGGAATGAGTGTGCAAGAGAGCAAATGCATGCGTGAGAGAGAATGAGTGTGCGAGAGAGAGAATGCTTGCATGAGAGAATGAGTGTGCGAGAGAGAGAATGCGTCCGTGAGAGAGAGAATGAGTGTGCAAGAGAGAGAATGCGTGCGTGAGAGAGAGAATGAGTGTGCGAGAGAGAGAATGCTTGTGTGAGAGAGAGATTGAGTGTGCGAGAGAGAATGCGTGTGTGAGAGAGAGAGAGAATTCATGTGTGTGTGACAGAGAGAATGCCTGTGTGCGTGAGAGAGAGAATGAGTGTGCAAGAGAGCAAATGCGTGCGTGAGAGAGAATGAGTGTGCAAGAGAGAGAATGAATGTGCGAGAGAGAGAATGCGTGCGTGTGAGAATGAATGAGTGTGCGAGAGAGAGAATGTATGCGTGACAGAGAGAATGCGTGCATGTGTGAGAGAGAGAGAATGCCTGTGTGCGAGAGAGAGTGCATGCCTGAGAGAGAGAATGAGTGTGCAAGAGAGCGAATGCGTGCGTGAGAGAGAATAAGTGTGCAAGAGAATGAGTGTGCGACAGAGAGAATACGTGCGTGAGAGAATGAGTGTGCAAGAGAGCGAATGCATGCGTGAGAGAGAGAATGAGTGTGCGAAAGAGACAATGCGTGTGTGAGAGAGAGAACGAGTGTGTGTGTGTGTGAGAGAGAATTTGTGTGTGTGAGAGAGAGAATGCGTGCGTGAGAGAGAGAATGCGTGTGTGAGAGAGAGAATTCGTGTGTGTGTGAGAGAGAGAATGCCTGTGTGCGAGTGTGTGCATGAGATAGTGTGCGCGCATGAGATAGAAAATGTGCGCATGTGAGTGAGAAAGAGAGTGAGCGTGTGTGAGATATGATGTGCTCATGCATGAGAGTATGTGTGAGTGCGAGAAAGAGAGTGTGAGAGTGAGAGGAATGTGTGAGTGTATGTGAAAGAGTGAGTGCATGCGAGTGTGTGTGTGCATGTGAGAGAGAGAGAGTGCACACGTGAGAGAGAGGGCATGTGTGAGAGACTTTGCAAGTGTGTGTGAGAGAGAGACAGAGTTTTGGAGAGAGAGAGAGCGAGTGTGTGAAAGTGAGCATATATGAGATGGTGAATGTGAGTGTGTGGGGGTGCGTGTGTCAGAAAGTGTGTATGAGATTGTGTGTATAAGAGTGTGTGTAACTGAGAGAGTATGTGGAAGCGAGTATGTGAGAGAGAGAGTGTAGAGAGAGAGAATGAGTGAGTGAAAGTGTGTGTATGTCAGAGAGACAGAGCGAGAGAGTGTGCAAGTGTGTATGTTTGTGTGTGAGTGTGAGAGAGATTGTGATAGTGCGTGTGAAAGTGTTTGACTATGCATTTGTGAGTGACTGCGTGTGTGTGTGTGCATGCCAGTGTGGATGTCTGCAAGTGTGTGAAAGGGCATGTGTGTGAGGGACTGAATGTGGTGGTGAGGGTGTGTGTACACGTGTGAGAGTGTGAGTAAATGAGAGTGAGGGACAGTGTATGGTTTGTGAATCATTACTGGGACAGGGACATAAACACGTGGTTTATACACAGTTACATTATGGAGGGATAGCACTGACACGGAAACTGGGCACTCTGATGGAAACACACACATGGTCTCACTCTCACACACACACACACACACACACACACACACACACACAGAGGCTTGGTCTCACTATCTCACACACACACAGAGGTATGTTCTCACTCTCTCTCTCTCTCTCTCTCTCTCTCTCTCTCTCTCTCTCTCTCTCTCTCTCTCTCACACACACACACACCCCCCCCCAGCATGGTCTCACTATCTCTCTCACAGACACAGAGGCACGGTCTCACTATCTCTCTCTCACATACACAGGCATGGTCTCACTATCTCTCTCACACAGAGACATTTCTGTGATGATACTTGAGCTCAGACCCTCACTGACTCTACCCCCCAGACTAAATCTGTGCACAGTGCCCATGTCCTGTGTTGGGGTGTGTCTGTGTGTGTCGGTGCGTGTGTGTGTGTGTGTGTGTGTGTGTGTGTGTGTGTGTGTGTGTGTGTGTGTGTGTGTGTTTGTGTGTGTGTGTGTGTGTGTTTGTGTGTGTGTCTGTGTCTGTGTGTGTGTCTGTGTGCGTGTGTCTGTGTGTCTGTCAGTGTGTGTCGGTGTGTGTCTGTCGGGGTGTGTGTGTGTCTCTGTGTGTATGGGGAGGGTGAAGGCAGGGGAGCTGTGCAGGTGAAATGTGGGTGTTGAGGGGCAGGCACGTGATCTATGATTTAAATTCCCAAACTCGGCCAATATTTTTGAGAAAGGGAAAGGAAATAAAAGACTCAAAATCAAGTTAGAAATGGCTGGATGTAGAGCAGGGCAGGGAGAGACAGAAAGAGAGAGAGAGAGACAGAGAGACAGAGAGAGAGAGAGACATACAGGGACAGAAAGAGAGAGACAGAGAGAGAGAGACAGACACAGAGAAGAGAGAGACACAGGGACAGAGAGAGAAGACAGACAGAGAGAGAGAGAGACAGAGAGTAGGACACACAGGGACAGAAATAAAGAGAGAGAGAGAGGGACAGAGACAGAGACAGAGAGAAAGAGAGTGACAGACAAAGACACACACAGAGACAGACAGTGACAGAGACAGAGATTAATTCTAGGAATCACACATACAGCCAGAAAATCCCAAGAAAACCTCAGCAAATATCCCCCTCTCCATTCCCAGCCCTGTGTGTCTCAGGAAGCCTACCTACAGTCAGGCTCTGAAACGCTAGTGTGAGAGTAATTTTTAATATTTTCAAACTGCACTGACACAAGTAATAAGGCTTCAATAAAAAAGAGGGTTGAAGCAACTGGGAAAGATGACACTTTGTTGCCCCAGAATTAACATCTCAGTGGGCAGCAAGATCCCACAAGGCTCCTGTCAATCAGACAGAGCCCTCCCCAGGGAGCAGACTGACAGACGATGAAACGTGTCTGAGAGGGCAGGGGTAGGCCGCACTAACCCCTCACCCAGAATAAATGTGCGCAAGGGATTGGTCAGATTCATTCTCCAACCCTGTTCTCTCTCTGTATGGGGAGTGAGCAGCCCTCCCTGTCTGGTTGTGACTGTGTGATAGTGTGTGTGTGTGTGTGTGTGTGTGTGTGTGTGTGTGTGTGTGTGTGTGTGTGTGTGTGTGTGTGTGTGTGTGTGTGTGTGTGTGTGTGTGTGTGTGTGTGTGTGTGTGTGTGTGTGTGTGTTTAATAATGTTTCAAGCCTCTGGTTAATTGCTTTCTTATGATTTGTTTGTATTTTGATGTTGCTGTGAAGTTATGAAATGCATTGGGGATGGGGGAAGGGAGTGGTGGGATTGTGTTTAAATTGGGATCTTGCTGTGTAATTTTGCATCACACTGCTCTCGCTCCCCCGCCCCCCCACCAACTCATCTCTTCTTTCTTTTATCCCGAGGAACTTTTGTGGGAAAATCAGGAAAGTGAAGATCCAAAATGCCTGGGGTGGCAGGAAAGCCTTGGACAAGAACAACCTCCAGAGGGCGGGGAGCACAGGCCTGAGGTCTGTTGGCCAGGCTGCAGCCCGTGGGGCCCAGGTGAGGGGGGTCTGTTTCCTTCCCCGAGGTTTCATCTCCTCTGGAGGTGGGGTGGGGGGTGGGAGCCTGGTTTGTCGGGACCTCTGGTTAACCGGGACCTGTCAGATCACAGGTTTGAAGCCTGGGGTTAAAGTAACCGGGGCATTGGTGACACAAACAGGTGAAACCCCCAGGATCTGGGAGAGGGGACTCCCTCGGGAGGGAACTCTAACCCAAAATATCTGAGCCTCTGGATAGAATTGTCACACTGTCAGAGGAAAGTGGGTCATAGAGAGGGCAGGATGATCGAATTGGACATGGAGAGAAAGAGAGTGAGAGAAAGAAATGGAAAATGGTGAGAGCAAAAGATACAGGAGAGAGGGGGCAGTGTGGGATTGTGAAAAAGCTGCAATATTTGATTCTGGGGTGACAGGAAATAATTAAACTCGAAATAAAAATGATCAGTTTATCGAGCTTCTGCAGCACTGTCACTTGTGGGATCTTGCTGTGCGTCAATTGCCCTAATGCCATCGTTGCAGGCAGTGAGTGGTTTTAATCGGCTAACCCGTCATTTCAAAAACTTTTCAACATGAAAACTCAACTCATCACCCGACGTGCTGGTGTTTGGATATTCCTGAGAAATTGTCTGCCTCACTGAGAGGGGAAAAGCTGGGATCTTGCTGTGCTATCTCCCTGTGAAAGATTTTCCTGCTCGGCCTTCCCATTAATGCTGGCTCTTTCCTCGCAAAGGGATCTTCCTGGCCACCTGAGGATTTGAAACGTGTGTGTTTCGGAGCAGGAAACCATCAAACAAGAGCTTCCTCCAGAGGGGGAACGCAGTCCTGAGGCCTGTTTGACAGGCTGCATCCTGTTGGGCCCAGGTGAGTTTTGTCTGTGTATTCCCCTGAGCTTTAATCTCTTTTCTCTGGGGAGGGGGGCTGGCTTTTACCAGGACCTCTGGGAAACCGGGTCCTGTCGGATTGAGGCCTTGTCGTTTTTGAACAGGTTTGAAGCCTGGGGCTAAGGTAACTGGGGCCTTGGGATTTGACACAAATAAGTCAACCCTTAACCAGCATCACCCATGATGTGTGTGGGATTAGATTGCTGCTTGTGGGATCTCGCTGTGCGTACCTGTTTATTAATGTTTCAAGCCTCTGGTCAACTGCTCTGCGGTGATGTCTGTGTATTCCAATGTCACTGGGATGGTCAGCAATTCATTCATTCATTCTGCAATAATTAAACTGAACCAGGGTCACGTGGGAGATTGGGGAAGGCAGAGAGAGCTGTGGGATCTTGCTGTGCTTTTGGTGCCACAGTTGTATTTTATTTCAAATTGATTTGTTTTTATTTCTGTGTTTCACCCCCCACCCCCCCACTCCCCCTAACCCTGAGGGTGAGGAGGACATTGGATCCAGGAGCCGAAGCTCGGGACGACGCAGAGACAGAGAGAATTAAATCACTTCTGCCGCGAGGAATCATCAGACACAGAGAGAGAATAATCAGAAACTGTCCTGTCTCCTTGTCGTTCATTTACACACACACACGGGGAAAAGAATGGTGGGGTTCAGACTGTCTCTGGGAATTTTACCACAAGGGGGTGTGTTCTGGTCTGGACTGGGGGAGACAAAGGGGGGAAAAGATGGAGGGGGAGCTTCTGCACAGTCTGATCCCACAGATGTCACTGCCTCCCTCTCTCTCACTCCAGCTCCAGGGACAGAGAGAGGGGTGGAGGGAGAATGGGGGTGTGAAGGGGGCGACAGAGAGACAGAGTAGTGAAAGAGAGCACTGACTATCCCATTGGAAGGTTCATTTGTTTAAAATGGATTTGAGGCCTGGGGTTAAAGGAACCAGGGCCTTGGGATTGTGACACAAACTGGTTACATCCCCAGGGTCTGGGAGGAAGGACTCCCGGAGGAGGGAATGAATATCTTATCATGAGAAACTCTCTCCAAAGCCCCATTCTAATGTCAGAGTCATGTGCATACGCCAGGGGATAAAATGTGAGAAATCTGAGATGCAGAGAGAAAGATCTTCGAGATGGAGACAATGAGAGGGGGGAACACAGAGGAAGAGATTTCAGAGATAGAGGGAGAGAGGGGAGGAACAGAGACATCTCGGAGATGGAGAGAGTAAGGGGAGAAAACAGAGAGAGGGAGGGAAGAGAAATCAGATATGGAGACAGTGAGAACAGAGAGAGAGAGAGATCTCAGATGGAGAGAGCACAAGACGGAGATCAGAGAGTGCAGGACACAGAGCAGGAAGGGGGAAATGTTTGGAATTTGTTCAACAGGAGGATTGCTCCCTCTTGTCCAGGACAGAATCAAACCCTTAACCAGTATCAGAGACACACACGATCTGTCTGTGGTTGCACTGCTGATCATGGGATCTTGCTCTGTGTGTTTCAAGCAAGCATCTGGTTAAAAGCTCAATGGTGATCTTAATATTTCGATGATGGAGTTGCCAGTGTTGGACTGGGACAACAGCACGTTATCGTGTAACAGGATTCTCTGAAAGCTAGTGTTGTGTGATATATGTAGACACAGAGGGGAGGAGGGGCTTATGTATTTTTGGGGGCGTTTATGTGAAGGTCCTGTTGTATTTGGATGGAGAATCGAGGGGGGGGGAGATGTCGAGGGGGGATGTCGAGGGGGGGATGTCGAGGGGGGAGGATGTCGAGGGGGAAGATATCGTGGGGGGAGGAAACTAATGTGCAGCGAAAATGAACCAAAATGAAATGCATAAGTGGTTTCATTGAGAATGACTGCGACAGCTTCTGTCGCCTTCCCTTTTAATCTCATGGTTAGGAGTTGGTGCACTCTCCGAAGGGGAAAGGGTGATTCCTGGTCAGTGAACGGGCGATGTGTTCTGCAAAGATATCTTGCTAACAGTATTTCTGACCGAGTTTCTGAAGCCGTCAGGTCATTGGTTTTGTCTCAAACGTTGTTAAGAATAACATGAAACAAAGAACTGCAGATGTTTGAAATCTGAACCAAAACCAAGATTTGATAGAAAAACTCAGTAGGACAGTGGAGAGAAACAGAGTTAATGCTTCATATCGGCAGAGCGAGGTTACTTCGACATTTCTGTATTATATTTTTGGTAAAATAATCAGTTTTCCCTGTCAGGGTATTTAACAAAATCTTTCATTAGCTTACAACGTCAATGTTGAAAATCCAAAATGATTTTGTTGGCTGTAAGAATCCTTCCGTTGCCCGGAGCTGGTGAAAGGCTGTGCTTAATAGTTCCCTTTTTTATATTATTTGTTTCTGTCAGTCAGCAGCCATGTCGATTGGAGAATTGGCTCTTTCAGTATCTCCCGCAATATGCGTCTCCATATTTATTTCTTTCTGTGTGAATGCACCTGACCCTCTTTCACATTCTCGGTCTCTCGGTCTGCCCATTTTCCTCATTTCCCATTTCTGCTCTTTGAAAAGTCTGACATTCGGAGACAAATTGAGAGTGGCCCAGCTAACAGGCTTTCTGCCCCCTCGGTAGCATGTGGGGGATTCGGCTCACATTCTCCGAATAATGTGTCTGGCCCTTATGCCTGAGGTGAGGAGTCATTCCTTCCTCCAAATATTATGATCCTTTCGAGATGTAAATAGACTTCATAATCCACAAGAAAAGAAACCGCAATCACAGTGCAAACCACAACGATAGGAGTACAATGAAGTATTTCCTGTTGGTGTGGAATGAATGAATGTTGACAGCAGAGAATTAGGGTGAACAGCTCTTGGTGTCTGCGCCATCACTGCAACATCACTGCAAGTCTACCATGTCTCCTGGCTCACCTCGTTATTCCCAACAAACTGGAAGTGAACGAGGCGTAATGAAGGAGGAGTAGAAGCAGAAGTTCTTGTCAAACACAGGAAGGAAACTCCAGATTGAATTAATAGTTCGGAAGTAACTATATCTACTGGGTGAGCTAAACCAAGGAGCAGATCAGGGTCACAAAACAGGCTGACACTCAAACAGGACGCATGGTTGTCTGATGAGCAACACTGACTTGGGAGATTTTGAAACAACGATGCATTTGGTAAAATACACAGGCACCATTCCGATGTGAAATCTTGGTGGGCTGTTTATGATGTATTCTGGATCAGTGGTGCTGGAAGAGCACAGCAATTCAGGCAGCATCCGAGGACAGGCAAAATCGACGTTTCGGGCAAGAGCCCTGCATCAGGAATCAAGGCAGAGAGCCTGAAGCGTGGAGAGATAAGCTAGAGGAGGGTGGGGGTGGGTAGAGAGTGGCATAGAGTACAATAGGTCAGTGGGGAAGGAGATGAAGGTGATAGGTCAGGGAGGAGAGGGTGGAGTGGATAGGTGGAAAAGGAACTGGGCAGGTCGGACAAGTCCGGACAGGTCAGGGGATCGAGTTGCTGTTGGTTAGAAGCTAGGATGAGGTAGGGGAAGTGGAAATGAGGAAACTGTTGAAATCCACATTGATGACCTGGGGTTGAAGTGTTCCGAGGCGGAAGATGAGGCGTTCTTCCTCCAGGCGTCTGGTGGTGAGGGAGCGGCGGTGGAGGAGGCCCAGCACCTCCATATCCTCGGCAGAATGGGAGGGGGAGTTGAAATGTTGAGCAACTGGGCGATTTGGTTGATAGGTGCGGGTGTCTCGGAGATGTTCCCTAAAGCGCTCTGCTAGGAGGCGCCCAGTCTCCCCAATGTAGAGGCGACCGCATCGGGAGCAACGGATACAATAGATGATATTCGTGGATGTGCAGGTAAAACTTTGATGGATGTGGAAAGCTCCTTTGGGGCATTGGATAGAGGTGAGGGAGGAGGTGTGGGCGCAGGTTTTACAGTTCCTGCGGTGGCAGGGGAAAGTGCCAGGATGGGAGGGTGGGTCGTAGGGGGGCGTGGACCTGACCAGGTAGTCACGGAGGGAACGGTCTTTGAGGAAGGCGGAGAGGGGTGGGGAGGGAAATATATCCCTGGTGGTGGGGTCTGTTTGGAGGTGGCGGAAATGTCGGCGGATGATTTGGTTTATGCGAAGGTTGGTAGGGTGGAAGGTGAGCACCAGGGGCGTTCTGTCCTTGTTGCGGTTGGAGGGGTTGGGTCTGAGGGCGGAGGTGCGGGATGTGGATGAGATGCGTTGGAGGGCATCTTTAACCACGTGGTAAGGGAAATTGCGGTCTCGAAAGAAGGAGGCCATCTGGTGTGTTCTATGGTGGAACCGGTCCTCCTGGGAGCAGATACGGCGGTGGCGGAGGAATTGGGAATACGGGATGGCATTTTTGCAAGAGGTAGGATGGGAAGAGGTGTAATCCAGGTAGCTGTGGGAGTCGGTGGGTTTGTAGAAGATGTCAGTGTCAAGTCGGTCGTCACTGATGGAGATGGAGTGGTCCAGGAAGGGGAGGGAGGTGTCAGAGATGGTCCAGGTAAATTTAAGCTCAGGGTGGAATGTGTTGGTGAAGTTGATGAATTGCTCAACCTCCTCGCGGGAGCACGAGGTGGCGCCAATGCAGTCATCAATGTAGCGGAGGAAGAGGTGGGGAGTGGTGCCGGTGTAATTACGGAAGATCAACTGCTCTACGTAGCCAACAAAGAGATAGGCATAGCTGGGGCCCATACGTGTGCCCATGGCTATCCCTTTGGTCTGGAGGAAGTGGGAGGATTCAAAGGAGAAATTGTTAAGGGTGAGAACCAGTTCGGCCAAACGAATGAGAGTGTCGGTGGAGGGGTACTGTTGGGAACGTCTGGAGAGGAAAAAACGGAGGGCTTGGAGGCCCTGGTCATGGCGGATGGAGGTGTAGGGGGATTGGATATCCATGGTGAAGATGATGCGTTGGGGGCCGGGGAAACGGAAGTCTTGGAGGAGGTGGAGGGCGTGAGTGGTTTCTCGAACGTATGTGGGGAGTTCCTGGACTAGGGGGGATAGGACAGTGGCGAGGTAGGTAGAGATGAGTTCAGTGGGGCAGGAGCATGCTGAGACAATGGGTCGGCCAGGGTGGTCAGGCTTGTGGATCTTGGGAAGGAGATAGAACCGGGCAGTGCGAGGTTCCCGGACTATGAGGTTGGAAGCTGTGGTTGGGAGATCTCCTGAGGTGATGAGGTTCTGTATGGTCTGGGAGATGATGGTTTGGTGATGGGGGGTGGGGTCATGGTCAAGGGGGCGGTAGGAAGAGGTGTCCTCGAGTTGGCGTTTGGCTTCAGCGATGTAGAGGTCAGTACGCCAGACTACCACTGCACCCCCTTTGTCGGCTGGCTTGATGGTGAGGTCAGGATTGGAGCAGAGGGATTGGAGGGCTGCGCGTTGTGAGGGTGAGAGGTTGGAGTGGGGGAGGGGGGTCGACAGGTTGAGGCGGTTAATGTCCCGGCGGCAGTTGGAAATGAAGAGGTCGAGGGCAGGTAATAGGCCATCGCGGGGTGTCCAGGTGGATGCAGTGTGTTGGAGGTGGGCGAAGGAGTCCTCGGAAGGTGGGCGGGAGTCCTGATTATGAAAGTAAGCTCGGAGGCGGAGGCGACGGAAGAATTGTTCGATGTCACGGCGTGTATTAAATTCATTGGTGCGTGGACGGAGGGGGACGAAGGTGAGTCCTTTGCTGAGGACTGACCGTTCGTCCTCAGTGAGGGGGAGGTCTGGGGGGGATGGTGAAAACTCGGCAGGGCTGGGAGCTGGGAGCTGGTGTGGGTGTAGAGCTGGGAGTGGGGTCGGAGCCAGTACCTGGAGTGGGTGTGATGGTGGGGGGAATGGGGGTAGAGTCATGAGCAGGGGTAGTGTTCCCCTCGGGGTTCTGGGGGGTGGGGATAGTGACAGTGGGGTCTGTGGGGGGCGTGTCAGCAGAATGCAGGTGAGTGGCGCTGGTGTGGACGGAAGTGGTGGCAGACACGGCAGTAGGGGTGGCGGAAGTCACTGAGCGTGTGGCATCGGCAATGATGTGAGGGCCGGAAGTGGCTGTGGGAGTGGCCATGATGGGGGCAGAAGTAACATCATCAATCAGCGTGGGGGTGGTAGCTGAATCAGCCGCATGGCTAATGGTGTTTCCGAGGCCAGGGGAATCTTCTGGAATGTTCAAGGAGCGCTGGTTATGGAGCTGGGTAGATAAAAGTTTGTTGTACTTACAGTTTTTGATGTTTGAGATGGAATTGAAATACTGTTTGTTGAGAGTATGAATTCTCCTGAGGATGTTGTACAGAGTGGGTAGGCAACTTAACAAACTGAGCCACGGCACCACACCACAAGTGGTTTTCTCATCCCAGTTCCTTAACCAATTGATAACAGTAACTCGGAATTGTGTGTTTGCTGTATTAATGTTGCTCAGTGAGAATTGCATTCACCCCCCCCCCCCCCCCCCCCCTTTTGCAAAGACAGTTTATGGCTGAACGTTCTGCACTGAAATTGTACCGGTGTTGGACGAGGGTGGACAAAATTAAATAATCACACAACATTAGGTTATAGTCCAACAGGTTTATTTGATAGCACTAGCTTTTGGAGCGCTGTTCCTTCATCAGGTGGTTGTGGAGCAGAGCATCACACGACACAGAATTTATAGTAAAAGATTACAGGGTGATGCCACTGAAATGACATATTTAAAAATAAAAGTGCATTGCCTGTTCAGTCTGTATACCTTTAGAATAACCATGTTAGATTTTGTTCTTTCATATGTAAACCGTATGTAAAAATAGCTAAATTCTCAGGTAAATCTTTAACAATAGGTGCCACCTCAGCTCAGATTCAGCCTTGAAGGTGTGAGGTTGAAATCTGCCTGTGTCCCAATGTTCTGTCGTGGCAGAAGCTGGGGGTACCCTTCCTCATGGCTTTCAAGATGCATTTGACATCGGCAGTGAGTTTCACACATCGGGTCCCATTGCCTAATATGATGGGACATCCTGGTGTGTTGGCTTTGTGTACCTTCAGAAGGCAGTAGAAGTCGCCTGTTTGAGAAGTGCATGATATGAGATTGATGGAAATCTGAAAGAGGGCATTTCAGTGCTCAGATCAGAGAGGTGCTGGAAAAGCACATCAGGTCAGGCAGCATCCGAGGAGCAGGAAAATCGACGTTTCGGGCAAAAGTCCTTCATCAGGATTTCGGAGGTGCCGAGCACAGAAACAGACCCTCCATTCCAGCTAGTCCCTGCTGACCAGATAACCGAAATTAATCCAGCTATATTTGCCAACAATTGTCCCTTACCCCTCCAAACCCTCCCTGTCTACATCCCATCCAGATGCCTTTTAAATACAGTCATAGAGATGTACAGCATGGAAACGGACCCTTCGGTCCAACCTGTCCATGCTGACCAGATATCCCAACCCAATCTAGCCCCACCTGCCAGTACCTGGCCCATATCCCTCCAAACCCTTCCTATTCATATGCCCGTCCAGATGCTTTTTAAATGTTGCAATTGTACCAGCCTCCACCATTTCCTCTGGCAGCTCATTCCGTACCACCCCCTGGGTGAAAATGTTGCCCCTTAGGTCTCTTTTATATCTTTCCCCTCTCACCCTAAACCTCTGCCCTCTAGTTCTGGATACCCTGACCCCTGGGAAAAGACTTTGTCTATTTATCCTTTCCATGCTCCTCATAATTTTGTAAACCTCTATAAGGTCACCCCTCAGCCTCCGACTCTGCAGGGAAAACAGCCCCAGCCTGTTCAGCCTCTCCCCATAGCTCAAATTCTCCAACCCTGGCAACAATGTTGTGAGTACACCAGACTTTGGTAAATCATTCCGCACACCCAAAACTTTCTGTGTATAAAAATTGTGTCTCAGATCCCTTTGTATGTACCTGTGTCTACCTCCAGCTTGAAACCCTCATTCCCCTTTACCCTGTCTGCTGTCTCTGAGCCAATGGTGTATTCATTCTGTTACTGACCCTTCAGTCCCACCGGCATCAATTTTTCTCACCATTCCAATTGGAGACCTTCTCTCATCCACGTGAAGGAATTGGACCCTGACAATTCCATTTACACTGTCTCCCATCAATCTTCATAGGATCCATATCGCAGAGGTTAGACAGTGCTCCCAGCAAACACTCCCAGGGCAGAGGGAGCACAGGGTTCCATACAGCGTAAAGCTCCCATTAAACTATCCCCATTTAAATATGCAGGGCAGGTAGAGAATACAGTTAGATGCAGAGTAATTCTCCCAGTACACTGCAGCTTTTCACATTCCCAGGCCATGTTCAGCATGTCGTTAGGCACTGATCAAATCTCCCACTTCCCCCATCCTATTCACATCAAACACACTCAGGGCAGTTCCATCACTGGGTTAGATACAGACTATGTGTTCAGCGGCAATTTCTCCATCTGAATCTCCCAGAGTCTGGGGAGAGTGGGGTTCGATAAAGGGCCTGTGCCCGAAACGTCGAATCTCCTGTTCCATGGATGCTGCCTGACCTGCTGTGCTGTTCCAGCAATAAAGTTTCAACTTCGATACAGAGTCAAGATCTGTCAATATTGCTCATATCGGACACTCCCAGGACAGGGACAACATGGGGCTACATACAGAGTAATTCTCCCTACATACTGTCCACGTCAAATACTGCCCCTCAGTAACTCTGTACATGTGTGCGTGTGTTTGTCTGTGAGGGAGAGAGAGAGAGAGAGGGAGAGGGAGTGACCGGGGCCCTGCATTCGTGGGTCAGGTCCTCTTGACTCCAGTATTACACATTATTTTCTGGATCCCTGTACAGAAATCACAGAAAGCTAACGTGATGTTCTCATCAAATATTAGGATGGTTTGCCAATTATTATCAGGACATGGGACTAGGGAAGTGAGGAAGCCTTGCTGTGTCTGCAGACTCAGTCTGCAGGGGCAGTGAGTGATCAGGAAGGCAAAGGGATTGTTGTTTTCATTCGTTCATGGGATGTGAGCACCACTGGCTGGGCCCAGCATCTATACCCCATTCCCATCAGCCCTTGAGAAGGTGGGAGGGAGCTGCCTTATTGAACCGCTGCACTCCATCAAATTAATGTTTCTGGAGAAACAGAATGTAGCAGAAATTAAACTCCAGCTTTCTCTGTTCCTGCTCCCAATTTAATATTCAACCATTTAGTTTATACTGAGTTAGAGACTGGAATTTCATCGATGGTCTCAGCGAGTTTATGTATTTCAGAACACAACAGGGAGTGAGTTTCAGTCTGAAATCTAACAGGGATTTGGGCTACTTTCTATACAGAGTAACAGGTACCAGTGAGTGAGTTACAGATCGGGGTATAGTCGTATGGTGCAGAATAACAGATACTCATGAATGGTGTACAGACTGGAATGTAATCAAGGGGATTGGGGTGCTTTACATGTGTACTAACTGAGAACCCAATACTCTCTCTCATGCACAATCTCACTATTTCTCTCTCTCATGAAGAATCTCATCATCTGTCTCATACATAATCCCAGTTTCTCACCCTCTCTCATACACAGACTGACCATGTTTCCCTCTCATACAGAAACTATTTCTCTCTCACATGCACAGTCACACTGTCTCTCTCTGTCAAACACAATGTCACTCTTTATCATACTCAATCTTGCCAACTCTCTCATAGACAATTTCACTCTCTCTCATACTCAATCTCACTATCACTCTCTCCCACACACAATCTACACCATTATGTTCTCGGCAGACAATTCATGTAAGCACAGCACGAGCATGGACTTTACAAAGAGGGAAAAGCAAGAGAGACGAGCAACATCAGTACAGTTTGAAAATATTAAACATTGGTCCCACACTAACATGTAAGAATTTCTCTCCCCCGCCCCCAGCCCGACACAGAGGACTTGGCAGATGGTCGGTTTATTAGCTGAGGGTTTGTCTCAGAATATTCTTGCTGCTCGTGTGACTCCCAGATATAACTCTCTATATCCATCTTCTATTTCTATATTTCCATCAAATGTGCCTATTTGTGTCTGTGTATGTGTGTGCGTGTGTCCGTCTGAGTGAAAGGTTTGAGTGTCAATGATTTTATGATGGAACTCCTAACTCTCTCTCACATACATACACAATCTCACACATGAGCTGACACCTACACAAGCACTAACACATGCGTTAACAAACAGTAACACAGAAACACTCACACATACATGCTCATACACTCACACGCTCTCATACACACACGTTTTCACACACCCACACACATGCACACTTACGTTCTCTCACTCGTTCTCACTCACTCTTCCACTCAGTATGGGTTCAGGAGGTCTATAACTGGGGTTCTTTCTGGGGACGGTGGGACCTCTATAAACAGGATGGTCTACACCTGAACCTGAGTGGCACCAGTATCCTTGGGGGGAGGTTTGCTAGTGCTCTTGGGGGGGGGGGGGGTTTAAACTAACTCTGCAGGGGCATGGGAACCCAGATTGTAGCTTCAGGGTGCAGGGCCTGGAGTGTAGGGAGGTTAGGAACATGGCATCAATTTCCAACGAGGGTGTCTGTAAACAGGAAAGTGGCTTGAATTGTGTATACTTCAATGCAAGAAGGATACGAAATTAGGTAGGTGAACTTGCAGCGTGGGTTGGTACCTGGGACTTCGATGTTGTGGCTATTACGGAGACATGGCTAGAACAGGGACAGGATTGGCTGTTGCAGGTTCCAGGATTTAAATGTTTTAGTAGGGTCAGAGGTGGGGGTAAAAGAGGGGGAGGTGTGGCATTGCTTGTCAAAGATAGTATTACAGTGGTGGAAAGGACGATGGATGAGGACTTGCCATCTGAGGTAGTTTGGGCTGAGGTCAGGAATAGGAGAGGTGAGGTCACCCTGTTAGGAGTCTTTTACAGGCCTCCTAATAGTCCTAGAATCATTGAAGAAAGGATAGGGAAGGTGATTCAGGAGATGAGTGACAGTAATAGGGTGGTTGTTATGGGGGACTTTAACTTTCCTGATATTGATTGGGAAAGCTATAGCTCAAGTTCGTTAGATGGGTCAGTGTTTGTTCAATGTGTGCAGGAGAGTTTCCTGACACAATATGTAGACAGGCCAACAAGAGGTGAGGCCATACTGGATTTGGTTCTGGGTAACGAACCAGGCCAGGTGTTAGAATTAGAGGTAGGTGAGCACTTTGGGGATAGTGACCATAATTCGGTGATTTTTACTCTCGTGATGGAGAGGGATAACTGTGTACTACAGGGCAAGAGTTATAGCTGGGGTCAGGGAAATTATGATGCGGTGAGGCATGACTTAGGATGTGTGGCTTGGAAAAGTAGACTCCAAGGCAAGAGTGTAAATGATATGTGGAGCTTGTTCAAGGAGCAACTATTGAGTGTCCTTGATAATTATGTACCTGTCAGGCAGGGAGGAAAGGGTCGTGCGAGGGAGCCGTGGTTTAATAAGGAATTGGAATCCCTTGTTAAATGGAAGAGGGCGGCCTATCTCAAGATGAGACGTGAAGGTTCAATTGGGGCGATTGAGAGTTATAGGGTAGCCAGGAAGGACCTGAAGAGAAAGCTAAGAGCAGCAAGGAGGGGACATGAAAGCTCCTTAGTCGGTAGGATTAGGGAAAACCCTAAGGCTTTCTATAGGTATGTTAGGAATAAAAGAATGACTAGGGTAGGAATAGGTCCAGTCAAGGATAGTAGTGGGAAGTTGCGTGTGGAGGCGGAAGAGATTGGGGAGACACAGAATGAATACTTTTCTTCAGTATTTACTCAGGAACAGGGCATTGTCGTCGATGTGAATACTGAGTCACAAATAAGTAGAATGGATGGCTTTGAGGTATGTAGAGAAGCGGTGTTGGAAATCCTGGAAAAAGTGAAAATAGATAAGTCCCCTGGGCCTGATGGCATTTATCCTAGGATTCTCTGGGAAGCAAGGGAGGAGATTGCAGAGCCATTGGCCTTGATTTTTATGTCCTCTTTGTCTACTGGAGTACTGCCTGAAGACTGGAAGATAGCAAATGTGGTTCCCTTGTTCAAAAAGGGGAGTAGGGATAACCCTAGTAACTATAGGCCGGTGAGTCTCACTTCTGTTGTGGGCAAAGTCTTGGAGAGAATTGTAAGGGATAGGATTTATGCACATCTGGATAGGAATAATGTGATCAAGGATAGTCAGCATGGTTTTGTGAAGGGCAGGTCGTGCCTCACAAACCTTATTGAATTCTTTGAAAAGGTGATGAAGGAGGTTGATGAGGGGAAAGCGGTAGATGTGGTATATATGGATTTTAGTAAGGCGTTTGATAAGGTTCCCCATGGTAGGCTACTGCAGAAAATACGGAGATATGGCATTGAGGGTGAGTTGGATGTTTGGATTAGGAATTGGCTGGATGGAAGAAGACAGAGGGTAGTAGTTGATGGCAAAGTTTCTTCATGGAGTGCCGTCACTAGCGCTGTTCCGCAAGGATCTGTTTTGGGACCATTGCTGTTTGTCATTTTTATAAATGACCTGGAAGAGGGGTTAGAAGGTTGGGTGAGCAAGTTTGCGGATGATACGAAAGTCGGAGGAGTTGTTGACAGTGAGGAAGGATGTGGCAGGTTACAGCAGGATATAGAGAAGCTGCAGAGCTGGGCAGAAAGGTGGCAAATGGAATTCAATGTAGCGAAGAGTGAGGTGATTCACTTTGGGAAGAATAACAAAAAGATGGGGTACTGGGCTAATGGTCGGATACTTGGTAGTGTGGATGAGCAGAGGGATCTTGGTGTCCATGTACACAGATCTCTGAAAGTTGCCACCCAGGTAAATAGTGCGGTGAGGAAGGCATATGGCGTACTGGCTTTTATTGGTAGAGGAATTGAGTTCCGGAGTCCTGAGGTCATGATGCAGTTGTATAAGACTCTGGTGCGGCCGCATCTGGAATATTGTGTGCAGTTTTGGTCGCCATACTATAGGAAGGATGTGGAGGCACTGGAACGGGTGCAGAGGAGGTTTACTAGGATGTTGCCTGGTATGGAAGGAAGATCGTATGAGGAAAGACTGAGACACTTGGGGCTGTTTTCATTCGAGAAAAGAAGGTTTAGGGGTGACTTGATTGAGGTGTACAAGATGATTAGGGGGTTAGATAGGGTTGACAGTGTGAACCTTTTCCCGCGTATGGAGTCGGGTATTACAAGGGGGCATAGCTTTAAATTAAGGGGGGGTAGATATAGGACTGAAGTTAGGGGTAGGTTCTTCACTCAGCGAGTCGTAAGTTCATGGAATGCCCTGCCAGTAGCAGTGGTGGACTCTCCCTCTTTATGGGCATTTAAGCGGGCATTGGATAGGTATATGGAGGATAGTGGGTTAGTATAGGTTAGGTGGGCTTGGATCGGCGCAACATCGAGGGCCAAAGGGCCTGTACTGCGCTGTATTCTTCTATGTTCTATGTTCTATATATCAAATAACAGATACCCAGGAGTGAGTTACCGCACGTAACCTAATTGAGGGTTCCGTGGGGACTTACACAGAGAGTAACAGGTACCGGGGCTTGAGTACAGACAGAAATCTAATTCAATTCTGGGCGATTTATATATGGAATAACATAGAGTTCAGAAGAGAGTTACAGACAGGAATCTATTCTGTGTTGGGGTGGGGAGTGGGGAGTGAGGGGTGGGGTGATGTGGGGTTCGGGAGTAGACGTTGTATACATGATGACAGATACCGGAGAGTGAGTTACAGACTTGGATCTAATCGAGCTTTGGGGGTTGGTTCAGTAACTGATGCCTGGGAATGAGTTACAGGCAGGGATCTAATCAGGTGTATTGGGGATGGTTTATACACAGAGTGTCAGATACCCAGGACTGTGTTACAGACTGGAATCAAATTGAATAGTTCATTGTGGTTTTATACAGAGTAACAGTTATTCAGGAGTGAGTTATCGAGATGATAGAAATTATAGAGTCATACAGCACAGAAACAGGTCCTTCGATCCAACTGGTCCATGCTGACCTGTTTTCCTGCACTGGGCTTACCCCGTTTGCACCATTTGGGGTGTTTCAGAACAGGAAGCACAGACTTATGGAAGTGAGTTGCACCTTGGAATCTAATTGATTGGGTTCATGGTAGTTTTTCTACAGAATTAAACATACCGAGCCATGAATTGCAAAACAAAATCTGACTGAGGATTTGAGGTGGTTTATGTAGAGAGTCGTAGATAAATGGAAATCAGTCAAAGATTGGAATTTAATCAAGGGGTGCGGGGTGTTTATATGTCGCATAACAGATCCTCAGGAGTGTGTTACAGACTGGAATCAAATCGAAGGTTTTTGGGTGGTTTATAATTGGAATAACAGATAAACAAGCGTGAGTTACAGATTGGAATCGAATTGATGGATCAAGAGGTTTAATTATAAGAAGAACAGATATCCAACTATGAGTTACAAACTGGAATCTACTTGTGAGCTTTGAGGAGGGTTATATGTAGAATAACTGATACCCGGGAGTTACGTACAGGCTGGAATCTATTCAAGGGGTTTGAGATGGTCTACGTAAATAGCCACAGATACATGGGAGTGAGTTATATATTGGAATCCTATCGAGGAATTCAGGATGGTTTGTATATAGAACAACAGAAACCCATGATTGAGTCACAGTTTGGAATCTAACTGAGGGTTTTGTGGTGATTTGTGTATAAAATAACAGAGACCCGAGAGTGAGTTACAGACTGGAATTAGTCAAAGTAGTCGGGCTGGTTTACACACAGAATACTAGAAACGCGAGAGTGTGTTATAGACTGGAATAGAATTGAGGGGAGTGGGTTATTTATATACAAACAACTGGATATGAGAGGGGAGAAATCAAGGGAGAAAGAACCCACCATTGACCAACTCAACAATGAGCTGAGTCACACAGCATTCAACTGCTGTATGTGGAGGTTTCCATGTGTTCTGAAAGATGGGAGAGAAACAGGCAGACCCTCAAACAGTGAGCACCAGGCAGGAAGGGACAGAAGGAGATTCGGATTTCCAAATGGCATCAGATCAGGACAGTGTTAGATTTAAACATTGACTCAGCAGAGATAACTTGGAAAGGGAATTGGAGAGACGTAAAATCACAGGAAGTTAACCTGCTCGTTCCACCAACAAATGATGTGTTCCCTATTTTACCAGGAAATAGAGTGGGACAATGACGAAAAGTTATCAGGTTATTGTTAGTCTGCACTGAGACATTTTAATTGATCTGTGATCAGTTTCCTGTTATAGTCATAGATACATAGAGATGTACAGCATGGAAACAGACCCTTCGGTCCAACCCGTCCATGCCGACCATTATGTCTTGAAGTCAGAAACTTCACTACTTTAGGTGACTCCCCACTTGCCTACTTTGAACACCGTCCCCCTCAGTTTTCCACATTCACTGAAGATATTAATATCCTTTTATAATGGGGCGGAAGTGAGAACTGCAGATGCTGGAGGTTGAAGTCAAGGAATTCCTGATGAAGGGCCTTTGCCCGAAACGTTGATTTTCCTGCTCCTCGGATACTGCCTGAGCTGCTGTGTTTTTCCAGCACCACAATCTCGACTCCTTTTATAATGACACTACCATGCTGGTGACAGTGCTGTCTATCTCGCACTGTCAAATTTATCTTCAATCCTGTGTAACTACAATGACACCAACAAACACACAACGTTGCATCCTACAGCTTTGTTTATTTGCAGATGCATTATTTTCTTTTATTTGGAGACAACACACAATTTGAACTCCCAGCAGGTCAGAGTGGGATTTGATAAACACTTGATTTAGGGATGGGGCCTAACCACACAGGATTCAGGCATGGAAACGGCTTTTGACACATCCCCCTCTCCCTTGCTGACAGAATTCCAGAGCCAAATGAGTCAGTCAGACATGTTAGGTGTGTTCCCAGCAGTCAGTTTGTGTTAGCACAGCACTGACGTTGACTTTATAAATGTGGAAAAGCAAGAGAGACTGACAATATCATTACAGTTTGAAAATATTGAACATTGGTCCCACACTAACATGTCAGATTCTCTGGGTCTTTTATTCATTTGTGGGACTTGGCCGTCTCTGGCAGGGCCAGCATTGATAGCCCATCCCTATTTGCCCTTGAGAAGGTGGTGCTGAGCTGCCTTCTGGAATCACTGCAGTCCACTTGCTGTGGGTTCAGCCACAATGTCGATAGGGAGGGATTTCCAGGATTGTGACCCAACAACTGTGAAGGAATACCGGTATATTTCCAAGTGAGGGTGGTGAGTGGCTTGGAGGGTAACTTGCAGCTGGTGGTGTTCCCAAGTACCTGCGGCCCTTGTCATAGAGTCAAAGAGATGTACAGCATGAAAACAGACCATTCAGTCCAACCCGTCCATGGTGACTGTATATCCCAACCCAATCTAGTCCCACCTGCCATCACCAGATCCATATCCCTCCAAACCCTTCCTATTCATATACGCATCCAGATGCCTTTTAAATGTTTCAATTGTACTAACCTCCGCCACTTCCTCTGGCCGCTCAGTCCATCTCACTCTAAAACTATGCCCTCTAGTTCTGGACAACCCCACTCCAGGGAAGAGACTTTGTTTATTTATCCTATCCATGCCCCTCATGATTTTATAAATCTCTATAAGGTAACCCCTCAGCCTCAAGCACTGCAGGTAAAACAGGTCCATCCTATTCAACCTCTCTCCGTATAGCAAGCCAACCGTCACAACATTCTTGTAAATCTTTTCTGAACCCTTTCAAGTTTCACAACATCTTTCCGATAGGAAGGAGACCAAAACTGCACGCAATATTCCAACAGTGACCTAACCAATGTCCTGTACAGCCATAACATGACCTCCCAACTCTTTTACTCAGTAATGTAATGTAATGTAATCTAATGTACTCTGACAAATAAAGGAAAGTATACGAAACACCTTCTTCACTATCCTATCTACCTGTTACTCCACCTTCAAGCAGCTGTGAACCTGCACTTCAAGATCTCTTTGTTCAGCAACACTCCCCAGCATCTTACCATTAAATGCATAAGTCCTGCTCAGATTTGCTTTCCGAAAATGCTCCACCTCACATTTATCTAAATTAAACTCCATCTGCCACTTCTCAGCCACTGGCACATCTAATCAAGAGCATGTTGTAATCTGAGAGAACCTTCTATGCTGCCCACTATACCCTCAATTTCCGTGCCATCTGCAAACTTAAACTGTACCTCTTATGCTCACATCCAAATCATTTATATAATGAAGAAATGTAGTGTACCCAGCAACGATCTTGTGACACTCCACTGGTCACAGGTCTCCAGACTGAAATAACAACCCTCCACCACCATTCTCTGTCTTCTACCTCTGAGCCAGCCAAATGACTAATTCTTCCTGTATTCCATGAGATCTAACCTTACTAACTAGTCTCCCACTGGGGAACCTATTGGACTGCCTTACTGAAGTCCATATAGTTAATAACTACTGCTCTGCCCTGATACTTATTCTGATGCTGATGCTGCCAGGCTTGCTGAGCTTCGCCAGCTATTTCTGTTTTATTTCAACCCAATTCAATTGGTGATGATGCCGGTGTTGTTAAGTGTGTTTGAGAATAGCGAGCACCCAGCTGGCAGGGGGATGGGGGAATAATGGGCAGCATGGCTGCCTTCCAAGCAGTTGGTATGGGTTCGGATCTCAGCCATCGCACGGTGGCACCTTTGAAGTGATGTTCAATGGAAAACCCCGAGATGAAGTCAATGAGATCCATCTGTCAGAAGTTTTCCAAATGTTTTAGGATGGGATACCAGCTGCTGTTACACTTCCAGAGCTGGCAAAACTCTGAGAGATTCTCTAAATGGTTGTTTCAACAGTGAGTGATTAATCCAGGAGAGTCAGCATGGGTTTCTCAGTGAAGGTTGTACCTTGCTCAATTTGAGAGAATTTCATTGAAAGATAAAGATTGATCGATGGAGAAAGTATTTGTGATGGGGATAAAATGGATGATAGGAATCGTGCTGCATTTGCGTGTCTGGAAGAACTCAGTGAGGGGAGTGTTAGACCCTCCGATCTGAGCTGGTTCAAGCATCCTTCAGGCACAACGTTGATGGGGCTTCACTGAGACAAACCCGAAACGCCGTGTGGCTGCTTTCCGTGCTGTCATCTGTCTCCAAGTCCCTGGCTCTATCTGACAGTGTGTTCAACAAGGGAAACTGACAGGTTACATTGATCATGGTGAAAGGTAAGGACGGACTGGTGATGCCTGACAAAGGAACAAGTTGTCAATGAGGAAATAGGATTTGTGCCACAATCTGTCCAACACTGATATTTGCATTCTCCTTTTTTAGCATCGTCTGGTTAATTCATTGTCACAGAATGCAGTGGAGGCCGGGATGCTAAATGTCTTCAAGGCAGAAATTGATAAATTCTTGATGTCACAAGGAATTAAGGGCTACGGGGAGAATGCGGGTAAGTGGAGTTGAAATGCCCATCAGCCATGATTGAATGGACTCAATGGGACTCGGAGTGGACTCGATAGGCCGAATTGCCTTGCTTTCGCTCCTATGTCTTATGGTCTTAACTCAGGGAAATAAAATGGGGAATTACCGGAAATTAGAGCAAATTTAATGAAAGGTAGGTGGTGAAATTAGCCAGGTTGTCAGTGCAGAGAGCCCTCACAAATACAATGTGTGTATTAGTTTGTTCAATACTATAACAGCTGTAGCATTCTATGATTCTGAATTATGATGGATTGTTCCACATCTCCACTTCCCCTTCAACTGCTGTAACGGGCTGTAATTTCTCTGTTCCTGCAGACACAGTTGGAACTGAAGGAATTTGGGCAATTTCAAAAGGCCACATCATGACAATGTCTCCACTAGGGTGAGGTGTTTCTGGCCAGATTGATAACAATGTTAGCTGCCAATTACACAGAGGTAGGGTTCTATTGAGCATTTTGGCACAAAGTCAGAGTGAGGTCATGGTGTTCCCAGTGACTCGCTGATGGGAACAGATCAAATAGTACATTGTGGTGCACTGTGTGTGGCAGTTTGAGAGGAACCACTCCAGCAGAATGACACATTCCCCGGTGACAGTGTCTCGACCTTGAAAGCCCACAATTATGTGTGAACCCGAGCCAGTGCAAAGGCTGTCCCTTACATTCCAATTGACCTGCCAGTCTGAAACAAGTTAATTTCTGTCACTGTTGTACAGGGCACCAAGTGTGTCTCCATCCTGTCCCATTCCCAATGTGGTTCAATGCTATCCGCTTCTCCCGAGGCTGGGAGAGATTCTCTTTGGTTTCTCGGCTTCTGGTTTGGGACATGGAGGTTCCATCTGTGGTCCCAATATGACCTGAACTGCCAAACATTTCTGAGCCAAGACTGATGTCAGCAACTGCTTATGAATTGGGGCCCTGAAGTACTTGGGGATATGCTGCACTTATTGTGTCGCATACAGACCTGAGCACCGAACTTTCCAAGGGATGTGTGAACGCTGCACATCTTTAAAAGAATTGTCCCAGGAATGTGGATATCAGCTATGTTGATAGTTTGGAGAAGCTGGGCACTTCTGTTTCGTTTGGAAGTGATTTTATTTAATAGGTGTCCTCAAAATTGTGGGTCATCTGGCCCAATAAAATGGAGTGAAGCGAACTCCCTCCCAGAGACGAGGAAGGCAAACGGACACTCAGATTATTGTCAAAACAGCAAATGGCAGAATGAGATGATTCCAAAACAAAAACATAGAATACTTTGTGTGGAGCTAAAATGATCCGTCTGAGCCTGGTTTGGAACTTGATTATACCAGAACGGTATTGAGTCAGCAACTGGGAAAAGCAAATCCATGCCACGGCAGGAGGGTGACAATGAGGGGACCTGAATTTCTCCAACACAGAGATGGGACGGACATGGTACAACGACAGGTCAACTACATTCCTACAAGTAATCTAGGATATGGGAATTATCTGAGACATGGATAATGACAGCCCATGGTAGAGCTACTGTAGAGGGCTCGCTAATGTCAGGGATTCATACAATAAATGGTCATGACTGACATCACGGAGACAATGTGAGGTACATTCCCTCAACACCAAGCTGCTGGACAAAAATCCAACACAAATTAGAAAGCAAATTTCGATGTTAGCGGGGCATTAAGGAAGGGGAAATTAGGGTTGATGCAGCAAACAAAATGGCATCCATCCACGAGAAAGCAATGTAATCTCTTTATGTGATGGCAGCATTATTACAACAGCAGGCTGCCTCTCTGCTCATAGGCGAGAATTACGAGTTTTTCTAATTAACACAGATTCCAATGATGATTCTTCCCTCGATGAGGTTATCCCTTCCCTGTCACAATCCAATTTCAGTGAGAAACATCTTCTACCAACTGGGAATGATAAAGTTGTCATCATCAGAGCTGCAACACCAATCTCCCAGTGGAGATCACACAGAATTTCATGGAAACACGCAGAGAATGTAACACCGCAGAGTTTAATGCTTGCATTTTTATGTGCAGAAATAAAGGATTGCCACTCTCAAGGTATGGTAGGAAGATCGTATGAGGAAAGGCTGAGGCACTTGGGGCTGTTTTCATTGGAGGAAAGAAGGTTTAGGGGTGACTTGATAGAGGTGTACAAGATGATTAGGGGTTTAGATCGGGTTGACCATGAGAACCTTTTTCCACGGATGGAGTCAGCAATTACGAGGGGGCAAAGCTTTAACTTAAGGGGTGGTAGGTATAGGACAGATGTTAGGGGTTGATTCTTTACTCAGCGAGTCGTGAGTTCATGGAATGCCCTGCCAGCAGCAGTGGTGGACTCTCCCTCTTTATGGGCATTTAAGCGGGCATTGGATAGGCATATGGAGGATAGTGGGCTAGTGTAGGTTAGGTGGGCTTGGATCAGCGCAATATCGAGGGCCAAAGGGCCTGTACTGCGCTGTATTTTTCTATGTTTCTCTGATCCAAGCCCACCTATATATACTCAATTGTTTTCCCCAGAGTAATAGAAGAAATATAGTACATTCCATAGTGATGTAATTGCTCCTTTTTGGTTTGTTTTTATTTACTTTTAATTGAATAACTTCACTTGAGGAAATTCCTCATGTTTTATCATTCTGTCCTCGTGGACATTTATCACTGATCAATATTATGACTTGCTCTCCAATTTTTACTTCTTCTCTGTATCGCTTGAAGCCTGTACATTCTGGAAAATTGACGTACCTATCCCTCTGCTTGCCTTCAGTGACATTAATGACTTCAATCCCTGTCTCTTAACTTGTGATATCAAATCCTTCGTCCTTGTTCTTCAGACCCGTTGCTTGAAAATCTTAACAATTTCAATTCCGCTTCACCGTTACTGGCTTTCTACATATTAGAACCACCTAATGTCTTTCCGGACTGTCTTTTCTCGATCTTACTCTGTATCTCCCCCTGATGACTCACCCCTCGGGATATCTCCCCCCCTTCAATCTTAGTTTCATCCTGCCCCAACAGAATGAACAATCATTACCGGAGGGATTCAGTTCTCATTCTACTTAAGGTGCAACTAGTATGGCTTTGCTACTACCTGACCAACAATTGTCACAATATCCCAGAAAGCAAATGCACCAAGATAAATTTCATGCATGCTTAAAACAAAAGTATGGTTTGTTCTTATCGAGGTTTGCAAAACAATTTAAGACAAATATAAATAAAATCCATGAGTGGTACAAAGACATCCAAAGGACTTGAGAGATAAGAGGTGCGTCAATGAGAATGATCGGGCAATATTCATCCCCGTAGAGAAGAAACCAACTGTAGAATCCTTAGAAAAAGGATTCTTGAATGAGCATCAGAAAAACCATGACATTCAAGTCAATGGATCACATGCTCAAAAGTGGGAAGAGTTGATAGACCGTAGTTTAGGCAGAGTAGCCTCGATGGTCCAAAGGCCTTATTATTTAGTGGGTGATTCGATGATTATGTGCCTTATGACACGAGGTAAGCCTCCCCCCACCCCTCCGCCCCGCTAACTTAAACGAGCAAGACAGATAAGATTTAATCCATGCGGTAATAAGAAAATTTGAGATGCAAAGAACTATCCCAAAATTCACTATTTAAAGTAAATATTAGCATCTTTGTTTAAAGTCGATCAGGGAATATTAACAAACATCTAATTACAACTCATTTATCTAACCCTATCGATTACCTTCCCCTCTACAATACTGGATGATAAAACACCTGATTAAGGTTTGCTGAAAAATTCAAATTTCAAAAAACAGCCACTGTTGAATCTTCTCTTGGCATCTTCCTCTGTAGGTTTGCTCTCCGGATCGGTGTCGATCTTCTTTTGCTGTGCAACCTCCTTCTCCAGACAGGTAACTCTCAGAGAGTTCTGATGAGCAGCCTACATTTATTATTATTTTGGCAATTCTCTCTCAACTGATCAAGTTTTTTTTCTCCTGGTTTTATACCCCAAAACATTGCATCGCTTCATGGATTTGATATTGTCAAAATACCAAATTCAAATTTGATTAGAATGTGGTGTCTTGGGGCACAATGTAAACTGACTGGTTGAATTTGCATTTGCTTTTGTCTCACAGCAACTCAGCCAGTGCTACCTGTTCTGACCAAGCGTTACATTGTAATCTTGTTCTGGGCTCTGTGCCTCTCTATTTTTGCTAGCTTTCAACTATCTTAAAGTTACAGCACCCCTTACGTCATTAATGATTGCAAAAGAATAAAAATCGTTACAAGTCAATTATTTTTTCAGAAATGTGGAAAACCACAATATTACTCGCTGAAATCACAGAAACCCAAGCTCACACGGACGTTATGTATCATACATCATATTTAATATAGCACATAATTTATTCAACATGTAATACATGTCACACAGTTTACATTACAACATCTTGCAAAGGTGTCCAGCACACTGGCCAGCATCTTGAAACAGCACACTACGTTTCAGTGATGTTGTGAATAAAATATATCAATTTGCATTTCAGCTTGATGAATCCCCATTAGAACTGGAAAATGATTGAGATGTCCCTTTTTTAATGTGGAAATGGAGGCACGAAGAAACTAGTAGAACAAAGGCAAGAAAAGGGCACAAGGCTCTGGTAGGAAGAATGTTGCTGGTGATTATGTGTGGTGAGGGATGAAAACACAACAGAAATATCTGGACAAAGTAATATTTTCTGGAATAGATAAAATTTGCAGGATTCTTTCCTGGAACTACTAAAGGGTGAAGTGAAGTTTGATACGTCCAGTGATCATCTGTGTCACAGGGGAACTTGTCTCATAAGATTCTTCTTATCGAGAAAATGGCATTGTATACATCATTACATCTGTATCATTAATGCACGTCAGAATTGAAGTATGCAGACAGTGTGCCTTATGAGACTTGACAATCCAAAAATCCAGTTTCAAAAACACATTTTTCATAACCTTTGGTTTTTTACAAATACCATGTAGTCACTTGGCAATAATTCATCTTTGGTCAACATAGAGCTCCGTTTCATCAAAGTTTTCGTCATTTCTTTCCACCCAAAATTTGTAAGTTCTGAAACAAAACAACAGATTCATGGCCTATTCCACAGGAGAATATAAAGCTTAGAACTTGGGCTGGCATGATGGGTCAGGGGTTAGCATTGCTACGTCACAGTGCCAGGCAGCTGGGTTCAATTCCCGTCTCGGGAGACTATTGGTGTAGAGTTTACACATTCTTCCTGAGCCTGCAAGGGTGTCCTCCCGAAATCCAAAAGATGGGCAGACCAGTTGAATTGTCCATGCTAAATTACCCGTAGTGTGAGGTGCATTAGTCAGGATTAAATGAAGGGATATGGGTCTGGGTGGGTTTCTCTTTGGAGGATTGGTGTGGGTTGTTGGGATAAATTGCCTATTTCCACACTAATGTACAAAAATACATGAAGGCCCTTCAGACCACTGTGTGCGTGCTGTCCATGTCGTCGTAATAAACATACACCATTTGTCTGCACATGGTCCATTTGTCAATTCGTTGGCTTTTCATGCATCGATCTGAATGCTTTTAAGGTGCCTCTATCGTATCCATTTACCCTGGCAGCATACTCCAGGCCCTGTTCACGTGCTGTTTAAAAAGATTTTTGTGTTGCAAATCCCCCTTAAACTCTTTACTCCCCCCCCCCCCCCCGCCAACTAACATCAAGCTCTGCAGCCCATTATGTGACATTTCCACCCCGGGAAAAAGGCTCTGACTATCGAACCTATCAATTCATCCCACCATTTTCCAATTCTATCAGGTTTTCCTTTGGCCTCTGAACCCTCTTGAAGTCATTAATCCAAGTACATCCCTCTTCTACTGATAACTAATGGATTCCGATCCATGAAATATCCAGGTAAACCGCTTTTGCACGCTTTACAATGACTTCATATCCTTTCCTATATTTGCAAACAGAACTGCACGCAATACTCCAATGTGACTCAAATCTTACATGCTTACAATATTACTGGCCAACTATCGCAGTGAAGGATCACACCGATGTCAAAAAAAACATAGCATTTTCCTTCTTTACTACCTTATGCACTTGTGTTGTCACTTTCGGGTACAAATGGTATTTATCCCACCTCATACTTCATCCACAATGAAAAAGAAATCTGAAGTAAGTTTGGAAAGCGTCAAATTGAATTCGATAAAATCTACAATTAAGTTTAGATTTAATTAAAATTAAACTAGTTTGATGGATATCATGTAACTATTTAAACCGCTGGAAATAACATCGAGTTTACGATCATGCTTCTTCGAAGGAAATTTGCCTGTCTTACCGGGCGCAGACTACATGTTATTAAAGAGATATGAACAATCCGGTTAATTCTGAAATGGTCTTTGAAGCAGATTCGGAAGCCAGTCATGTGTGTAGATAATTGTGAAGTAAAATAGGTTTTGAATTATCATTGAGAATTAAATTATTCATTTCTCTTGTGTGGTCATGTATACATATCACCTACGCATATAAACATAAAAATCAATGTACTTCTCGGTCACAGTTAACTGTCAGAATCAACATAGTGGGATGATTAACCATCGTAGCCCCAACTTATTTTGAATAGTATTACGAGCATTATTGGCTTCGTCGGAATTAATTATTTTCTGACACTTTTGTCGTGTGAAATTCATTTGAAAATTATCACTTCTAATCTGGAAGTTGTGCAGCTCATTAAGCACGCGGACATGGTTTATTAGGGTTCTGAGATGTCACTAATATCGTACAACCTTTGAACATCATTGGTCGAGGTGGACAAATGTGATAATTCCACATTTATTAAGATGTAATGCATCACTTGTTATGGTTGGTCTGAGCACACTGGGCTGAGGAACACCTGAATTGGCAAGGTGTGATAAGTGTACATCCCTATCAAGCATAACAAACTTGTATGATTCCTGCTTTGACAGTCCTGAGACTTCCCGCTGGCTGCAATTGATTTCAGATGCATTTGGATTCTTCGATGTTGTGATTATTCAATAACTTACTCCAGGTCATGGGGAGTTAGCCATAGTATGTGCATTTCCTGATCTCGCTCATCCATATGAGCCAAATGGAACAGAATTTGTTCCTTTCAGCAAGTTCTGCAGAAATTGAGCATAGTTGAGAGGATGGAACGTTGATCAATTTTGCTGAGACCTCGTATAAATGTTACTAATAGGAAACAATTGGACAAACTGATCTTGTCATATTCTTTGTCAAGTAATTGTCATCTTTCCCCAACAATGCACTGCTGCAGACTTGGGCAGTAAGCAAGTCACCCTAAACAATACTTGAGACAATGGGATTGATGCAATTTTCTGCTGTCAGGTCTAAAGCAATTGGAAGATTGACCTCTGTATTAGATGACATGCCTGCACTATTTATAACGTCTGGATTTGCACAAGTTGTTCGGAGGACTGGGTTCGTTAACGGCCATATGTCTGTTGAACATTATCCCATTGTTGGAATTTATACATCACAGATTCATGTCAGGTGGATGTGAAGGTGGTTCAATTTCAGTTACTTTGCTGAATAGTTTGTATCATTGAAGAACCTCTATGGTTTGGTGAATCATTACAGATTGGGGGATACTCTGGAGTTGAACCTCAAGCACTGGTTGGAGAATGTCTGTTTTTTGGATGATATTACTCAATATATATTAGATTGAGGGACTGGGCATTCAACTTACAATCTGATGTGTTGGGGTCATTTGTGTTAATTATACTCATTTCAAAAGTCGAATCGACTGTATTGTTTGAAACATGTGCTTCTTGGAACTGAAGTTCATTTGAAATGTTTTATTGCCTCGAACCTCCGTCGAATCCCTACACTGTGGAAACGGGTCATTTGGCCCAACACATCTATAACGACCGTCTGGTGGGTATTCCACTCAAACCCATTTCCCGACCCCATTTATCTACATTTCCCCTAAAGCACCTCACCTACACATCCTGAACATTATGGGAAATTAATCTGATCTGCACATCTTTGTATTGTGGTAGGAGATTGGAGCACATAGAGGATATCTATACAAACACAGGGAGAATGTGCAAACTCCACACAGACAGTCTCCCGAGGCTGGAATCGAGTCTGGTCCCTTGAGCTGTGAGGCAGCAGTGCTCACCACTGAGGCTCCATGCTGCACGAGGTAGAGATACTGAATGAGTTGATGTCATAGAAGTAGATTCAGATTTTCATTGAGTGTCTGTTTCAGTGTGTGCATATGGAGAGTGTTTGTTTTGTGTGGTTGCAATTGTCTTGCACAGTTGTGAAAATTGCTGCCTCAGAGGACAGCAATTGCTGGAATGAACAGAACTTGACAGGCCTGGAGACAGTGTTTAAATATAGGTTTGTGAAATTGTGAAATAATTCCACCCGTCCACACAAATTGTGAAGGCAGGCTGATTGTAAATATATTCATATCAAAGAGGAGATTTAATGTACTTTATAAATCTGAGATATGAAGCAGGCATCAGTAATATTGATGACAATGGTATGATGGAATAAACATCGATTTACAAAACTGCGGATGCTGTGAATCAGAAACAAGAAGCACAGATATTGCCGGAAAGGCTCAGCAGATCTGGCAGCATTTGTGGAGAGAAATCAGGTTTAACATTTCGTGTCGACTGACGCTTCCTCAGAACTGTTGACTCCTCGGTCAGCTTAGATGCAGAAGATAGTCTGAGGGAGGGGGTAAGGAGTAAGGGAATATAATCCGAAGGAAGAGAAGGAATGTTCAACAAATTGATATGGCCCAGGAAACTGACTTGCAAATTTAGAAACCTGCCTCGCCAGGTCAATCAAGCAATTCTGATAGATGTTGAAAATGTTCTTTGCTTGTGTGATTAATGATCATCAGGTTGTCCATATACACCAGACAACCGAGTAATCCAGAAACAACTTCCTTGGCAAGTCTTTAAATTGTGGCTGATGCAATTTTCATGTCAGATGGTATGTCTTTAGATTGGTATAGTCCGTTATATGCCACAAATGCCAAATTGTCTTCTCTCTTTAAGTTGAAGGTACCTGACAGTACCCACTGAGTATGTCCAGATTGTGTTGCCGATAGAATGAAGAGAGGAAGTATTGCGAATTAAATGTCTTTAGTCATCCAGGATTAAGGAAGATTCAGGCCAAGAAATAGAAGCATTTTATTGTTTTGGATTGTGCTAAGACGCCGTTGAATTTTTCTGTACCTTCATTATGTACCAAGAAAGGCATAGGTAGAAATAAATTCATAGCCTTTGATGTCAATTCCCACATTTCAATAACCTTTAGACGGGTTATAATATATTGTGTACGTCGCCGAACTAAAAACAAAAGTGGGAACCAATATTTTCTAATTGTAATGGGTGTGTCTACCAGGCTTCCAGAGACAATTCCACGATGGAATGTCAGGGCATAAAGATTGTGGCGGAGCTGCTTGCTTTACATAGGAAGATTCAGTCAGACTAAAGGTTCAATTTTACTGCCGAATTCTTCAAGGAGGTGATGGACAGTTCAGGCATCAGTCACTTTACGTCCAGTGTGCACCATCCTGAATCTCAGGGAGTATTGTAAAGATGGCAGCAGGCCCTAAAGCTCACTTGAGCACTTACTGCCAGGATTACCAAATGATCCTATTTATATTATTTACTATTAGGGATGCTTCACATGAAGGGACTCCGTTTACACCACTCGAATTGGCATTCAGACAGAAGTAAGAGGGCATTTAAAATTAATTATGGAAAAGTTGGCAGTCCGAGGTTGAGGTTGGATTAAATTTCTGAGGTGAGAGAAAGATTCAAAACAGTCGATGAATTAGCTAGACAACATTGGACGGTGGCACAGCACCGAATGAAGCACGAAGCAGATAACAAATCTAAAATCCGTATGTTTGACGTTAAAGATAAATAATTTGTGCTGTTAGCCGTGGTAGGAGATTCTTTCAGAGCAAGATTTAATTATCCCTATCAGATTGAGAAGAATTTAACTCAGATCAATTATCTGGTAAAGATACCAAATAGAAAAATAGACTTTCAAGGATATTGTTTGAGCATGGTGGAATTGTACTATGGTATCAAGGAAGCAGGTATTGTTTCCTGCACTCAATGTGAGTAATCCATTAGTGATGATTTGGATTTTGATGTGCCACCGAAAAAGATTGAAGGATGAAGAAGTCCTGAGGGAATTTGATAGGGTAGAGCTCTATCTGTCCCAGGAGAAGAGAACTATATTGAATGATTTTTGTTACCGTGCTATGGGCACCTATGCAGAAATGGAAGAGGGAGGACTATGGCCATAGTCGATGAGGCTGACAAAGGGAAAAAACAACAACCGTACAGGTTCAATCTTTTGAAATAAACGCAGCTTCAGAAGGAAGTGGAAATTCATTGAGATGAATTAAAGCAAATGTAGTTTGCCAAACCTGTTTACGAAATTTGAAGTTATTGAACTATTCTGCTAAGACTATCTGTAGATCAACGCTATGACTAAATCTGACTCACAATCAATTCCCAAACTGAAGATTTGTGTGGAGAAATCTGGACATGACATCACAAAGTTCGACTTCTTTTGTGATTAGGGTCAAAGTCAGAGAGAACAAAAGATGTTTCTGCTTTTGTGATCCCAAACGGGCTATGTTAATTTAAAGTTTTGAAATTAAAACTGCAACAGCTACTTTTCAAAGTCTTGTGAACAGACCTGTTGTAGAGTTGACCAATTGTGCTGACTTAGTGATATTTAGCCATTCGTTGAAATATCACATTGAAAATTTGGTAGAGTTCTTTGAAAGACTATGGCAGGGACGTTGATCATAAACTTGCAAAACGAGGAATTGTGAAGGTGGAAATGGCATTCTTCGGGCACAGCAACGGAAGTGGGTGATAACACTGAGGAACATGAAGGTGAAGTCCATCGAGGAATTCCCAAAACCATCCTCAAAGAAGGAAGTACTACGAGTTTTACAATTGAGCGGATTCTACAGGAAAATTGTTCCAAACATTACTAAACTTTTAGTTCGTAGTTAGGGGGACAACCTCCACTTCATAATAACGTGGATTTCACTCCTGCATACATTACATCATCTGTGACATAGCTACCATTGAAAGCAGCTGCAGCATCACTTTCGCGCTCTTATTCACAAAGGCAAGTATACCATTTGCCTTCTTAACGAGGTCACCCACCTGTTCTGATCACAGACTTCTTATGCAGCACCATTCAAAGCAACGACGTTGACAATCTGGCAGCATAAGGGCTGTCTCACGTTGAAACACTACTCTCTACAATTTCCCCACCACGCCATTATCTAAAACTTCCGTTGTTCTCTTGAATTGTTTCCTGTATTCTGATTTGGTCTATCTTTGCTTGCAGTTGGGTTGCTAGTTCATCATCATGCTTTGGTATACATGGTGAACTGTAAACTTATGCTGGACCAGATAGCCTTATATTTATCTGTACAGTAACTGCAGAAGACAAGTTGGATTGATTCATGTGCTAATCCATGTTTGTACTGGTCCAGGTTCTAATTAGCAAAATAGAAGGACTATACGAAATCCTCAGAGAAAGTTGACAATACTTGTTTAATTGACTGCCAAGACTTTATACGTAATATTAAGTAGTTATTTATTTTGCATTTGAAGAAGATAATCTCATTTCAGACACCAAGAATGCAAGCCCTCTTAGAACCACTGTCTCACACACACACGGTGCACATGCACACATGTTTTCACACATACTCTCACACAAACTTTTTCAAACATTCTCATTATATCAAATACACTAACTCAAAGTCACACACGCAGTCTCTCTCGTTCTGTCTCACTGTCACACACAAATGCAGAAATGCAGAAAGACCCGCTCACTCTCTCCCACATACAGTCACTGACGCACATGAGCAATTCCTGCCTCGCATACATGCGCTGGTCTTTATCCAGGAGTTCGTGTTTTCATTTTAATACTTATATTTTGACGGTTCATGAAGACGTCGGTGCAGCTATAGGTCTTTAAATAATTCTTTGCGGTTACAGGCATCTGGTCTGCTCTCTGTGTCGAACGAAATCTAATTGATCAGTGAATTGAGACAATTTGTGCACTCAATGTGCAATTCAATGACAATTTTCTGGAATAACGGGACTTTCATTTTCAAAGTTTCTCCCTCTGAGGGGTAACGCTACAATACTTTGCTGAGGATTGTGGACTATCGTGGCTGTTCGGGCCATGTGTCCTGTCAGCAGAGTCTTCAAATCTCTACCCTCAATCCTTCACTTCTGGTCTTATTAGTTGAATGGACTTCCGCACAAATTGACAAAATATTTAATTTGTATGTTGATTGCCAGAATTGTGAGGGCCTTGTGGGAAATCATTGCAATTTGAGAAAAAATTATATCCTTCACTCTCAGAAGAGTTTTTCGGTGCTGAAAACAGTGCAAAACATAATTACTTGTCAGTGAGTGCCTCAATGCATAGAGGAAAATGAGAGAACCAGGGCAAACCTATATCAATTTTAGACAGGTTAAGTAAACTAATTATGACAGGTGAATATTCGAAGCCAATGCAACACCAGACACTCTTCGACCTCTGAGAGAGGTTTACACCCTTGATGAAAGTCAAATCTCACCACCTGGAAAAGTATTCAAAGCTGATGCATTTGTAACTGCTTAGCCGGAGAGTAACCCCCTGCTGGTTATGAGTTATTCTCTGAAACTAAATGCTTTAGTTTTATGTCCAGCTCATAAATTGGAAACGAAGCTGGGTACATACAGTGAATGATTGGCAGTTGGCTGAACTGCAATACGAACAAAGGAATATTGTAGTTGGAAACCGGAGTAGGGAATTCATTCCTCTGCCACTCCTCTGCTCGCTCTGCCATTTAATATTTTCAAGGCTGATCTTATCCTGACCTCACCTCCACTATCCTACCAAATGCCTATAGCCCTTTATGATACATTTAATCAGAAACACATCTATTTCTTTCTTGAATCTGTTGATTGATTCTGTCTCCACTTAACTCTGGGGCAGTAAGTTCCATATTAACAAACCCCTGAAAAATTAGTTTCTCCACATCTCAGTGTTGAAGGTGCCTCCTCTAAATCTATCACTATGACCTCATTTTCGAGACTCTATCACAATGGGGAAAATCTGATCAACATATCCAGCTTATAAATGCCCTTTAGTATTTTAAATACCCCAATCAAATCGGCTCAATTTATTCTGAACTGGATGGAGTACAAGCCCGAGCTATTTAAACCCTCATCGTTTCACAGCCCTTCCATCCCTGGGAAATAACCGGATGAACCTCCTCTGACCGGCATCCAATACCACCACATCCTTCCTCAAGCGAGGAAACTCATTTCTGAGTTGATCATTAGTAATGATATCCGAAGGTCCAATATTTGCTTCCACTATTCACTTCCTGTTTATACGCTTATAGAGGCTTTTGGTATCAGTGCTTATGTTTTCTGCTAACTTAGCTTCTCTTAGCTCGATTGATTCTGCTCTGAGTGAATCTTTGCTGACATTTAGAATACTCCCACTGCTCCAGAGCTTCACTAACCTTCACCAATGAAATGTTTAGTGTTTATGCTCTCATTGACTTCCTGGATGATTTTGAACTATTTTACAATTCATATACTTCAATTGAGATATATTTAGCACCTCCCTCAGCATTTGCCACTGTTCTTCAGCTCTTCCAGAGCTTCATTTTTTCCCCAAGCTACTCCGACCAACTCCTGCCTTAGGCCTGCATAACTGCTTTTTCCCAACACTAAAAGTCTCATATAGGACTCTGTCTTCACTCGAGTATGACGAGGTCACTCCCTCCAAGTGGATTGTAAACGACAAGTTCATTTACCAATGTTTCATCGTTTCACAATATCAAATCAAAAAGTGCCAATTCTCTCGTTGGCTCCGTGACATGTTGCTTTAAGAAATAGCACCTTACACTCTGAACATGCCGTCGAGGCTCCCCTAACCACGTTAATTAATCCTATCAATACCTATGTTTAAGTCGCTCATAACGGCCATTGCGCCTTTCTCAAAAGCCCTCCTTTTTTTCCTGGTTTATGTCATGCCTTACTTCATACGTACTCTTCAGGATTATGTAAATTATTCCTATCAATGTGTAGGAGTACCTTGCTTTTTTATTTCCATACAGACAGATCAACCATTTTTGTCCCTCATGTCAATATCAAATCTCAATACAAACTTGATCATATCCTTCATCAATATAGCAACTCCCCCTTGTTTCTTCTTGTCTATCCTTGCAGAATGTTGAATATCCTTGGATATTTAACTACCAGTCCTGATCATCCTGTCACCATTTTTCAATAATCCCAACGAGGTCGTACCTAGTTGTCTCTATTCGTCTCGTCAGCACAAATGTCTCCTTCTGTGCTGCATAAACAAAGCCCTGGGTAGTTGCCGCTTGGAGTACTGTGATTAGATGTGGTCAGTCCACCTTGGGAAGGACATATCGAACTTGCAGGGAGTACAATATACACGTATCAGTCAAAACTAGCCATCTAACTGTTTAAATCCCGTGTGCTCATCCATTGGCCCACAGTCTTGGCATTGTAAGTGCACATCTGAATACTTCCTCAATGCTGTGTCGTTCAGGCATCTAAGAAGGAGTATAGCATAGACTTATGACGATGTTTCTTAAACTTCATGGATCAAGCTATTTCAGGAAAGCATATCGAAATTTTGTCCTTTCCCTGCGAATTTGAAAAGTTATGTTGTGATAGATGTGCTGTAAAGTTTCAAGATATAATACGGAAAAGACTGGGAATTTAGAGATAGAACATCTCCATATGTTGGTGATTCTCGAACTCGGGAGCATGGTCTGAGATTTCGCACCAGACAAGTCTGGGGAGACATTAGAAAATGCATTTCCAAACAAAAGGTGTTCACAACTCAATTCCACAAATGGAAGGGAATAGAATATAGAACATAGAAAAATACAGTGTAGAACAGGGATTTTGGCCCTGTATGTTGCGTCAACCTGTGAGCAAATCTAAGCCAATCCCCCTACACTATCCCATTATCATCAACATTCGTATCCAAGGACTGTTCAAATGCACCTAATGTCACTGAGTTAGCTGCATTGGTAGGCCGGGAATTCCATGCCCTTATCACATTCTGAGTCAATACCTGCCTCTGCGTCTGTCTTAAATATATCCCCCTTCAATTTGCAGCTATGGCCCCTCGAACAAGCTGACACCATCATCCGAAGAAAAAGACTGTCACTGTCCATCCTGTCTCATCCTCTGAGCATCTTGTATGTCTCTTTTAAATCCAATCTAAGCCTTCTTCTCTCCAAAGAGAACAGAACCAATTTCCTCAGCCTTCTCTCATAAAACCTTCCCTCCAGCCCAAGCAACATCCTGGCAAATCTCCTCTGCAACTTTTTCAATGCCTCCACGTCCTTTCTGGAATGGGACGACCAGAACTGTACACAATGTTACAAGTGAGGCCACAATAGCATTTTGTACAGTTGCAGCATTACATCATGGCTCTGGAAGTCAATCCCTCTAACAATCTAACACACCGTATGCCTCTTAACAGCGCTATCAACCTGGGTGGCAATTTTCAGAGATCTATGTATTTGGGCACCAAGATCCTTCTGCACAGCCACACTACCACGAATATTTCCATTGACCCAGTATTCTGCCTTCCTGTTATTCTTCCCAAAGTGAATTCCCAAAGTGAGTCATTTATCTGCATTGAATTTCATATCTACATTGAAATCCATGGCGTTGGAGATTACGGAACTTGATTTTGATTCCTGAAGACGTGAGTCTCCAAGAGGAGGGCTTTGCAGATGTACCAGCACTATGGACTATAGAATGTTGGATAAGTTGTTAATATTATATCTGAGAGAAGGATTCAAATGTTGTTCAAAGTTTAAAGGGGTCTCAGCCAAAGACACTTGCCATTGGCATATGGAGTTAGAACAAAATGCTGAAGAAACACTTTAGGTATGTCAACACCTCTAGAGAGACAACAGAGTTAACTTTTTGAGTGCAGTGATGCTTCTTCAGAACTGGAAGCAGCTTGGAAAATGAGGAATTTCTGCTGCTGATGCGTCGTTGGATGCGGGTCTGGTGGGTGGGAAAAGGAACAATAAGATAAGTAGTGAGGGAGCCGAGAGAGAGAGAGAGAGCGAGATCAAACGACAGGTCGGCCAAGGCAATTTTGATGGTAAGCCAGGCAAGAAGACAAGCTGTACTGGTTACAATAAGCTCTCTGAGTTGGTAACAATGAGTTGGTACCAATGAATGTAACCCATTTCATGATAGTGTGCGTAGTGTTGTTCTACCAAGGAATGGAGAATTAACACTTTGATATTATTGAACTCGATTTTGAATCCTGAAGTCTTTAGGGTCTCCAAGTGGACGGTTGTTTGCAGCTGTACCAGCACTATGGACGATTAAGAAAATTAGCTTTGACAGAAATAGGTTTTATAGAGCGGTTCTCTGATTGTTTCCTGGTTGGTTGACATCTTGTTGGTGTGAAAACTTTGAGGAGAAAGTGAGGTCTGCAGATGCTGGAGATCAGAGATGGAAATGTGTTGCTGGAAATCTGCTCCCAGGAGGACCAGTTGCAAAAACCCACGTCCCAGATGGCCTCCTTCTTCAAGGACCGCAATTTCCCCCCCGACGTGGTCGACGATGCCCTCCACCGCATCTCTTCCATTTCCCGATCCTCCGCCCTTGAACCCCGCCCCTCCAACCGCCACCAGGACAGAACCCCACTGGTCCTCACCTACCACCCCACCAACCTCCATGGACAGCGCATCATCCGCCGCCATTTCCGCCTCCTCCAAACGGACCCCACCACCAAGGATATATTTCCCTCCCCTCCCCTATCAGCATTCCGCAAAGACCACTCCCTCCGTGACTCCCTCGTCAGATCCACACCCCCCACCAACCCAACCTCCACTCCCGGCACCTTCCCCTGCAGAGGTGCAAGACTTGCGCCCACACCTCGCCCCTCACCTCCCTCCAAGGCCCCAAAGGAAACTTCCATATCCGCCACAGATTCACCTGTACCTCCACACATATCATCTATTGCATCCTTTGCACCCGATGTGGCCTCCTCTATATTGGGGATACGGGCCGCCTACTTGCGGAGCGTTTCAGGGAACACCTCTGGGACACCCGGACCAACCAACCCAACCACCCTGTAGCTCAACATTTCAATTCCCCCTCCCACTCCACCAAGGATATGCAGGTCTTTGGACTCCTCCATCGTCAGACCACAGCGAAACGACGGTTGGAGGAAGAACGCCTCATCTTCCGGCTAGGAACCCTCCAACCACAAGGGATGAACTCGGATTTCACCAGTTTCCTCATTTCCCCTCCCCCCAGCCTGTCTCAGTCAAATCCATCAAATTCAGCACCGCCTTCCTAACCTGCAATCTTCTTCCCGACCTCTCCGCCCCCACCCCAGTCTGACCTATCACCCTCACCTTGACCTCTTTCCACCTATCACATTTCCGACGCCCTCCCCCAAGTCCCTCCTCCCTATCTTTTATCTTAGCCTGCTGGACCAACTTTCCTCATTCCTGAAGAAGGGCTAATGCCTGAAACGTCGATTCTCCTGTTCCCTCGATGCTGCCTGACCTGCTGCGCTTTTCCAGCAACACATTTCCATCTTGTTGGTGTGCACGGTGTAGGAAAAGCCTCTTGAAGCAATGAGGTTGCACTTGTCGAGAGCAAATACTGAAGTATTCCCATCCCATATTACACCAATTTTATCCCTGTCCATTGCCGCCATTACTTCAGCTGAAAACTCAATTAAGTTGTCAGATACGACCTCCTCTGAACGAAGCCATCTCTACTATCTGGTATTAACTTACCATTTTTCCAAGTGGATATTGTTTACCTTGGTATCTCAAGTCACATCTAAATGCTTCTTAAATGTTTAAAGGGTTTCTGCCTCAATTACCCTCACAATCACTGTCATGGTATTACAGAAGTAAGTAGGTCAGACGAGGTCCTTCGACCCAAATCTACTAAACTGACAAGAAATACTTACTAGAAATGTAGCCGTTGGGCTACACAAAACTTCATTCTCAAAACAAAATGTGTAAGTCGACACTTGCCCCACTTTCATGCACTAGGCCGATAATTGTGAACTTTCTGACATTTCAAGTCTTCATCTGAAATACTTTGAAATAATCTGAAATGCATTCTCAACTACCCTGCCGGACAGTGCATTTCTGACCGCCAAATAACCCTATATATTTTGTAACATCTACTGTCATTCAAGTTCACCTGATGCTCCCTGGTGCAATTTATCTCCACCACTTTCCCAGGTAGTGCATTCCAAATTCTGATAACTCATTGTGTAAAAGCGTTTTGCTATTACGAGGGGGCATAGCTTTAAATTAAGGGGTGGTAGGTATAGGATAGATGTTAGGGGTCGGTTCTTTACTCAGCGAGTCCTGAGTTCATGGAATGCCCTGCCAGTAGCAGTGGTGGACTCTCCCTCTTTATGGGCATTTAAGCGGGCATTGGATAGGCATATGGAGGATAGTGGGCGAGTGTAGGCGAGCTGGGCTTGGATCGGCGCAACATCGAGGGCCAAAGGGCCTGTCCTGCGCTGTATTCTTCTATGTTCTATGTTCTATGTTTCTCATCAACTGGCTCTTGCTGACAGACTTCATATTGTTATCAGCAAGTTACTAATTATAATTGGAAAACGATATCATTCTTTACACTGTCAAAATTGATCATAGGTTTAAGCATTCCAAACAGGTCACTTATTAATGTTCTCTGCCTCAAGGAGAAAATGACTATTCACTCTATCCTTTCATTGGATCCAGAATTCCTCCATAATTCTTCTAAAACTCCATTTCACTCTCACCTGGGCATTAAGATGTTCCATACTGAAGCTGCCCACAGCTGAATATAAAACTCCAAATGCGTCTTCCAGATAGTTTTTCTAGGTCTGTCACCGCCTCATTGCTTTTATCTTCCACGCCTCGATGTAAAAACCGTAGTATTCTATTCCTTTCTCAATAACTGTTTCACAGTGCCTCACAGCACCAGGTACCCAGGTTCGATTCCAGCCTTGGGCGACTGTCTGTGTGGAGTTGGCACATTCCCCTCCTGTCAACGTGGGTTTCCTCCATGTACCCCGGTTTCCTCTCACAATCTAAAGATTATGTGAATTAGCCATGCTAAAGGGTTCAGGGATGTTTAGATTAGGTGCATTACTCAGGAGTAAATATAAGATAATGGAGTAATGGGAATGGGTATGAGGGGATTTGTGTTTCGAGGGTCAGTGCAGACTTGTGGGGCTGAAAACTCTGTTTCCAAATTGTAGCGATTTCATGATATTCTATGATGTTTCAACTTCCCTGGCAACCATCTGAAATGCAAGCACATTAACCCTGAAGTCTCTCTGCTCCTCTACGTCCAGCGAAGTTGTACCATTCAGTCTGTATTGCCTCTCTGTTCTGTCTATCAAAAAGCATCGTCACCTGTACCTATTTATTGCAATTTATCTGCCAGGTGTCTGCCGATTCTGCCAACATACGAATATTCATTCGAAGATGATCAGTGTCATCCTCATTACTGACAAACCACCTTATCATTTGCGAATCCATGTTCGAGTATTATCCTCTCTGTTGCGTTTGAGATTCTCTTCCTTTTTCTGACAGCTATTATTATCGTGGCATGCATCACATGTCAATCATTTCCTTCCTTATTTTCTCATCAGTATAGTTAGTCATCCAAATTCCTACCATTTTGGATGCCTCAAATTTATTTCTGATGGGCATGCAGTAAGCATGCACACTATCCAACTATATTTCAACTATATTATCCCATTTTTCATGCATTGTTTCTTATCAACGTGCTCCAATTTAGAATTTAGACCCATAACATCGTTCATTTTCCAGATGCAATATTAATCATTGAGTGGTGTTTATATACTTTGAACTGAATATCGAAAATGATTAAGTTGTTATGCTATTGCCTAACTGCTTCTCCACTCTGATGCTCCGCACTTGGCCTGTCTCAGTTTTGTAGGATCAGATACAGTACTGCCCCGTTCTTTGTAGGACTAGAAATGCTCAGTTCTCGGAAGTTCTCCCGCGCACTTTACAGGATTTCACCCCTTCTGACAGCGCACACTCCTGTAATCTATCAGCCACAAAAACAGCCATCCAATCAGATGGAATGCCGGCTGGCGCCAGTGCATGAACTCGTTGCTCCTCACCCCCGCAGCAAGTTGGTCCACAGCAGAAGACAGTTTATTGATCCTTCACGTCCTCAACATTACTAGCCAAAACACCACCTGCACCAAAACCTAGAGAGACTTCCAGACCGACCACTTGAGAATCCATAATGGTATCTACACTATTTTTGGCCACAAAGTCTACCCATCATTATCCTGACCCAGGAGCTGTTATGTTGTATATGCGGTTCAGTGCCATTTGCATATCATTTCCAGTCTGTCCCTTTCCGACGCCACCATATCACAGGAAGCGAAGCCTCACCAATCTTGACCTGGTTCTCTCCATCCTTTCACCCAAATATGCAACCACTCGTTCTAAATAAAAACTCATCAGCTGGCCTCCACCTTGGAGTAGGTAACCAACGACAAGCTGAATGCCAAAACTGTTGGCATCCCCAATGTGACCCTGCAAAACTGGATGATCCAGGATTATCTGCTGTTCGAGAAAGTGGGCGCATGCACCCTCATCGTTTCCGATTGCTGCACTTTCATACCCAACCCCAGTGAGGACATCAGTAACCCAGCCTGGCATATCCAATGCACTACCGCAGTACTGCTCAACCAAAAACCAAAATGGGACCTATGGAACTGGGCAAGAACTGTGGCAGTTTTCCTGATGCACAGCCTTGCTACAGGGATTCATATTGCTCATTACTATCAGCGTCGATATCGCACTTCTTGCATGGCTATTAAAATGTGTTTAAATCGCCAGCGCTTGTGCTTCAAGGTGCTACCCACGTCCCCTTACCATGCATCAATGAAGGCCCACTCGAACAATAACTTTGCAACCGACATGGAATAGGCAGTTTTGGACTCGGACTCCAAATACTACCCAACTGATGCTGGCCCGACCGCGTCAGATAACCCCCTGGTTCTTGCGACACACACCCTTCACCTCAAACCCAGTTAGCAGACAAAAACAAAAAAAGAAGGAATTGTCAGAGAAAAAAAAACTACTCTGCCTGCCCACTAGTTGTTTGCAGAAGCCATGTCGGTTATTAACTAACCACAACATACGCAAAATGCCTCAACTTGACCACAATCAGCTAAGTAACAAAACAGCTAAACAAGCCATTTTCTAAACAGCTTCCAGATTAAATGAATACACTCCTTAGATGATCTGACAAAAGTATTCCTAGCTCACAATAGCATCATCTCTATCGAAGTAATGCAAGGACATCTCCAGTCTCCTCAAGTACTGAACCACACAAAGCCAACCTAGACTGAGTGACACCTGATTCGACGAAGATTGCACACCACCCTGCATAAGCATTGAAACGAGGATACTGGAGATGAGCACCTGCACCAGACGAGGAACGGACAACCCTGTTACAATTACATTCATTTTCCATTCAATATAATTTAATTCATATTGTCTTGGCATTAACAATGCACGACTGGAACACGGATGTAACAGTATGCAAACTATTTATATCTACAACACGGGATAGAGAAACCTGGAATTATCTGTGCAGTGTGTCCATGCTGTACCATTCCTAGCAATTTATCCTGCCCATGATATCGTCAGAAATAAACTAGTATTCGTCTATTTCTCAGATCTGTGTGTGACCTCTTTTAGTCATTGACGATTCTCCACCAATATTGCTTTGCAATACTTAAAATACTCCGTTTACCAGTTTTTCTGTTCAGTTCCAATCAATGGATGAAATTACATTTTCGCATTTGTCTGAACTGAATCTCGTCGGGACACTCCCAGTCTACAGTCAGGCAAGCTTAACCTGTTTCCAGGAGGTTTTCTGGTTAGACTCTGTTCAATTAAGCCTTATTTTCCTCAACAACCCCACTGCATTTATTCAGTCACTGTGCTGGTGTCAAAGAACACAGACTCATCAAATTTTCTCTGCATTTGTTTTCAACGTGGTTTGACAATAGATTTCATAGCAGACAAGACAATTAATTCCGCACAAAGACAAATACGTTCCTTTGGAACAAACAAGCTCTGAAAATGATTGCTGACAGCCTTTATTATATTGTTGGACATCAGCAGTACATGCAGATTATTGTCTTCTACAAGCTGGAGAATGTATTCACTCTATCATTTACAGTGGCTATATGTATCAATCAGACAATGCCATTGGTTTTATATGAAGCGATAGAAATGTGCAAAAATCGTTATTATTTCACTTTTTAAATTTGCAGCAGACAATTAAAGCAATGTCCTTGAATGAGTCAGCATTAACAGAAATGATCCGGTTTATTATTCAGCTGGGATTGATGAAGCTCTGTCTTATCAGTTGGCTCGTTACACGACAGGGTACTGCACAAAACTGGCAATTTCACAGTGATTCCCTCTATCCTTGGCAATTTTGATGTACCCGTCTTCACCCCAGTCTGTTCCCCAGCTGGAAAATAAGAAAATCCGTTGGTGTTGGAATCAAAACGCTAATAAACGAGACATGTTTGGAGAAGCATCTGTTTTAACTCTGGTATACAATTGGAATTATTTTAGGGACTGAATTCTGGAATTACTGAGCTAGATAATTAGATGTAAAGAATAAGTTGCATCAGGCTGGAAAGAGTCAATTGTTTTATTTTACATCAATTGCTGATCTGTACAGTCCGTATGGACTCACTACACAATTTAAAATGGCATGAGGTGAGATCCTTATAAGGGATAGGTCTGCAGCTGGAGTAGATATGAAGGGGAAAGTGAATAGGGACGAGTGAGAGCAGTATATATGGCCTCCTGGAGATTTCCTTCTTGCCGTATGGAGGAGGAGATTTTCTCAGAGTTTTTTTTGCCATCATCGTTCTGAGAGTGCCTGCTACAGGATATAGTCTGTGCAGAGCATGAGTTGATTTGGGCACAGGTTACCCAGTGTCTCCTGAACTGCAACGATACCTCGGCCTTAAAATTTGTTCCATATCCGGTTAACCTGCCCAAATCACATTTCCAGCTTTACCAAACGATTCCAGCACCCATTACACTGTAATACTATCTACCTAATTAAACAACAATGTCTATGCTTTTCTAAGCCACCCACATACTTTTTCCTCTGGGAAATCATGTAGAAATGTGTGTATGTGTCAGTGTGTGTGTGTCTGTGTCTGTGTGTGTGTGTCACTGTGTGTGTATATTCACCCGAACCATAGAACTTATTTAATCAAACATTTTGTATCCAATCTCGCCCTGAAGATGTGACTGCTTCTTCCAAGCCTGACTGCCGTGATTGTAATAACGACAGCCAGCGACGCCTCATGGAATAAATCACTGAAAGGAGTCAGACGGTAGTAGTTGATGGAAAATATTCATTCTCGAGTTCAGTTACTAATGAAGTCCTACAAGGATCAGTTTTGGATCCACTTTTTTTAGTCGATGTTTATATAAATGAACTGAATGAGAGCACAGAAGGATGGTGGATTAATATGCGGATGACATTAAGTACATTAGAGTTGTGGATAGTTACTAAGGATGTATGGATTGCAGAGATAAGTAGATAAGCTGAAGAGCTATGATGAAAGGTGGCGAATGCAGTTTAACGCGGAAAAGTGTGAGGTGATTCGGTTTGGAAGGAATCCAATGTAATGGGCGAATAGTCAGATTCGTGCTTGTGCAGATGAGCACAGAGATCTCGGTGTCGAGGTACATCGATGTTTGAATGTTGCCTCCCAGGTTGATAGGGTTATTGAGATGGCATATGGTGTGTTATCTTTGATTGATAGGGGGATTCAGTTTCGGGAGTAGGAGATCATGCTTCAAGCCGGACTAAACTCTGTTGCAACCACACTCTGGGTAATGTGCACAGTTCTGGTCACCATATTACAGGAAGAATGTGCATGCTTTGGAACGGGTTCAGATGAGATTTACTGGGAAATCGCCAGGTTTGGAGGGAGATATTAAAAGGAAAAGCTGAGGGAGTTAAGGCTGTTTTCGTTAGGAAAAAGTTTGAGAGGTGAATTAATTGAGACACAAAAATTAATTAAAATATTTGATAGGTTGGATAGTGAGTGGCTTTTTTTCCTTGAATGGCGATAGCTGGCAGGAGGGCTTTAGAATCAACAGTGATAGATATTGGACAAATGTCAGTGGTAGTTTCTTTCCTCAGATTGTTGTAGGAGCTTGGAACTCTGCCTGCAACAGTAGAGGTATTGCCACATTTCAGAGTATTTAAATGGTCATTGGTCAGGCATATGGACGAGAATGGAATAGTGTTTGTTACATGGGCTTCAGATTGGTTCCACAGGTCGGCCCAACATCGAGTGTTAAAAGGCATGTACTGGGCTGTAAAGTTCTATGTTCTATGTTCCATAATTGGGGCTGTTAATCTGATCCCATCAGTGCTCTAGTGACAAGTGATTCGAGGTTTGTCATTGTTTCCCTGTGAACAGGTTGTACAGTTGGGTTTGGGATCTGACTTTTCCGCCCATTTCCCGAGTAAATTGTCTTTTGTTGTGTATAGCTGTTAATTTTAACCGTATGTTTGTAATTTGTACTGGTAAGTTTAAAAAATGGTTGTGATTCAGGGATAATGACACTCTGATGCCTGCCTCTGTATGAAGCAATCCTTCAGTCAAGAACCGTACACTTGTAAGTGCAGCGTTACTTGGTGATGGGATACCTGCCTCAGACGTGTTTTTAGATATCATCTCAGACAGCACAACCATTAAGCATTCACTTCCAGATAAACACAGTGTTACGTGCTCGCTGAACAGATACACAGTTTGCAGCACAGAGACAGGAAATTCATTCCATGTCACTGTCCCTTCTCCATCTATGATCAGGTGTTTATTATTTCATACAGTACGGACCTGTTTTTAACCAGCCAATAGTTCATTCCATCCTCAATTCCAAAACCAACCACCAGCACTTCATTGGTTACATATCCATTGCAATTTTCATCATAGTAAACTCCTGTAAGGAGACACATATTAAATGGTTTATCTGTGAAATATTCAATTCGTGTTAATTTAGCTTTGATTAATGAACACTGACATGTCTGTTTTTACTAACTGTCTTCAAATTGATCGTCCTCACTCCGCACCATTACATCTGTTGACTTTAATCAATGTTTCCCAATGACATTGCCTCTGCCATTCTCACTTCCTCTCGGCACATCCTTCAGAGTCATAGAGTTTTATAGCGTAGAAATGCTTCGATCCTTCGATCGAAATCGTCCATGCTGAGCACATAACCTCAACCAATCTAGTCCTATTTTCCAGCACTTGGCCAATATCCATGTAAACCATTCCTGTTCATGTACCCATCCAGATGCCTTTTCTAATGTTGTATTTGTATCACTCTCCACCACTTCCTCTGGTATTTCATTCCAGACACGTACCATGCTCTGTGTGCAAACATTGCTCCGTAGATAACTTTTAAACCTTTCCTTTCTCACCTTAAACATATGGTCTCTCGTTTTGGACTCTCCTTCTCTTTATTCGTCCCATACCCATTATTGTTTATGAACCTCCACAAGCTCACCCTTCAGTCTCTGTCTTACCAGCGAACAAGGCTGCAGCCTTCTCAGCCTCGGGCAAAAGTGAGGACTGCAGATGCTGGAGGTCAGAGTCCAGATTAGACTTATGCTGGAAATGCCAATGTCCTGTGCAGCTGGAACATGACATCCCAAAGCATATACGCAATGCACTGACGAATGCTGCTTTCACTACCCTGTCTCCGTGTGACTCCAAAATCATGTAACTATGCACGCGGGCCCCGAGGTCTTTTTTTTTAAAATAACACTCCCTCAGGCCCTGAAACTTACTGCATACATTTCTTTACTTTCTTTAATTGTCTCCATTCCTTTCCTGCTGGCACTGGACCACCATCCCTTTTCTTAATTAATTTCCTTGTTCCACCCAATCACAGACTCTCAGTTTTTCAATTGAAGGTCCGACCTTGATTACAATCTTCCATTTTTTAATAATTTTTGCTGTTGTTTTTATATCGATGATTGATATAGTATCTTGCTGAGATTACTTTCGATGTAGAAATAATTTACCAGACATTTGCAGAACACACTGACCATGGTATCTGACCGTGTGAAACATCGGTTTGCTGCCATGTGTGTTAACACATTCTGTTAACTTACAAAATCCTACACCTGGAGTAATGAAGGAGCTCCACTCTGCAATCAGTATTTTCCAGTTTGTCTCCAATTGTGGGTTGTACAGTAGAAGTGCTTTGTGATTTGAAATGTTGATGAAGTCAATAGGGAATAGTCCTGCACATGGAGACGACCTGTGTCATAATCACAAGGAAGCTATGCAGGCGTCCACCTCCCTGTTCAGACCACCGTCTTTGCAAGTCATCTCGCGTTGCCACACGAGAGGACATCAAGAACAGAATAGAAACAGCTGCTGAGAGAGGAGGTGGAGCAGAGAGTGAAGGACTCTCAGCAGGACGCGAAGAGATTTCAAGTCGAAGGTCTCGCCCTTCCTCTTAATCCAGATACAGTGAGTGTAGCGTCTTCAGTTTACAATTAATAAAACGCTGACTTGTGCAGACAGTCAGCAACACATCAGGACAGTTACACCTCACTATCAGTTCTCTTAGCTATAGCACAACGTTTTGAGCTATTTGCATTACTCTGAATGGGAGCAGGTCCATTTCTCATTACCATTCATGAGCTCAACTTGTAGCATGGTCTAGCTTTAACTCGATGATATCTGACAGAACTGGACGGCATGTAACAGGGGGGAGTGTAGGCAGGAACAAGGCTAAGGTTCATGGTCCATGGTGAACCTTGCATTAATATTAATACCAAAATAGTGACAGTAAATGTATCTGTAGATGTATGATTTCTAATACCTTTTCTTGAACAGTCGATAATCTGATTCAAAGACATCATCCAGTGCTCTGCGAGTTACCTCCTTTATAATGTTGAAAGGATTTCAGACTTGCATTAATCACAACAGACATCGGTCCTATCTCTCTCACTGCTTGTTCCAATGCTGCCTCGCCTCCCCAAACCCATTTGCGGTCAGTGATTTTAGCAGCAATTTTATCTGGCTGAAATTTGCAGTAGCGTCCATGCTATAATTTAAATAAGATGTTCAAAATGAATACTCATTAAGATCATAACAAAACTAATTTTTCTTTGCTTGACACTTTACTGCATTCTGACTTTGGCTGCCAATTTATTTTCCCAAACCTGTGCGATATTTGTTCACTATTTGTTTAGAAAAATGCACATTTTGCGCGACTTTGCACGAAACAAACCGTTTGTTCCAACTCGTCCACACCAGTCACATATCCTGACGTATTGTCGTCCCATTTTCGACCACTTGGCCCTGAACATTTCCAATCCATATACCCATCGCCGTACCTTTATAACTTTGTAATTGTACCAGCCTCCACCACTTCTTCAGGCAGGTCATTCCATACATACGTGATCCTCGGTGTGAGACAGTTACAACTCAGATCATTTTTAGGGTTTTCTTGAGTCAAACTTAATATTTATTGCTCAATGTATTCGAAACATTCTACAGTGAGACCAAGCAATGGTATTACAAATGACTTGAAATGTGAGAAAATAAAAAAAAGTACTTTGTCTTGACAACTCAATATCCCAATCAAGCTCACCATCTAGTTAGCTCATACGGAAACTACATTAGAAAGAGTTGAGCCTCTTCACAGTTTTCAGTCGATTCATCTGAAACTTGTGATCATACAGTTGTGAATTAAATTCTTCACATGCAGATAAACGTTTCCCAAACCGTCAATAATTACACCATTAGAGTCATTGGATTACAACTAATTCGTATTAGTCTCAGTATCTATTCAAATATTTCCCCATTCATCTTCAGGCTCTGCTTTCTAGGTTTGGACTCTGATCCCATGGCTAAAACATTTTGCTCTTCACCCGCTTCATGTATGTCATGATTTTTTAAACCTTGATAATGTCACCCCTCAGCATCTGTTCCTCCGCTTGGAGAAAAGCCCCAGACTATTCTGTCTCTCCCGATAACTGAAACCCAATCCCAGCAACATCCTTGTCAATATTTTCTGCATCCTGTGAAAGTTAACAACATCCTCCCTTTAACAGAACAACCAAACGTGTGTACAGTTTTACAAAAGTGGCCTCGCCAATGTCCTGTACAGCTGCAATATGACGTCCCAATACCTGTACCAATGTTTTGAACAATAAAGGTAACTGTGCCAAATTCCTCCTTCACCATCCTATCTGTCCTCGGCTCGACTTCCAAGGAACTATACACCTGCACCCCTCGGACTTTCTGTAAATTCTTGCATGTTGGAAATGATGGAGTATATTGATTGTCTAAAGTATGGCCTCGATACCCGTATTTAAACGGAAATTGGAAAATTATAAATGTGGTGACTTTGCTACTCTCTGATGGTCAATAATTTTCAATTACTTCTCACCAATGTTGCAGTTACTTCAGTTTCAGGACACAGGGCAGAACATGACGCTAACTCTGGGGTGAGATTGATACTGGGAGTGATATCGAAATGGGTGGGTGTGTGTAGCAGGAGGAAGTGCCACAAACACCGAGATTTAATTCCAAAATGGATTAAAATGTCGTTGTGGCATTCTGTGTCAGCGTTCATTCAAACTTGGCTTGAAGAAGATGTGATGAGCTGCCTTCCAGAACATTTGCAGAAATTTTGATCGGTCCTATTCTGTCGAGAGGGAGTTCAAGGCTTTTGACCCAAAGTCGGTGATGGAATGACAATAAATTTCTGAGCAGGAATGGTGAGTGATTTGAGGTGATGTTGCAGGGAGTGGTGTTAACTGTATCTACTATGGTCCTTGGCAGAAGTGGTCTTCGGGTTGGAAGGTTCTGTCCACAGTCCATCGGTCAACTTCACAGCTGTAGCTCGTGGATTGTATATACTGCTATCACTTTGTGATGATATTGGAGGGAATAAATATTTGTGGATTTGATGCCAGACAAATGCAGTGAATGTCCTGGATGGTGTCAAATCTGCTCAGTGTCAAACATAGAACATTGAACAGTGCAGCACAGTGCAGGCCCTTCGGAACCCAATGTTGTGCCAAACATTTATCTTAATCTAAGATCAACCTTTATACACACCTCTCAAATTGCTGCCGTGCATGTGCTTGACCAGCAGCCGCTTAAATCTTCTTAATGTCTCTGACTTTACGACCAAAGCTAGCAGTGCAGTCCACGCATCAAAAACTCTTTGCGGAAATAACCAACCTTTGATATCTTCCCTTTACTTTCTCCAGTGACCATAAACAAATTACCTCTCCTGGCAGCCTTTTTCCTGGGTAAACGTCTCTGGTTACTTTCCACTTCTTTATCCAACCCAATTATAAAAAAGCAACAATCCTTAATCAAAAATATTTCTCCATACAATCCAAAATCATATATCTGCGAACATTTTTCAGTACCTTGCTGACCACAGACGTATACCTACCTAGACAATAATTTCCAGGTTTTTTCCCTATTTACTTCCCTGAAGAGAAGTACAATATATGCCTCCCTCCAAACATGAAGAACTACCATGGAGAGGTTGGATTCAAAGATCATTGCCAGAGTTGCAGCAATCTCATTCCGCACTTCTCGTAGGAAATGTGGATATATCTGATCCGGCCCTCGAGATTGAGTCATACTCATGCTTTCCAGAATTTCCACCATATCCACATTCTTAATATGAATCTGCTCAAGCCTATTAAGCTCTTCCCCAGTATTCTCTCTAACATCAAGCTCCCTCTCTCTCATGAATACAATAGCAAAAAACTCATTTTGCTCCTTCTCTATCTCGCCACGCACAGTGCTTAAGTTTATCCACTGGCTTGGATCCAGCTTACGCTCTCTCAGACCATTCTCTTATTCCTAATGTACGCGAGCAAAACATTTGGATTTTTCCAAATCCTTTCGCCAAGGCTTTTTCATGCACCAACCAGCTTTCCTCAATCCATTTTTGAGTTCTTTCCTTTCGACCCTGGAATCTTCAAAATTTGCGCCAGATCCCGCTCTTCTGCTCTTACCATCCAGGGCTCCTTTTCTTTCCAATTCCACACCGGTCTCATTGGGACAAAGTTATTCAACACAGCAAAAAGATGCTCCACATTTCTGTTGTGCATTTCCGTAAAGCAATTATTCTTAATTTACACTCCACAGGTCCTGTCTAAGAGCAGTAAAACATCCCGTCCCCAGAAAAATATCCCTCTCATCCAGTCAGTTCCTATTCCTCTCCATGACGACCGCAAAGTTGAGGCATTTATGCTCTCTGTCACCAAAATGCTCGCCACCGAGATATCTGACACCTGGCCTGCGAATTGCCTCGCACCAAATCCAATATGGCCTCCCCAGTCGGCATATCGACTTCTTGCGTCAGGAATACTTCCTGGAAACACCTAACAAAATCATTTCCATCCAGATAATCTGCACCACGGATGTTCCAATTAATATTGGGGAATTTCAAATCACCCTTATCAGCAATTCTGTTCTATCCGCTCGTTTCCAAGATCTACTGCCCAATCTGTCCAATGGCTATAGCAGACAACCAATAAAATAACTGTTTCTTTCTTTGTTGTCGGAGCTGCAGTCATCCAAGGAAGTGCAAGTATTTCACCATATCCTTGGTTTTTGTTTAGTTGATGGAAAGGCTTCAGAGATGTTGATAGTGTGCGATTCAGTAATGGTTAAATTCTCTCCCATGTTGGATTATGTCATTGTCTGGCACTTGTCTGGTGAGAATGTTATTTGTCATTTATCTTCGCAAGTGGAGATATTGTCCAAACTTTGCCGCATTGTACACAGATTTCATCAAAATGTGATGAATTCAAATGGTGCTGACAATCGTGTAGATTTTCCCTCTGCGTACCTTTTGGATAGAAGGCCAGTGACGAATCAGCTGAAGATGGTTGTACCAAGAAGGCTACACTGAGGAACTCCGATCGACATGGCCTGAGCAGAAAGATATCAAATAACTGCAAACACCTTCCAGTGTGTTCGATATAATTACAACTAAAGGAACCTTTTCTTCCAATTCCCATTCACTCCAGATTTTCTTGATGGAAAGGGGTGTCATTCACACTGTAACTCTTGAGATCATTTCGTTTCCCCAACTGTGGACTGTAAATTAGGGACTAAAGGTTTAATGAAACACAAGCCGAGTATTCGTGCTGGACTCCAAACTGAGGCTGCCAAATTGGCAATTTATAAGACTGAGCAGTTCTGATCCCAATGCCAATATAATTCATTCAGGGGTGAGGAAGGTGCTCAACATGAGAGGAGAGGACAACGATATGCAAATGTGTTCAGCATTGTTTGTAGATTTAGGGGTCGGGAAATATCAAGTACCAGTTGAGGAAGAATACACCTGCTGATATGTGACCTTACTGCACCACACCCCACCCCAGCCAAACACACCCCTACACAAAGCTGTGTTGTGATCGTCACCTCCCCTCCTCACTCAATCACTTACTGTTGGTCTGTTACCCAAGCTCAATACCAGCCCTCAGATTGTTGTTGTACTGAATGTTACTGCATTCCTGTTGAGCAGGGCCACTGGCCTCTGGCTGGTAATGACCACTCCTTGGGGCTATCATTTGTGCAGAGCCCTTCTCTTGTCCAGCTTCGTGCCCGAGTGACAATACGTACACTGGGGCTTCATGAAAAGAGGAGACTCTGTTCATGTTGACTCGCCAGCCAGTGAGTGAGAGGCCATCACCTCCATAAAACATAGCCAGAGAATAGGTTTAGTTTAGAGTGATGCCCAGTCACCAGATCACGTACGCCTGTCACATGAAGAGAGTGTTTCTTTCATTCAGTTGTCTATTTGGCCAATGAAACGCTGGATTTTGGAGAGCAGAGTGGATGGGCAGACAATGAACTTAAACTCTGCGTGGCCTCAGATTACCACAGGAACAAGTAAATAATGTTGACACAAACCCAAAACAAAAGCAACAGCTGTCCTGGATAATAACGCACAAGTCATCTACAATAATCCAGACATGAGAGTGTGGAAGAGCTGGGGTAAGGACTTGAAGAATGAACTGAAGAACAAGCTGAAACTGTGTGGCACTGAGACAAAGAGCTGGGATTTGCTAGCAAGAGGCTGATCCCAATCAAATCCAATACTCGGGGAAATTGTGACGTGTAGAAAGACAACAACAGCTTCTGGTGGAACAACATCAACCGTAAAGCCACTTACACAAAAAAAGTCTCCTGAGTAAAGATTCAAGCCAAGTTTCTTAATTACACACAATATGCCAAATGTCAACCCAGCAAGTTGCACGGTAAATGACATTCCTAAAGAGTAAACACCTCTCTTAACAAAGGACCATATTTACACACAGACCTACCAACGACTTGAGCACATAATTCGAAGATTTCTCATCAAACGTTTATAACTTCTTATAGCTCACACTCCAAACGTAAGTTGTTCCATTTCATGTAAAATTGCAACTTATATTAGAGTGACTGACCAGCCCGATGGGGCATATGGGAGAAGCAGACAGACTAAAATAATTATCTTTATTCCTGACTCTTCAGATCTGTACTTCGCAGTGTTAGTACGTTACTGTTATAGTGGATGGTGCACGTACCCGTCTGAAGGACAGAACATGCTCAATGTTACGTTCATTCAGCTGAACGTCACATCCACATACTAACTCACAGTATCAGAGAATACTCAGAGTGTAGAAAGTGCCCATTCGGCCCTACCTTTTCCTAGTAATCCTGCGTCTCCCATGGCTTGCATACCTAACCTATAATTCCCTGCGCACTATGGTTAGCTTAACATAGACAATCCCCTAACCACCACATCTTTGAACTGTGGGAATGGTGAACATTAATTCACAGAAATGGAAGTACTCTTAACTCCTCAGACCGATTGTCTGAGGGTACGAGGTGTAGTGTCAAGATGTAGGAGAGCATTCCAAGGTCAGGTTGAGATGACTGGGAGTGCTGAAAGATTATATAGTCCTTGCTAAGTGCTCCATCATGAACATGCTGGTCAGGCATGTGTCCCGTTCTCTCTCACCGTCGGAATGAATGTCGCCCAATCTTTGGTAGCATCTTGACTCCGCTGATGCCTTGGTCACAAAGAGGTCTTGATGTACCTCAGCAAAGTAGATGCCACTGATGCTGCTGGGCTTGACATTGGTCCAAACTCGATTCTGTTGTTCCCACGAGGCTGCTTTAGATATCGCTTACTAATGCAGCCACTGCAGTTGCTGCCGGTTCTTGTACTGGGCCGAAGCTCCATTGCTATCTCCATGAATCTGTGATGGCGACATGCACTGACAGGAACCCAAACTCACCTTTTCCAAATCTCCATGAATCTGTGCTTGATACAGATTATGACCGGAACCCGAAAAAACCTTTCCCCTCTCTCCATGAATCTGCGCTGGATAGCGATACTGACAGAACCCAAACTAATCTTCACTCTGCCTCAATTAATCTATGATGGATGCAGTAATGACAGGAAACCAAACTCACCTTTTCTGCCTCCTTGAATCAGAGCTGGATACATATACTGATAGGAAACAAAACTCACCTCCGCTTTGCCTCCATGAACCTCTGCTGGATACAGACACTGACAGAAAACTGACCCACTTGCACCCTACCTCCATGAATCTGTGCTGGATGCTCATGCTGCCAAAATCCTAGACTCACCTCCACAGCTAATTTTGTGAATCTATGATACATACAGATATTATCATGAACAAAAACAGAGCTCATCTGTTGCCTGCACGAAACTGTACTGAATATGGACACTACCAGGGACGTAGACTCATCACCGCCTGAGCAGCCATGAATTAGCGTCAGGACAGGAGCCATCAGGAACCAAAACTCTCTCGGCTATCTCCGTTGTGAGTCCATGCTGCTCGACACACTCACAGATTTCGCTGCTCTTCACTAAGAGGTAATTAAATTAAAAACCCAAGAAAATTTACAAGCGAACGCAGACAGGAGAGAAGAAATAAAATAAAACGAAATGAGAATGAATCCCGACTCCACCACAACCTTACTAGAAGTCTTGGGGATTTACCTTTCCTATGTAAGGGTAAGTTTCAGCAGAGTTGATGCCTTGAAGTTGAATCACCAGAACAAAGGCTTCCAATGCGGTTGAACCAGAGCATCCAATAGGTCCTTTTCTACAATCAATCAGATTCTGTTCACTGAGAGAAATCAGTTTTCCATGCCTTTTTGCCCACTGTCCTTCTATGGCACCAGTTGCACTGAAAGCCCAGTCAGAATGACATTGACCCTAGTGTTGACAGAAACATAACCACATTAAATCATATTGATCTAAAAACGATATCCAGTTTGCATCTACATTCATATGGAACACAGTCTCACACTCATGTTCTTCGTCTAAATGTTTGTTCAAGTTTCTCAGAATTACACAGAATCTGTGAATATCGGTGTGCCTCGGTTCGGATTTGATTCGATTTATGCATTGTCACGTGTCGCGAACAACAGTGAAACCCTTTGTTTATGAGCAATATAGGCACGAGGATGCGAGGATGAAGTAGACGAGGATGAAGAGATCAAAAAAGACTTGGAAAATGGTACATTGCAGAGAGTGGGCACAAGGCAAATTCAATGTCAGCAAGATCAGTATGATTTGAACAAGAGAGTCTCATAACCGTCCAATAACAGCTGGGGAAAAGCTGTTCCTGCACCTGCTGGTGGATGTGTTCAAGCTTCAGTGTCTTCTACCTGACGGAATGCATGTAAGGAGTACATTACCGGGGTGAGTTAGGTCCTTGGTGATGTTGCCTGCAATTTCGTGGCAGCGAGATGTGTAAGTGGAGTTCATTAATAGAGTATTCGATTCCATAATGGCCTGGGCTGCGCACACAACCTTTAGTAGTTTGTTATGATCCAGAGCTTCGCAATTGCCATACATGGCCTTCCGGACCCAGACAGTATGCGCTCAAAGGTGCAACTGTCGAAGTTAGTGAGGGTCCTTATGCACATGCCAAAATTCCTGAGCTCTCTGAGGAAGAAGTGGCGTTGTTGTATATTTTCCAACGGCACAAACACATGGTATTTCCCGGAAAGATTGTCCATTATGATCAGTCTAGGAAATTTGACATTTTCCATTCTCTCAACCTCATTCCCATTGATGGAGATGGAAGCGTGTTGTTCTCCTTTCCTTCTGAAGTCAATTATGTGCTATTACATTTTACCAAAATTGAGAGAGAGAAACGCTATTCTCATTGCACCACGTCAAGGATCTCTCTATCTCCCTTCTGTCTTTTCATTAATCGTTGTCAAATTTCCCTCCTGTTACAGTGCTGTCGTCAGTGAATGTATAGATGGTGTTCGTTCGGGATTCGTGGGTGTAAAGGGAGTACAGTAACTGGTTGAGCACTCATTATTTGGGGGACGCAAGTGGTGAAGGTTATTCGGGAGAAGGTGCAGTTGCCTTTCTTCAATGATTGGTATCTGTGGGACAGACAGCTGCGGATCCAGTTGAAGAGGATAAAATCATGACCAATGTCACAGGGTTTTGAGTTCAATGTGGAGAGGATAAAATTGTTGAAGGCAGAGGGGTAGTCAATGAGCAGGAGTCTGACAAAAGTGTCCTTTTCCAGATGTTCAAGGGGTGCAGGGCGAGAGATATTTCACCCACTGTGGACCTGTTACTTTAAAAGGCAAATTTTAAGTGACCGAGGCAGGCTGGGAGAATGGAGTTGATGTGGACCCTCACCAGCTTCTCGAAGCACTTCATGATTATTGTGCTCAGGCCACTGGTCGGTCGTCATTAAGGAACAATGCATGAGTTTTGTTTCCTCACTTACGAAGATGATGGTGGTCTTCTTGAAGCAGGTTGTGACTTCAGCTTGTAGAAGAGAGAGTTTGAAGATGTCGGAGAATTTCCCGCTAGCTGGTCCACACTGGAGCTGAGTTCCTGGCGGGGACAGTGTTTAGGCCAAGCAGCGTCCTTAGGGTTATTCCCAGGAGGACTGATCTGATTTCTACAGCAGTGACTAACAACTTGAAGCATTGACATGTAAGAGGATTATTTGATGATGTAAAGTATCCTTACTAGCAAAACTTGTCCCATTATTCAATTTCCCCTCTTGACAAATTCACAAAATGCATTGGCTATCTAGGGAACATGGCATGGCTCTCAGAGAGGGACAGGATGAACGCTGTTTCCGATTTGTTACAAACGACCATGGTGTTCGATCAGACCAAATAGCATCTCAGGGCAAGATGCACAGGCTCCTGTTGTATGGGCCTTGCCCATGAACTTTGGCATCTGGCATTTGTTTGTCCACAGTCCAGGGATCGACCATAGTCTGGTGCGGGGGCGGGGGTGCGGGGGGCGGGGGGTGCGGGGGGAGTTGTCTTTGCGTATGCAATCCAGAGACTTGGTTTCAACTCCAAAGTGACCAGTTACCAGTTCGGGGATTGGGAACTGTTGTCACAGGAAGAAGAGTTTGAAATTCTTCACTTCTGAGGGCTGTGCGTTGAGAAGTCTGGGAGATTGCAGTTGTGAGCGAGGATGGGTGATAACACTAGATGCAATGGTGAATAAAATGAATCTTGGATGGGAAGGGATTCCATAAAGTTGTTGGATGAGGTGTGACGGTGTTAGCAGCACAGCCTTACCTCTGCAAACCTTGTTCCTCTACCTTCAACATGCGACACCAGGCTCTCAGTACACACATTGATCCGATGTAACCATGTCATTCGGCATCATGGTGCTGCAGTTATATTAAGCCTTCTCTCCACCGAGAGAGAAACAGCCAAGTGGAAGGTCAAGCTGATACCACTTATCGAAAAGGATCAAATAACGTACGAGGTTTGTCACGCTTGCCACGAAACCTCCCTTTCCTTCATTGTTTCAGATTTAATGAATACCGGTTACTGTGTTGGGCAGGAAGGATCGGACTCCTTGTTGCTGCCTGTTAGCCCTGCAGTGGTTTGTTCAGTCAGCCTCGCAGCATTTCTGTCTGGCGGGGGTGAGGGAGCTCTGGCAATGCTGAGAAGAACTGGGCAGCAGTTTGCAGGTGGAGACTCAGCCACTTCTATGACATCTTGAGTCTGGGTCTTCGGAGTGACCTGTATGTGCTTCCTCCTCCAGCAGGGCACTGTCCCTATTACTTGTGATTAGAAAGTGGCACCTCGACTACAGGCCTGTGGAGCAGTGGGCGATGGGGTACAGCTTTGTGGCCATAGCCAGCAGACTGTACGGGTGCTGGGTCTGCTTCTCCATTGCAACTGCCAAACTGTCCTTGGAGGTTAGATGATTCATTGATTGGGATATCTGGGTTGCTACAGTGTATCTGCATCCCTGTCGTCTTTCAAGTGTACATCTCTGTCTGCTGCATCTGCTGTTCCCTGGTAAATGTCGATGTTTGCCGACACCACGGTCTCTTCTGCCCGTACCGGGTCGCTGGCAGCCCTCCGAGTGCTGTGGGAAATGACACAGTGAGGGGCTTACCAAACTGTGCTCCCACACCCTCAACAGCTCATATTCCCAGGGAGCTGAGGGTGTGTGCTGGACGCAGCCTCACTGATATTTCCTCTGAGACCACAATACTTTCATGCTCAGAGAACGAGGAGGTGTCTTCTTTCCCTGCGGAGCGAGAGGAGATGCTGACGGAACCGACAGAACACGAGAGACAGAAGTTTCAGGGACCAATGCAAAGAGACACTGAAGAATTAATGAGACTGACAGAGCGCAAACAAAGGAGTGATGAGTGGTATTTACTCGCTCAGTGGAATGTGAGTGTATCATGTTTTCTTGTGAGAAACAGGAATCACTCCTCACAGGTTGAGGAATCTGGTGTCAGACACCTCTCCACCAATCGAAGAGCTTTCTGCCCTCCAGTGTTCTCTCATCTCCTGGAATGCCAGAAAGGGAAGGATTGAGTGAGAGATTTAAGTTTTGCATGGCTGTTGGTGTTGGTACATGCGGGAGGTATTCCGAGGTAGTGAAGTGGCAAAGCCGATGTGATGTTGGTTTTGAAGATGAGGAAGACGTCAGTGACAGCATGAATCTGGGTAGGAGGGGGTGCTGGGGCTGGGATAGAGTGTGTCGGAGGGGGAAGGTGAGTGGTCACAGCGATTCTGACACATAGCATTTTTATGGCAATGTTGGTTATTTTTCTGTACCATTCTCTGGCATGTTCGAAAGCATTCCTATCTGAGCAGGGCAAGGTTACCATGCTCGTGCTCATGTGGGTTCACAGCAGCTTTTTCATAATGGCCCAGCTCCCAGGATATCGGGCGCTAATCAGGAATCTATTGAATTGTTCCGGGAAGAATGTGTGGGAAGATTAGACTCGGAGCGGATATGCGGGATGTTAAAGCTGCATTGACATAGCTAATGATAACGGTAGTGAGAAATCTCACTGAGCCTCGTGGCGGTATCCCTCCCAAACATTCAATGCAACTGACATTTAGTGAATTACAGTATAATACGATCTTTTACAACTCCCATTTGTACACAATACTTCATATACTTACCAGCAGGCTCTGCTCTCCTGTCGATCAGCCTTGCCCAGTTTGAAAGAATGATTGAGAGAGGTACAAGGCCCAACAGAAGTGAACTGTGAATGTGGTTTTAAAAGTTGCGGTATCGAGCATATGATCGAATATTCTTTGAATAAGACTGGACACGGTATCACAAGGAAGCTTGGCACTGCAGCCTGCAACATTACCATTGTTGAGTTGTGCCAATTTACATCTGAGCTTATATTTCTTACATCGGAATTGTACCTGTAGACTTCAATTTTACAATTTAATCTAACCATTGAATATGATTTTGAAGTAAAAATTCTCTAGATATTATGAGTAAAAGCACGAACATTACAATTGACACATATACCATGCTCCCTTGCCTGACCATACCAATACCAGGAAACAAATGCAACAAGAAAGCAGGAGAAGCAATTTAGATTAAAAATGATCTACCGAAACGTAGCCTTTCCTAAAATTCCTACAAGCTGATAACAACGTCCAATCCTGTTGAGAAGTTAATGTCTGCACTTAATAAACTTGAGAGATTTTTCTGATTTTTACCTGGTTTTTCACTGGAGTAACTAATCCTTCTCTCCGCCAGTCAACAGTTGCAGTTCTCAATTCAATGTGACTTTCTTCAGATTCACTACTTTCATCTCTTTTATCAGTTTCAATTTCAGTCATGTTGACAGCTTCGATTCGGAGAGGTCCATTCACGAGCTTATTGAACTCTTCATTGGTCTGAAAATTCAAACACATTGGTGAAATGATTGACTTTTAGTGGTGATTATGTCGGAGAAGTGTCAATAACGTAAGAGAGCTACATTCTACATATTCGCTGACTTTAGCATTAAGTGCGGGGAAAGCAATGAGGGCACTCGCTCCTCGTGTTTAATCTTTGACTGATGAGTAGCAGGCAAATAAGTGGCCATCCATTTCGTCCCAATCCAATATAAAGCTGTGTGAAAATCCTCGAGCAGCTCAAATATCTCTGCTCGATCGTTCAATTACCAAAATGGCAGGGGCTTTATAATGTGTTTCATTTTGCAAGAATCAGTCTTCTCCGATCATTAAAACCTGACAGGTCAATTTCATCATGGAAGGATAGGTTAAGTCACCTCAGATTGGTGGGATTTATTGGTGTTTGAGATGAACCTTCCCAATCAGGAGGATTTCAAATTTCATCACCGGCCTGATCTGATTTCCGGATAACACGTTGGTCTTGAGATGGCCTCATGCCCCTTGGACCATTAGATTTAGATGCGAAACTCAGATTGTTCATTTTCATGAAGATACTGGATTGGAATGGTTAGAAAAGGACCAGATTTGATGCTATCCATCATCACATAACTTATCATCCGCAACTGTGGCTGTCTGCATATCAAACTGAGATTGCAGACTGGTATTGAATCATCTGGTGTCTCTTTTTGATGGGGAGGGAGGGGCACATGTCGGTTTGAAAGGGGATTGAATATGTCCCATCCTCTGAGTAATAGCCTGGGCCCTAGGTACATGCAAAAGTCCGAGTTGCGGCTGCCTTTTTGCAGACGATATGGAGCACGCCTTGTTCCAGTCCTACTCTGACCCCTGTCAAAGTTATATCTCTGATGCATTGATTGCTGCTTCCTACTCTCACCCAGAATTAGAAATAGTAATCAATTTTACTTCGAATTTCAACCCTTGTCCCAACTTCACTTGGAATCTCTGAAAATCTTCCTTTCCTTTCTTGATTTTAATGTTTCCATTTAAGGGCTAGACCATCTACTGTCTCCCACAGTTACGTTGAACTACGTCTCCTCACACCCTGCTATCTGCAAAGATTCCATTCCATTTTCCAGGCTATCCACCTGTACTGCATGTTCATTGGTGTCACCACCCACCGGGGTGTTTATCCTGAGCTAAGGACTCCTCTCAATGTCGTTGACAGGCATTTTAGCTGTCTTACTCAGTTTGCGCAATTGTTTCCTCACCCACAAGAACATAGGAAGTAGCAACATGAGTAGACTGGTGCTCCCCTCCACCTCGCTCCATTATGATTGACTGAAAATTGCCCATGTTCCAGTTGCTTCATTTTCATTGTAACACTTGATTCCCCTACCGCTTAAAAATCAGATTAGGCACACAGATTAGGCACACAGAGAGGCGTAGTGTCATAGAGATGTACAGTATGGAAACAGACACTTCGGTCCAACCTGTCCATGCTGACCAGATATCCCAACCCAAACTCGTCACACCTGCCAGCACCCAACCCGTATCACTCCAAACCCTTCCTATTCATATACACATTGCAAATGCCCTTCAAATGTTGCAATTTTGCCAGCCTCCACCAAATGGTCTGGAAGCTTGATCCATCCATGTACCACCCACTTTGAGAAAACGTTGCCCCTTAGGTCTCTTTTTTGTCATTTCCCTCTCATCCTTTACCTATGCCCTCTAGTTCTGGATTCCCGATCCCAGGGAACAGAAATACTTTGTCTAATTATCCTATGCATGCACCTCATAATTTTGTAAACCTGCATAAGATCACTCCTTACCCTCTTAGGCTGCAGAGAACACAACCTCAACTTGTTCAGCCTCTTCCTATTGCTCAATTCCTCAGTACTGCCAAAATACTTAAAAATCTTTTCTGAACCCTTTCAAGTTTCACAACATCTTTCCGAGTGGATTGAGACCAGACTTGCACACAATATGCCAACAGTGGCCTAACCAATGTCCTCTACAACAGCAACATGACATCCCAACACCTGTATTTAATAACATGACAAATACAGGGGAGCATAAAAAACGCTTTCTTCACTATCCTATCTTCCTGCAAAGACATTCAGGCCTCAGGGAGAATGCATTCCTCCACACCTCGATTCAAAACGCTGTTATTGTGATTCGATGATGTCAATTCCGAGCCTCTCTCATTCGCGTCAACATCATCTGTGCACTCACCCTGTCAAACCCAGTAAGAACATATAAATTTCAAAGGGATCACCTGTCATTCTTATAAACCCCATTCAGTAAAGTCCCAACCTGATTAGTCTTTACTCGCGAGACAATCTTTGGTGCAGTTTCTCCCCTCCATCCCAGAAGAAAAATAGGATTATTTCTGTCTTCACTTTCTACCATCCCATTCTCTGTTTCTTTTTTAGCGAACAAATCCTCTACCAATGCCAATATGTTACGCACTAAACCATAAGTTGTTATTTTGTTCAGCAACAACTGATGTGGTACTGCATGACATGTCTTTTAAAATTGCTACTGCAAACAATATATCGGCTTTCCTGTGGTAAAAAAAAAGTTTTGTCTCTTTGTTCACTTATTAACATTTGTGTGCACATAGGTCCAGCAAGTTATTAAACGGCAAAATAAATATTTGTCTTCAATGCATTGCAAAGACAGTATCAAACTGGGGAAGTCTTGTTGCGATTGGACAAACACAGAAGGCACTGTGATGAGCATTGATTTCACTCGTTACGGAGGAATATTTGGAAGGAAATTTGAAGCAGGTTAATCAAAACTATTCCTACGAAGAAGAGGGTTATCCCAAGAGAAACATTTTGACAGACTGGGCCCACTCCACAATAAATTTGAGGAGAATAAGTGCTGATCATACTGAAACAAATAAGATTCGAGGTGGATTGACAGGGCTATTGGTGAGAGGATAATTTTCTTGATGGGAAAGGTGAGTACAGAACCAAGGCCTGACGTAGTCATTGTCGCTATTATTTACTTATCTATGCGAATTAACTCTGTGATCTGCCTGTATTGTTCACAAGACAATTCTTTTCACTGTGCCTCAGTACATGTCATATTAATTTCAATTCGATTCAATTCAATTCAATTCAGTTCCGTTCAGTTCAGTTCAGCTCAGTTCAATTCAATCCAATTCAATTCAATTAATGTATTTTCAATTCATGGAAAGCTGGTGTAATGTTGATGTCATTAGTCACATTTGTTTGAGATGCCAAGATTAGGGGAAATGACCAATTGTCATTAGATTACTTACAATGTGGAAACAGGCCCTTCGGCCCAACAAGTCCACACCCACCCACCGAAGCGTAACCCACCCAGACCCATTCTCCTACATTTACCCCTTCACCTAACACTACGGGCAATTTAGCATGGCCAATTCACCTAACCTGCACATTTTTTTTTGGACTGTGGGAGGAAACCGGAGCACCCGGAGGAAACCCACGCAGACACGGGGAGAATGTGCAAACTCCACACAGAGAGTCGCCTGAGGCGGGAATTGAACCCGGCGCTGAACACGTCTCTGGCGCTGTGAGGCAGCAGTGCTAACTGCTGTGCCACCGTGCCGCCCAGAGTCATGAGGAGCAATAATACAGAGAGCAGGATCATGTACTTCAATTTGATTGGAATGCAGACTAGTTTAACTGCTGTGAGATAAAGTTTAGTCAGCGACAGGTAGGGCGGAGCCAGAGATCCAGCAGACTCAAGAAGAATATTGTTGCCGAAGGGAGCAGCTTCCACAGTACAGAATGCAACTCCGGCTTCCAGACGTCATAATGGTCAGTATCTGTGAAGACTTAACAACATCGAGGTGTATCCATAGTGTGACTGCCGTCCATAGAGGGAGCTCAAGCCAGCCAGTGTTGTTTAATGCAATTTAGTTGTACAGAATCTGATCGTGCAAGTGAGCAGAAATGATCGAATCAGGGGATTGTTCGTCATTTGAGTTCTCTTCTGCAGAGAGAAATGGAGACTTGAGTCATTGAATATACACAAATTTGAGAGAGATGTTTTTGATTTCCAGAGGAGTTACGGGTTATGGAAACCTGGAATGAGAAGGAAGGAATCAACAATTTGGAGTAAAGTGAGATCAGTCATTGAGTGTACTGAATGAGTGAGTCAGCTTGGAGGACCAAATGTCCAATTGCTGCTCCTGTAGCTGAATATAACTTCACAATTATATAGCTTCACATTTTCACAATGACCAGCATCAAATAGATCCCAGCCGATACATCCTGTACAGACCAGAGCTGCAAATTTGTTCATTCCCACTTTAGATGTGCGTTTTCCCAATGAGTGTTCGATGTTGTGTTGTTCGATGTATCTCATATTGTCCTCCCATATCATTCTCCTGTAACTCTCCTCATCCTGAATAAAGAGATTAATATAATCAGGCTGCAGCATCTTTCATTTAAAAATTATACAGAAGCATTAAAATCCGCTTGTGAAACCTGAAATAACATTTTGCTGTCAGGGTCCATCCTCCCACACAGATCTGAAAATTATTAATCAGGTTCTCCTCACCCCACTCAAAATAACGCACTCATAGCAAAACCTGTCGAGCTGCCAGTCTGACAGATTCATGCTGAAAGTGAATTAAGAATAAAATAGCTGAACAAGAGGATGGTTTAATCGACCGTCATGAATGACGTTGACAATGGATATGTTCTCTCGACTACCAGCTGTCCCTGTCTGAAGTAAGGTTAAGCCAGTGGCAGGCAGGGAATTCAATAAGCCACGTCCTTGCGAAAATGCCGAGGCCAATACATGGGCAATTACTGTGCATGTATAAACCTTCTTAACCTGTTGTGTGAGAGACCTGCCTGAAGCTGCCAGCAGAGTAAAGTCGGTGTCGGCAAAGAGACACTTCATTGAATGGGCCGCTTGGATGATCAGACGGCTTCCCCATTCCTCTGTCTCCAAGTTGCCCACTTACAATTGCCTCTTCAACACCAAGAATGGATCTTAATCTTCTAGAGGCAGGTTTGTGGTCTTTGTAGTAAATCCAACAGAACTGCAGCGGGATCCTAGTAAATTAAGATACACCAAGTCGCTACTGATTCACTTTGTGTTTGATCAGTTCTCTAATGAAGTTAGAAACTTGGAGAATACCCATTGAATTTCAAGATCAATATTTTCTCAATGTCACTTCACTCAACAGATACCTCTCATTGACTGCAACTACATATTCTCAATCTATGCCAATTGTGTGCAGACCATTCCTATTCTGAGTGAGATTAACATTACAGACTCTCCTTTTACCTTGGTGTACTGGTTCCCATGTTGTGATTTCCAATTTTTCCAGTCTTCATCCAATTTCGAATCAAATGTGCCTGTTGAGGCTACAGCCAGAATAGATACCGCCACACTGCCCAGAAAGAGCCAGAAGTTCATGATGGACATCCTAATAGGCAAAACCAATGGGCTTTAGATAGGGAGTGGGTAATTTTCAAGTTAGCTGTTTCGTTATTCTGAGAAGGAACAAAATAAATTGTACAAATAATACAAACAGTAAAATTCCAACAATTCATCCGATGCTGAAAGTTTAATGTAATTCACCTTCATGAGGCATCGTCAGTGGATTGGAATCTTCCAGCACTAGACTGATCAACTTAATTACGTTTCAAATTTAAAACCAATTATTGGAAAGAACACGGTAAAATGAAATCATACTTTTCCATAAATTGCCTTCTTGTGATGAAAGTTATTTGACTCACGGTCCACAGATTTAATCAGTCAACAGCTCATGTCGTAATGATTACATTGCATTCAACCTGACATTGAGCAATGAATCCTCAGAAGGTATGACTGTAGGATTAGCAACAGGAAATAAAGAACAGGTGGACATATTTTATATCGTTATCTTCTGTCACTTTAGACAATGCAAAAAAAAAATCTGAAGACGACATGTAAATCGCGAGTTGAAAAGGAAGGAAGAAATTGAACCAATGCAATCAAAATGGAAAGATACAGGAAAAAAAATCAAACTGAAAAAACTCGTATGTCCTCAGTAAAAAGATAGAATTAATGATAGAATTCCGAAATTGAATGTGTGCAGCATTTTTAAAATGTTGATGTAAAAAGTTACAAAACAATGTGCATGACATGAAAGTTGTTTCAGAGGTGTGGTTCCAAAATGGTCACGGAAGGGACCATTCAACTGATTATTCAAGAATCCTTCATGTTTAACAAGTAAACGAACAAGGCAGAGGGAATTTCGCCAGCTCGTTTGATAAGCTTCAATGTGAAAAGGGAAAGTTGAAACGAGAGGCAAGCATTTGTGTTTTATTTTACACAGAGGCTGGCACATGCCTGGAATATGCTGCCAGTTGAGGTGCTAGAAGTAGATGCAATGTCGAAGTTAAGAGAAATTTAGACAGACACATGAACAGGCAGGATATGGAGGATCACAGAACATGTGAAATCAGATTAGATTAAATTAGAAAGGCATCATAGTAGGCGCAACCATGGTGGTCTGAAGGGCTAGTTTATTTGCTGCACTGTTTCATGTTTAAAACCATCGCATATCAGTGAAATAGTGAGAAATGGTTTTCTGGATGACTATGTGTGGTGATGAGAAAGGAACATAAGTGTCTGGTGGGTCTCATTCCTGTGTTTCTTAAGAGCGTAGATGGAGAGCACAAAGCAAGGAATAGTGGGACTTTGTAAGAAAGGTATCGAATTAGACATTACAATTTTAAATTTCACGTTGATTGCATGAATCAAATTGACAATTACAGCCTTACGGTTGAATGCATGGGGTGTAATTATAAGGGTTTTTCGAAGAATACGTTCTAGAATCAACTGGAGAACAAGCTATTTTCGTCCTGGTATGTATAAAACGAGAGAGGATCAACAATAATAATATAGTAAATGATTCGTTCAACAAATCTGGTCACAGCTTTCCGGAATTTCATATGCAATGTAAAATAGAAAATCTTGGATATCAAGCTCGTGCCTGAAACTGAAAGAAGATCAAGCACAAGAAGGTGATGACAGCGTTTACCGCAGTGGGAGATGGGAAAAAAAGGTGAGGTAAGAGACTGGATAAACAGTGGGATACAGTTAAGGTAATATTTAGGTATTCATATCAAGGAACTATTCAATGATGTAGATAGTAAGAGAAGAATGTACCATTTATGGCGAACTACCAAATTCAAGTCTCGTCTAAAGAAATTGATCATCATCTGTGCAAACATCGATTAGGAGACAAACAACATAGAAACTGACAAATGACAAACAATGATGAAGAGAACAAGAATATGAATGTTAATGACAAATAAAAAAATAAGCAACTGAAAGCAAGGACTTTAATACTTATTGAAATGAAGAAGCTAGCTGAAATGTTGATTATTTCGATGGTGAGATTTGCCCATGAATAATGGGAAAGACTGATGTCGCAGCGAGTTTGAACAAATATCCAGTTTCATGGTAAAAATAACAAAACAAAAAGATTCAGAATCAAGAGGTAAAGGGAGGGAATTACGTTGATCACGGAAGGAACAATTACTCAGAAAACAAATGAGATTAAAGTCTGACATTCACTTGGATCTGGCTGATTAGATCTGAACGTTTTAAATATAGTTACTGCAATAATAATGGGTACAATAGTGGCAATATCATTGCGGTTCAGGAATTGTTTTCACTGATAGAATTCTGCAAATAGGGAAATTCACAAAAAGGAGGAGAATAGAAAATTGAAAGATTTATGCAAGTTAGGAAACATGATATCATTGGCTAAAATAGAACAGAGAGTAACAGCAATAGGCCTATCGGCCCTCCAAGCCTGTGTTGTCACATATTGTCCGTCACCAATGAACTGCCTTTACTTAGGGGACCCATGACCTTCAACCTCCGTTCCTATTCTTGTTTTCGACCAGGTCCGTCTTGAATACTGCCATTGTGTCTGCTTCCTCCAACTCTTTCGGAATACGCTCTTGGCACTCATCACTTTTTGTGAAATACTTGCCTTTTTTAACATGCACGTCCGCTACACATGTTTCCCCTAGTAACTGACCCCTCCACCCTGGGAAAAAAGTCTCCTACTCACCATTGGATCCATGCCATTTATGTCCTATTATCTGATAGGTCACCCCAAAAAGCAAACTCAGTCTCCGTGATAATGAACATAACACATAGAAAATTTCAGCACAGCCCTCGTTGAACAGACCTGTGGAACAAAAGTAAAGCACATCTACCCTACACAATAACAAATTCATCCGTAAGTTTTCCAAATGAACATATAAATGACCTTAACGCTGGCTGGTCAGCTGTTGTTGTAAACAATGCATTCCACACCTTTTCTACTCTCTCAGGAAAGAAACTATCTCTCACACTTGTCCTATATCTAAGATACAGCCCCACAAATTAAAGTTGTCCCGTCGTGCTAGCCATTTGAGGAATAAAGGCTGTCAGTCTCCACCCTGTCTACCTCTCTAATTATACCTTATGTCTCAATTAAGTCACCTCTCAACCTTCTTCTCTCTGACCAAAACAGCCTCAAGTGCCTCAACCTTTCCACACAAGACCTTCCATCCATACCAGGCAACACTCACGGAAATCTCGTCTGAAGCCTCTCCAAAGCTTAAACACGTTTCCTCCAATTCGGTGAGCAGAACTGTATGCAATATTCGAAATGTGGCCACACCAGAGTTTTGAACAGCTGCAATATTTCCTCGTGGCTATGAAACTTAATCCCTCTGCCAAGAAAAGCTAATTCTGGATTAGTGGTGCTGGAAGAGCACAGCAGTTCAGGCAGCATCCAAGGAGCTTCGAAATCGACGTTTCGGGCAAAACCTCTTCATCAGGAATCAATAAAAGCTAACACAGCCAGATGCCTTATAAACAAATTTATTAACCTGCATAGCTATTTTCACGGAGCTCTGTACATGGACACCGAGATCTCTCTGCTCATCTACACTTGCAGGAATCTTACCATTCGTCGAGTAAATTTATTCCTGTTACATCCTCATACTTTTGCACGTTAACCTACATTTAGCTCCGCAGCCAGGCTCTACAAATAATTTTTCTCCGTCTGTACCTTGTAATATGCATGAGCACGATCCACAACTCCAGCGACCTTAGTGTCACCCGCAAACTTACTATCATCTACTTGTCCAAGGATAAATCCCATCCAGTCCAGGGGACGTATTTATTTTCAGATTTTCCAGAATTGCTACACCTCCTTCTTGTGAACCTCAGTCCTGTCGAAATTCTTAACTTGCATTTCAGTATTCTCGACAGCCTTTCTCCAAAGACAAAAAGTCCCCCATGCCAGGCAACATGTTGGTAAACCTTTTCTGCCCACACTCCATAGCAGTGACATCCTTCTGGAAGTGAGGTGAACAGAAGTGTGAACAATATGCTGAGTGTGGCCTTGAACAAAGTTCTATAAAGCTGAAACATAATCTCTCCACCCTTGCATTTACTGCCCTTTCAATGAAGCCAAGCATGCGAAAAGCATTTCTTTAAATACCTATCTACCTCCGCTGCTGCCTTCCATGATCTGCGGACCCAGACCCCAGATCTCTCTCCATACTAACTGTCCTAATGATTCTTCCATTCACTATATAATTTTCATCTGAACTTGACTTTCCTTAATGCATCAACTGACTTTTTTCCAAATTCAACTTCACATGCCATTTTTCTGCCCATGCAGTAACTGATTTATATCCTGCTGTCTACTCCGAAGGTCATCCTCACTGCCCACAAAACCACCAATCCTTGTCGTCTATAAATTAACTAATTTACCCAGCCATGTTTTCCTCCAAATCATTTATGCAGATCACAAACGACAGATATTGAACCACTGAATAATGTGGAATTTCACTTCTGCGAACCTACCATTTTGAAATGAATTTTGATTCATTCCACAGCTACCTCTTCCTTCTACGAGTAAGCAAGGTCTATTTCTATCTTGCTATTTCACCCCTGAGACAATGTGACTTCAGCATTTTACCAATCTGTCATGAGGGACCCTATCAAAGCTTTTATTGAAGTTTATGTCGACAGCATCAACTTATTTTCCCTCATCAATTATCTTTCTCAACACCTAAAAAAATCGTTCACGTTCGTGCAGTGTGACCTTCCCACATATATATAATGAGTCTATCCTTCATAGGTCCATTTGCTTCTAAATTCCTACAGATCTTACTCTGAGAATCTTTTCCCATCGTTTCTCTGTAACCAATGTGAGGCTCACAGGTCCATACATATCACTCTGACCTTCCTTAAACAATGGGATAACAATGGCTACTCTCCACTCCCTTGGATCCTCACCTGTGGCTTCCCCTGGTGGAATCCATTACAGCACAAATATTAAGTAAAGTCACAAAATGCCTGAGGATCATGGGTTTCCTCTCTCTCTCAGTGGACACAGATGGTATGTCGTGGTTAAACATAGGGATCACCATATCTCAGGAAAGGGCTTAGGTCGAGAATGTGGGACTTTCAAGGTCACCGTATGCGATATGGAAAGTAAAGAATAACAGCACCTTTAAATATCACACTAAAAGCAAGGTTAATCAACATCGTTTTCTGAAAGGAAATTTCATTTGTTCAAACGATTCTGAGGATATAACTACAGGTTGGAATTCGTAGGAAGCAGTACAGTATTGTGTTTAGGTAACTAAAAATGTTCGAAATTGTTCGAGATGAAAGAAACAAGAGTTCACACTGACAGAGTTGTATATCAGCGGAAACAGAGAGTTAGCGAACTAATAGGTGACAGACAGATGGGATGAATAGATAACTTCTAAGTTGGCAAGTTGCAATGCGTGGAATGCCGCAGCGATTGAACATGGAACATCATCTGTCTATCAGCTCTCGCGGTGACATAATGAATGAACAGAGTCTTTAACAGCCAAATCTGCAGAAATATTGTTTGCAATGTAAATTGGGAAGAGGACACAAACTGTTTGCAAAGTAACGGAGAGAATTTCGCGGCAGGCAGATATTTGCAAGATGGAATAAAATATGGCAAAGTGTCGATTCTCCATTTCGTTAAGTAAGCAGGAAAGCAGAATGTTATTAAATGGAGAGGAGAATGTAGTTGGACTGAGGGATGCAGGACAGCCCCAAATACATTCTGGAGAAACTCAAAAAGTCTACACAATCTATGGAGTGAGAAACAGAGTTAATGTTTTGAGTCTGGTTTGACATTTTCAGAACTGAAAAGGGCTGTATCTCCATGCCGTTTTTTAAAAAATACAGTCATAAAATTATGTGTATTGAACTTAACTGACAATTGTTTGTCCATTTTGCGCATTTTATTTAAACAGTTCCCATAATTTACGGTTGACGACTTCGAAACTATCCTCAAATTTAGAAATTGTGCTTTTAATTCCAAAGAAGAATCTGTTAAAACCAACTAGGAGAAAGTGAGGGCTGCAGATGCTGGAGATCAGAGCTGAAAAATGTGTTGCTGGAAAAGCGCAGCAGGTCAGAGCAGCATCCAAGGAGCAGGAGATTCTCCTTCTCCTTGGATGCTGCCTGGCCTGCTGAGCTTTTCCAGCAACACATTTTTCAGCAACAATAAGTTAAACCAAAACTTGAGTGAAATGGCAATCATCCTAGTCTTTAATTCGTATGTCTCGAAGGAGCTCTTCATTTCAGGCAGAGATCTCTTAATCAATCATTCTCCAGAGCATATTTTTAATCAGAGTTTATTATCATTGTACAAGACTGTGGTGGAAGTCTTGGTCATGCACATTTGTATCTCACTGGTTCTGCTTTCTCGTATTTTCAGAGATACAGAGAGCAGGTTTATATACAATGTGTGCGTGAAGTCTTCAGTTCACATATGATGCGGGGCGAGAGAGACACGTCAGTTGGAAGCTGGGTTTGAGGGATTCGCTCGTTGATGCATTAAAGATTGGTGGGGGTGGTGAAGAGTATACAGTGTTAAGGGTCGAAAGTCAGGCTGAAAATGACGAGGAATGCTGGGAACTGCAACATTTGATGGTTATTGAGGGTTACGATTGTGACTTCAGGGGGTCATTTGCCACACAGCGAGTAAGACCTTTGTGTCAGTGTGAGAGATGGTGCGGGTTCTGCTGCGATTAGCTGCAGGAAGGATAGTTCTGTTGGATGGGTGGTTTTGTAATTTGGTAGATGACCCAAATTTAGGGGTGCAGTGGAGAGTGAAGACTATCTCCCAGTAAATGGGACGTTGATCAGATGTGTCAATGGGCCGAGAATGACAGATGGATTTTAATTTCGCTCAATGTGAGGTGTTGCATTTTATTAATGAAGTCGAGGGCATGTCTTATACACTAAATAATATGCCCTGGGGAACTTTGTTGAACCAAGAGACCTATGGGTACAGATGCACAGTTCCTTGAAAGTGGAGTCACAAGCAGACAGCATGATCAATGAATTACAAAAATGTCCAACATGGAAACCGGCCCGTCGGTCAACTTTTCCGTGCTGAACAGGAAGCCTCAATTAATCTAGTCCCAGTTGCCAGCACTGAAACATACCCTTCTTAACCCTTCCTATTCATGCACCAATCCAGATATCTTCTAAATATTCTGATTGCACCAAACTCCACCACTGGTATTTGTGTTCATGCCTTATTTCACATATGAAATACTCTATCGCAGCCGATAAACAACCCTCCTACCAAATAATTTCTTTCCATTAGTATTTCATATGTTTGTTATCTACATCTATGTCAACTCAGCATCATGATTTCCCTGACCAATATCCTACATCAGTGATGGATTTATGTGAATCCTTTCCGAACAGTGCCACCCTACCACCTTTCCACTTTTGTTTGACGACTCATGAGATATTCAGCTCCTATATTTGGTCACTCTGCAGTCATATCTATGTAAGCATAACTACACCATAACCATGCATATGTATTTGCGCAACTGTTAAATTTACTTTACTGCAAATGCTCATCACAACAAACACAAAGTCTTCGCACTTGTCTTTTCAATGTTTTTTCATCTGCTTAGCTTTATGTTGTACAATGGCCGATTTTCGTACACCATGTATTTTCAGTTTTCCACTTTCGTGAACAACTGTTACATTTGAAATTTGGCTTCTTAATTTTGTACGAAGTTCCTCAGAATAATTGTACAGGACCTATTCCTTGTTCTGAATGTGTTATTAGTACGTACACCGAGAGTGTACTGCTGGAAAAGTACAGCCGCTCAGGCAGCATTCGAGGAGCAGGAGAATCATCGTTTCGGACACAAATCCTCCAACAGGAAGGGTTGACACGATATGTTTTTTTCAGCACACACTCTCGACTCTGGAAGCCAGCAACTGCAGTCCTCACTTTGTCATATTTGGTACTCAAATGTCAACTTCAAAATGATGAATCCTCCCCCCTTCCATTGTAAGTTCCTTTTCTTCCCTGAGCAGCTTCCCTAATCCTATCAATGGCTGGACAAGAGTCTGGACTCTTGTTCAATACTGCAGAAAAAAATCAATAACCATCGCTATACTGCCTCCTCCTCCTACGTTTCATTATTCTTCTCCAGAAGGTAATGTCTTACTCAGTGGTGCAGTGATCAGTGAGCTCATCTAACCCTCAGCCACAAAACTCCTCCAAAGAAGGTGGAAGAACCAAACATCCGCTGAATAACAGGAAAGGCGGTGCCTCCTCCACCTCTTCGGTCCCCAGAGCTATGCCAGCTGCACCCTACCTTACATCAATATTGATCAAATTGTAAGACCATAGCCTTAAGACTGTGGCTGCCACCTCAAAAAAAGAATGAAATGTATATTGAAACCGCACTGGTGCACGGCATTGTCTTCATCTTGGTCAGTAATTTATGAACTCTAAGGAGAATATCTTCAAGATTAACTTATTCTGTATACAATAGATCGCATAAATCCCACACCCGACAGTCACCACACATCACCTGTTCTGCCATTGACATTTCATGAAACTTATTTTTTTAATGTAATTGATGACGAATAAACTAAGTACTCTCACTCAAAAGTATTAATGTTCTGAAAATTAAGAAAACATAAGGGAAAAAGTATGAAAATATTTCCTGGATTTTAAAAGAAAAAGCAAGTGAACAAACAATCGCCTTTTAATCACTAACCCATTTCTGTGAGATTCAATGTTATTTTTTTCTTAACATCATGCTTTTGGGGTTTGGAAGTGTTCACAGAGCTGACTCTTGATGGCTTTCTGAGAGTCAACTTTCAGCTACTGTTCAGCTGCAGAGTGACCAATTAATAAAAGAAAGGATTGTCTGAAATCCCTCACTCACCAAACTCTCCAATGCGCACTCGGTTTGAGATGTACTACGCAACTGCTTTGGAAGACTACAGATTACAAATGTAGGGAGACAAAAAGTGTTAATTCGAAACTCCATTGGTATGTTTGCTGAATCTGCACCATGGTTGAGCAGAACTGATAACTAACTAGTTAATATATTCACATTAAGTTTTTACAGTACACCTGCCCACAAAAGTCTCTGACTGTAGCCGTTATACAGCATATTTTAATTCCACATCCTGCACAGACAACCGCAGAGAGGTAGCAGCATTTTAGAACATAAGAGGACTGTGTCACCAGGGATTTTCCCACAAACCAAAGTGCCATCCATGAAAGCCAGCAGCTCTCCAATACTCAGTGTGACCAGATGAATGGTTTCTAAATTAAAAGGTGAAAGGAATGTTCTCTGGGAGGCCTGAGAAGCTGTCAATGTGACAAAGCAACTGAGCCAAATAACTAAGATTAATGAAAAAGTCAACAATGCAAACATTCCACATGAAGTAAACAGAGCGATAAAAGAGATTTGATGACAGTATTCATCTCGCATGAATGTGAAAATATTGTATCTTCGATTTAAATACTATCACTTGTGAGATCCTTTAAATCTATGAATAAAGCCTACCCAAGACGCACATGTTCGGAAAAAGGATCACCGACCACAAAACATTATCTCGCATTTCTCTCCATCGATACTGACAGACTTCCTGAGTTTTCCAGCAAATTCTGTTTCGGTTTCCACTTAAAACTGTATTCACTTTCCCCTCTAACAGAAACTCTTCGTGTAATACCACAGGCCTTTAAAAAGTGTAAGGTTGACTTTGAGCTGACTTGATATTTCTGCTTCAGAAAAGCGTAAAATAAACTTTTCAGCAAAAGATGCCGATCACAAAAGATAAGTTTGATACAGACAAAACGTGAACACGCTCAGAATATTAAACGCCAAAGACTGATTTTCTGTGCAGTGCTACCCTTACACATATAGCAGAGACCTAAACATTCTATTCTGAGTCTGTGATTGCGCTGTGCGACTCCAGTTCAGTCAAGCTCACCTTTAGAAAGTCAAAGTTGTTTTTTCACAACCCGAAAACTTATCAATGCATTCACTCAGGGCAACTGAATGCCACGAGAACCTATATATTCATATGACTTGCAGCGAGCGGATGTCACCGCTGAGATAATGAATGTGAATAAGCTTTGAAAAGGAACAGTAATCATTATTAGTGCAGAGGCACTCTCATTATACAATACCTTCATATATTCAGAATGCTTATACTGCTGAAGGAATAATTGTTGTTTTGTTTTCTACCTTTAATCAAGGGCTTCTCTAACTTATACATCATGGGATATTTCAATTTACAAATCCTCATTCAATAAAAACGCAAAAATACTGTCGCTGTAAGAGCAGGGCAGAGATTGGTCATGTTACAACTATGAATTGCACCCCCTGTGTCCCCAAAGCCTGTCCATCATATAATAGGGACAAGTGAGCCTCAATGACGAATTATTCCCCACTTTTTCAGACAGGTGCAGTTCGAAATCCACTCAGCGGCACAATGGCACAGTGGATACCTCACAGCACTAGGTGTCCGGCTTGACATTCCCGCCTCGGGTAAGTGCCTGTGCGGAGTTTACACATTCTCCCCGTGTCTCCGTGGGTTTCCTCCGGGTTCTTCGGTTTCGTCCCACAGTCCTAATATGTGCAGTTTAGGTGAATTGGCCATGCTAAATACCCGAAAGTGTTGGGTGAAAGGATAAATTTAGGGTTGTACTTTGGAGGGTTGGTGTTGGCTTGATGGGCCGTAGGGCTTGTTTCCACACGGTATAACATCTAATCTCTAAATAAAAAAAGAATCAGAAGTTGCAGGAAAAACGTAGATCTGGCTGCATCTGTACAGTGAAATCCATGTTATGGTTTGTGCCCCGAAACACGTTTTGAGAATCCACGGATATTTGACAATTTGCGACCATTCATGCAAAAGCAGCTGACTTAGTTGGCAACATTTCCACAAATATGCATGCCTTCCACCACCGATACTCAGCACCAGCAACATGTACTGTCTACAAAACGCACTGCAGAAATTTGCCTGAGATCCTGATACAACACATTCCAAACTGGACACCTACTTCAACTTAGAAGGACATGGGCAGGAGGTGTAGATGGATACCACTAGTTGCAATTCACGTCTAAAGCACACAACAACCTGACTTGGAAATAAACATTGCTCCTTCAGTGTCACTGAGTTCAAAACCTGCATTACACTTCCTAATAGCATAGTGCATTTAACAAGCTCATCGCCACTTCCTCAGGTTTAAAAGAGGAAAGGACAATAAGCATCAACCAAATCAATAAGTCCTAAATCCTGTGAATGAGTATTCAGGAAATAACAAATGGACTGAGACCCGATATTCACGGGATCTTAAAATGTTGGTTACCGTGACATTAAATAGAACTCTTTCCTTCAGTACTCCCTCACTGAATGAGCACCTTATCCCAGAACATCTCATATTGCTGTACCTGAACACAGCTGAAGCTGATTCAACCTGAGACGTAACATCCCTTAGACATAAATATCCACACTGATCCAAACAAATCTACCTTTAAAATAAAGATTTAAAACTGGAAATTTGTCAAAAAGTAGATAATAGTTACTATCGTTAAAAGTAGACAACTATCAAGGAAAATATCGACATGAAATGATTAGGCTACGTATGTTGAAATATCCAGATTGAAACTTCCCAGGTTAAATCTGTGCAGTAAGAATATGTCCAGTTTTGCGACCTGTTAACCACTGTCAGTTAGTACAGAGCAGGAATGGGAGGATTTGGAACTCCATCACCTCCCAGATCAGGGAAAATAAAAGAGCAGACTGAGGCAAAAATCAGAAAAGCCCCTCAACGAATCGGGGATAGTTCGGTTGAGGATGCCTCACAACTCTCTCTATCGTGGCTGGATACACTTCAAATCACAAATCTGAAAGACACGATCCCATGTTTCATATGAAACATCATATTCTATTCCTAATCTGTCCTGGTCCATCTGTCGACCCATCACTGAAGTCCAAAAGGAAAATAATACCTTGCATGAGTAAACTCACCTTTGAGTGTTCTTGTCCATCGAAGTACAGCTGTCCCTCAAACTGGTTGAGTTCTGAATTTGTGTCACTGGTGCGACTTTATTTCGACACAGCTTCCAATATAAATCCATCCTTCAATTCTCTGATTAACAAATAGGACAAATCATCTTATGAATGATTTCAAATGTTGATGTGGAGGAGTTGGTATTGAACTGGGGTGGACCAAGTTAAAAATCACACAACATCAGGTTAACGTCTGACAGATTAGATTTCTATAAACTGGTGTTATCTGCTTTTTAAGTATGCTCAAATCAGTTAGTGCAAATCATTTGGAGAAGTGCTTAAGAATTTTCCAACATCGCAAGCTTTAAAAGAACACTGTGTTCCAATGTGATCATATGATACGTCCTCTTTTTCTGTTAACATTTTTATTTTCCACAAATGGTTGCACTCGCAGAATGTGGAAACAGGCCCTTTGGACCAGCAAATCCACAACTACGCTTTGAAGAGTAGCTCACCCAAACCAATTCCCCTACCACACATAACTTTATCCCTGACTAATGCAATTAACTGACACATCGCTAAACTCTATTGCCAATTTAGCATAGCCGATTTACTGAAACTGCAAATTTTTGGAATGTGGAAGGAAAGCGAAGCACCAAGAAGAAACCATGCCAATGCAGGCAGAACATGAAAACTCCTGTGGCTGTAAGCGAATAGGGATCACTGACGCTTGGAGATACCTTGCTAACCACTGAGCCACCACACCATCTCAAAAACCACTGCTGATGAAGGAGGATCGTCAGCATTGCAAAGGGGAGATTGATCGAAGTGTCACCTAACTGTCAGCATCAAACATTTTTTTTTATGGAACAAAAAGGGGAATAAATCTCCTTCTACCCTGCATCAACCTTCAATTAGATCCCCCTGTGGAAAAGGATGGTGTTACCAGGGGCAGCGTGACATCGCCATGCCTTAATCATGAGGACAGACCAAGTTCATAATGACCAGTAAACAACTTTCCATGTTTCCCAAAATAATCTTCCAATTTTAGTGGCACTCTCGGTTAGACAACCAATTGTTGCCGTTTCCAAATTGCCAGTAAAAAATAACAACAACCGCCTAGCTATTCTGATTCCATTTTCTAACATTTCATCCATAGTCTTGTAAGCGTTGACATTATAATTACCAAGTGAAAACAAGGTTGGCTTTCAACTGAACCCTCAAATTGACCCCTGAAACTGACCAATATTCAGACTACATGTCTGGAAACTTACACGAGAGGAATTGATTCCTTTTATGATCACCACAAATGAGACTCGCATTGGAGAAATAATTTCATAAATAGTCTTATAACTGATTGAACTGAAAGTCCATCGGTTATAGAAGTGGGGTTTGAATCCATATTCCAAACTGAAAGAGATGGACTGCAGGAGCCACAATTTTCAAGGTACCACCTGAGGGTTCTGGGTAATCAAAGATGGAGCACGAGAGAATTTGTGATTGTCAGTGCTGCAGCTTTGAGACGCTTGTCAATGTTAGATTTGATTTCCTCGGTTTTTTTCGGAAGAGTATCACTGCTTTATAATTTTTTGCATTGGTTTATTAAGTTGGCAAAAGAATATCAGTATATAAACAGACATTGCTGAAAACTTTCAGCAAATATCACAGCATCAGAGTTAAAGTTTCACAACGGGTGATTCTTCCTCAGAATTCCAAACCTCCAAAGAAGCTCAAAGCAAGTTACTTTAAAACAAAAGAGGGAGCAGGGGCCATATGAGAGGTGAAAAATAAAGGATCATTTCGTGTTGCTCAGTCAAGACCATGGATTACACTGCCGAACAACATTGCGGGTTTCCCTACATGACATAGACTGCAGTGATTTAAGCTCATTGCCACCTCCTTATGTTTAACTAAGACCGTGCACATCTGACGAACCAGACAGTGACTTTTCAGAGCTGCCTAGCTCTGCTATTACTTTCATGTATCACTGGACAGCAGATTTCAGCCGAAGACAGATATAAAATGAAAGTAACAGTTGGCCTTCAGAAAACTCGTAATGGGGATTTCCTCGCAGCACGGAAACTGCGAGGTGGTTATTTTCTCTAATCATTCTCTGTTTGTTTGTAAACTACTGCGTAGAGAATTTTTTAAAAAGATGACCTTCGTCCAAAGCTGGAATTGGAACAATGACTCGCCCGAACTGTAAGGGGCAAGGTTACATTTTAAAGAAAGGTACCCAGTAGGGTGACTTCTTAAATTATATTTGCAAGTGGGCACGTGTGTTTTGCCTCACTATCGCATTAGACCACAAGTTCGTAAGCTATAGGAACATAAGTAGGTCATTCAGCCCATCAGGTCTGCTGCACCATTCAATCATTGCTGAGAGCGTCTCGACCCTGATGTCCTGACTCCATCCCTTTACCCTTGATGGCGTTGCGAATCATAGACCAATCTACTTTTGTCTTCACTCCACTCAATGCCGTTCCCTCAACAGCCTTCGGTGGAAATGGGTTCCACAGATTTACCACACTCTTCCAGCAGAAAATCCTACTCTCTCTGTTCTAAAATGACGTCCCTTCATTCTGAGGCTGTGCATTCGAATGTTCATCTCGCCAACTCGCCGAAAACTATTCACCATGCCAACGTTATACATGTCTCTCAGTTTTCTGTAACTTCCAATGATATTCTCTATCATCCTTGTTGTGGTTCTGTTCTCCGATCTGGAAGTTTTTGTTGCAAACGTTTCGTCCCCTGGCTAGGCGACATCATCAGTGCTTGGGAGCCTCCTGCGAATCGCTTCTTTGATGTTTCCTCCGGTGTTTATCGTGGTCTGTCCCTGCTGCTTCCGGTTGTCAGTTTCAGCTGTCCGCTGTAGTGGTTGGTATATTGGGTCCAGGTCGATTTGTTTGTTGATGGAGTTTGTGGATGAATGCCATGCCTCTAGGAATTCCCTGGCGGTTCTCTGTCTGGCTTGCCCCACGATAGTAGTGTTGTCCCAGTCGAATTCATGTTGCTTGTTGTCTGCGTGTGTGGCTACTAAGGATAGCTGGTCGTGTCGTTTCGTGGCTAGTTGATGTTCATGTATGCGGATTGCTAGCTGTCTTCCTGTTTGTCCTATAACAGGAAAAACAGGCAGACAGAACCACAACAACGAGCACCCGAGCTACAAATCTTCGCACAAACTTTGAATCTATCATCCTTATGTACGCAATTGTGCACAGTCCCAGATACTCTAATCCCTTGTTATATGACAAGCCCTTCGTTCTTGTGATTATTCCTGTGAATCTCTTGGGAACGCCCTACAAGCTCAACATATCTTTCCTTAGATAGAACACAAAAATGCTCACAATATTTCCAATGCCGTCAGACCTTGGCTCAGAAAGCCTCAGAAGTGAACCCCTGCTCTTATATTTATCATTGCCTGGAGGAATAGTGCCAGAATATTGGAGGATGGCAGATGTTGTCCCCTTCTTCAAGAAGGAGAGCAGAGACAGGCTAGGTAATTACACATTAGTGAGCCCTACTACGGTTCTGGGTAAAGTGTTAGAAAAAAAATGTTGAGATTGAAAGGTTATATTTCTAATCAACTACAGCTGAATAAGTTGATTGGGAGAGTCAACACGATTTCATGAAAGTTAGTTCGTGCCACACAAACCTTATTGAATACTTTGAGATGGGGACAAAACAGGAGAATGACAGTAAAGTGGTTGTTAAGGTGTATATGGATTTCATCATAATGTTTAATATGTTTCCCCACGGTAGGCTGTTGCACAAAATACGGAGGCATGGGATTTCGGATGATTATGCGGTTGGGTTGACTCGCTGAAAAAAGACAGTGGCTGGTAGTTGATGAAAATTGTTCATCCTACAGTTCCGTTACAAGTCTTGTACCTTACATCAAGGATCAGTTTTGAGCCCAATGCTGTTTTCATTTTTATGAATGACTCAGAATGCGGGCATAAAGGAAAGTGTTAGTAATTTTGCGAATACGCTATGAGGATGAAAATGAAATATTAAACGACAGATAAGCTTCAGGTTCGCTCAACAGTTCTGCACAATGAGAGCTAAAAGGCCTCTCCTGTTTGATGTTCTATGTTCTATTCTAGCCATCTCCAAATGAATGCTAACGTTGCGTATGCTTCCCGAAATATGAAGACAACTTGAATGTTAAGCTGACAAGCGTATTCACTCGTATACTAAACTTCTACCTTTCCTACCGAAATGCCCACTCTCAAGCATTCCCACATGCATTTTATTTGGATTTTGCCTGGTATGGAGGGAAGATCGTGTGAGGGATGTGACACTGTTTGAGGGAAGAAGGTTGAGAGGTGACTTAATAGGGATAGACAAGATAATCAGAGATTTAGTTGGGGTAGATACTGAGAGCCTTTCCTCTGTTTCTGATGGCTCTCAAGATGGGTAGTAGCTTTAAATTCAAGGTTGACAGACACAGGACAAATGTCCGAGGTCGTTTCTTTCCTCAGAGTGAAGTAGCGGCATGGAAAGCATTGCCTGTGACAACAGTAGACTCACCTACTTAACCGTCATTTAACTGACAATGGATTGACATGTGGATGAAACTGAAATATTAAACGACAGATAAGCTTCAGGTTCGCTCAACAGTTCTGCGCAATGAGAGCCAAAAAGCCTCTCCTGTTCTATGTTCTATATTTTATTCTAGCCATTTCCAAATGAATGCGAGCGTTGCATTTGCTTTCCGAATTATGCAGTCATCGTGAATGATAAGCTGACAAGAGTATTCACTCATATCCTACACTTCTACCCTTCCTACCGAAGTACACAGCCTCACGCGTTCCCACTTTCATTTCTATCTGCCACTTCTGCACACTCTCCTCGGCTGTCCGAGTCCACCTGCAGCCTTCCCGCCTCCTGAAGACGACATATTCTTCCAACTATCTTTGTGTCATCTATGAATCCAGCGACATTGCTTTCGGTTATTTCATCCCCATTATATCAGGATCTGTAAACTTCTGGTTTATGTGAGCAAATCGGCGCAATATGTGAGAGAGAGGAAACAGCATGGGTCCCATCGAGTCCGTGGTGACTCCATCGCAGACATAATCAAATTCATCCCTTTTGACCTTTTATTGATATAACAGATTTCTAAGTTTTGGAAAATATGTTTTTTCTGCCCAAGACAGTATGCACTTGACAAGCTAAAAGGATAAACTGAGAGTAGTCTGGATTATGCAGTATCTCTTGATATCCAGGCTTATTTCAGGATTAACTTCTGGATTCTATCCAGTTATGACATTGATAAGAACATGAATACAACTTTTTGGAGGGGTATGGGCCAGCCAAATGAGACTAATTTAGTTTGTGATTACAATCAGCATAGATTAGTTGGACCGAAGAGTCTGTTTCCATGTTGTATGACTCTCTGAAACTTCGTTAACGTTGTGAAAGATGAAGTCAGAATCTATTCCGTCAGCATTGCTTTTAAGGAAAAACTCAGTCAACCAAATCTATAAGCATCATTGAAAGTGTAAACCTGTTCGGAATCCCATGATAAGCACAGAGCCGAGCATGCAACGCAGAGCATGTTGCAGCTTGGAGATCATGTTATGAAAATAAGATAAATTCTGTAACAGAATGGAATGGTATGTTCCTTTGGATTTTGAAATTTCAGGTTGAAAGTGTGACCAATGACAATTGATTATCTTTCTGAAGACTCTTCTAAACTACAATAACCAATAAGAATTTATCTCAGCAACGGTGGAACAGACGACTTGTGGTGAATGGCCTCCATCTACTCCTGTGTTACTAAACAGGGTTGTTTGCGAATGTTGCAACAGGCCAGTGGATAGTTACTCCACAGTAGGACTACGAGGGACTTGTTGAATGCTGACACTCAAGTGTTCTCTGTCTACACAATCTTCCTAGTACTGACACTATCTCTACAAATATGGAAACGAATGAATATCGTGACGAAAGCGAGTACCTAATGTTACAATTACATGTTAGATCTGTGTTCCTGTGAAACTGTGCATTGCCTTTAACTGAGATGACATATAATTCAGAAACAAAAAGGAAGCGAATGTAATAATCTTTCACATTACAAAAAGTTCTGCTTATCATGCTTGTTTTTGGGAGGAATTGGATATTTTAGCAGCATACTGACGTGAACGCTCTTGACACGTTCATTACATTCCCAATTACGAGTCTGAATATGTGGACCCTCCTGGAAGACTGTGTCCACATAATGTGGGAGTCCAGTTGTTATTTGCTGGAGCTGCACTCACTCACTCACTCATTCACTCGCTCACTCACCTTCCGGTCTTCATTGATAAATTGGAAGGCAAGGGACAGACCAAGACTCATTCGCTGTGGTATGTTCAGACTTAACAGGGCATAAATACTTCTGTGCTGAAAATACATTGCTGGAAAAGCGCAGCAGGTCAGGTAGCATCCAAGGAACAGGAGAATCGACGTTTCGGGCATAAGCCCTTCTTCAGGAATGAGGAAAGCCCTTCCTGAAGAAGGGTTTATGCCCGAAACGTCGATTCTCCTGTTCCTTGGACGCTGCCGGACCTGCTGCGCTTTTCCAGCAACACATTTTCAGCTCTGATCTCCAGCATTTGCAGTCCTCACTTTCTCCATAAATACTTTAGTGTCAGCATTTTGGAGAAATGATAAAACTTATTGTACATCACCAGCTAAATGAGTCCTTTTTCCTGTTTGTTTTACTATTTACCATTAGATGTCGACAATGCTGTATTTTCAGTATATATCAGCCACCACATACTGGCTTGAGAGAGTGGTCTAGAATCGTCAATGGAAATTGCTGCTTTACTTGTGGGGACAGTGTTCCCACAATGGTCTTACGGCTTCTGGAGACAATGACACTGACAAAAGAGCAGCAATATATTTCCAGGATGGTGTAGAGTATGGAGGGAAATGTGAATGTGGGGATTGTACACAACTCAGTTTTGGTCTCGCCTCTTCAGTGATGGAGTTTGCAACGGAAGAAGTAAGCTCGGTGACTCACTGCAGATCATCCTGTAGACAGTACATACTGCAGCTGCAGGGTAGTAGATATTGCAGGAGAAACATAATCGAGGAGCGGGAACCTCAATCAAGTATATGGCTCTGTGTTAGACGGTTGTTGTGTTGTTGTGGCTTCGACATCAGCACGAGTGTGGTTTTTTCCACCATGGTGCTGACATGAAGATTGTTGGTTTTGCGGAGTTTCTGAAAAGTCACGAGTTGTGGCAATTGTCTCAGATTCCCCAGCTTCTGTCCTGTGTCGGCAATCATTGTGTTAGTCTCGGTGCTCCAATCCACCTTCTGGTCAGTGAGGAGCACGATAAACTCATGGTTGTGACTGTTCGGGTGGTTCTATTTTCAGACAAGGAAACCACGATGGAAGCTGCGTATCCATGAAATGGTAAGTTGTGTTTCTAAATAAAGAAAAACAGGAAGAGGAGGTAACTCGTCCCTGCAATTGCCTAGATGCATGAGTTGTCTCTCTGGAATGGAAAATTGCAAACGTTACTCTGCTTTTAAAGGAGGATGAAAAATGAAAATCGGGGAATGACAGACCAGTTCACTTAACATCTTTGAAGTGAAATTATCGTAATCTCTAATCAAGGATGGAGAACTTAATTGAGCAGAAAGCCAAAATTCAGATTCCTAAAGGTGCAATGTTATCATTGCCTTTCCCAAATTAAAAAGAAATTGATCGGATCTCGTAATTACAGGTATCAGGACACCTATTGTTTGATTTTGCTTATCATTGGAAGACCAAGTCACAGGAATTGCGTTGATATTTTCCACATAATTTCTCCCAAAATAGGGCATGATGCAGTGACGGTGGGTATAAAAGAATGGCAGTCACTGGGTGAGGATGACCACTGTCCAGAACTGGTAGAAATAAGCCAGAATAAAGTATTTGTCCCCATTCAGTGTTTCTGAGGTTTGCATGCGATGTATGTTCGCATTGACATTGTCATTGTACAAACCAATCAGAACACATCTGGAAAGTTAATTGAATATTGGAGACAAAGTCTAACAGGTGAAATGTAGTCTTCATTGGTTATGATTATAACCTTTCCTTCTCTAAATTAATTTGTAGCTTCTTCATCATCTGGTGTGTGGATTTCTTTTCATTATTTTTCCCTTTTGAGAGATTATACCTTGAATGTAACAAATTCATCTCAGCTTTGAAGGTAGCCCTTTGCTGGACTGCTGTTTTTGTTTTCTGCTAACCACGCATTCCATTCTAACCATCACAATGCCGTTCTTGAGACAATGATGTCTGTTCACCCTCAGTTGGTTATTCTTACTCGGAAATGTTCATCCTCATTTTATCTCTTCATTCTGAATTCCATGAAACATTCCCATACTGTCATTTAATCCATTTAGAGCTGAAAAATGTGTTGCTGGAAAAGCGAAGCAGGTCAGGCAGCATCCAAGTAGCAGGAGAATCGACGTTTTGGGCGTAAGCCCTTCTTCACGAAAGGGCTGAAGAAGGGCTTATGCCAGAAACGTCGATTCTCCTGCTCCTGGAATGCTGCCTGACTTGCTGCGCTTTTCCAGCAACACATTTTTCAGCTCTGATCTCCAGCATCTGCAGTCCTCACTTTCTCCGACTTAATTCATTTAGCACAAATCATTTTGCAAAGCTTCCTTTACCGACGATAGGCAATTCTGTTTAATACACACTTGGAAAGTTAATCCCTCACTTCCTTTGATAATGTCACTGATACTCCTTCTACCCTTTTTTTTGGTGCGTGGATCCCCACAATCTGTGCATGGCGTTCACTTCCCGAGACTGGTGGTTGGTATGTCAACACAATGCCCGTTGCGTGAGGAAGCTCAGTGTGATTGTGCAGCTCACAGAGGAAATTAACTATTACTATCCCAGGAAATGTTTGAGTTATTGTAGTGCTCCATTTTATCTACTCGATAATATTAAATTATAGCTGCAAGCTCCGACATATTCTTCGTCTATATCCTTCCCACTATTCAGTGGTCGTTAGATCGCACTGAGCAATGGAATTATACATTTTCTTTCTCCAGTTTTAATGAAAGCACAGAATCGAAAGAAAAAAATCATAAAATACCTGGAGAAAATCACCAGTTTTGTCAGCATCTGTAGATGAAAACCAGTGATGGCATCACTCAACTCAAAAACTTAAATCTGTTTCCTCTCCACAGATACAGCCATGCCTGCGAAGTTTCTCCAACGAGTTCTGATTTTGTTTCATTTTTCCAACATCCAGAACCCTTTATTTTCTCTTTATTCATCCGATTTTGGGAGGCCGTTCGACTGCACTGAATTACAAATTAATCTCACCGAATATAAATGTTCACCACAACTCGCACAAAGTCTTCACAATTGTCTCTTACTTTTTTTTTAGTTTCCTTAACTTTATTTTGTACTCTGGCCCATTTTATCTCCCATGTCTTTTCAGATTTCACTTTTGCAAACAACTGTTATCTGTGAGGTCCGGCCATTTAATTTCGTGCAATACTTCTCACAATAAGTGTGCAGAACATCTTCCTTGTTCTGTGTTCATCGTACATGCTGACATGTCAACCTCACGATGACTGAATTCTCCACTTCCGCTGGAAGTTGCTCGTCAGCTATGAGCAGCTGTTGCAAGCCCTGTCAACGAGTAGGCAAGAGTGTGTTCTGGACTCTTGTTAATTTCTACAGAATACATTGTCAATACCCTTCACCATGTTATATTGTAATGCTACTGCACTTCATTCTGCACCAGATGTGAAATCCTCCCTGTATTACAGCGCAGTGGGCAGTCCGCTGAACAATCCTGCAGTCCTCGCCTTCATCTCAATATGATGCAAATACCAAAGATCGACTGGACACCAGAAAAAGAGGCGTCTCCGCCACTTCTTGGGTTCACAGTTCGACCACAGCTACACTCTCCAGTACCTCAGCACTGATCAAATTGGAAGACCCTGTTCTAAATTCTCTGAATGTCAATTCAAATAATGTATCGAAGTAATATTACATTGGTGCACCACAGTGTCTTCCGATTAACCAACAGCTCATAAACTCTAAGGTGAATATTGCGAGATGCTTTTTCTCTGCATGAAAGACATCCCACACCCAACAATCACACCCATTAACTGCACTGCCATTATCTTTGAATCCACCTTTAATTTTGTTACTTAATTGACAACTAATAGACCTTACTTGTGTCAGTGAGAATTATTAAATTTCTTAAACCTAACCAATATATACAAAGCCTTAAAATTGCCGAAAGATATCTGAGATTAAAAAAACTTAAACTATCACCATTTTTCTGAGATGCTCTGCTATTTATCTCATCTACATCTTTTTTTAGGATGGAGAAGTGCACACATCAATTTCCTTTCAACTTCTGCTCAGCTGTACAGTGACAAATTGTAAAGGAAACTAGCGTCTAAAATCCCTTAGTCATCGAAATCTCTGGGTTGTACACTATTTCAGATGTACTACAAAACTGCACCTGAGCACTACAAATTACAAATGCGTGACAGCAAAGTGACGTATGAGGTCATTCCAATCTGCATTGGTTTGTTTGCTCAATCTATGCAAAATTTGGGTCTGAGTAATAACGAACTAATTGAGATATTCACATTATGTTTCGACATTAATTCTCCACACAATGACTCTGACTCGACCTGTTATATAACGTTTTCCATTTAAAAGTTCATTTTACTTCACGAACAACTTCACACAATTAGCAGGAGAAAAGGACATAAGAGGACCCTGTCACCAGAGATTTTCCAACACACAAAGGTTTCATTCATGAAAGCCAGCAGACCTGCATCACTCTGTGTGGCTACCAGCAGCTGTCAACCAGCCAATAAACAAAACTAAAGAACGAAGATTAAGGTATAAATTAATAATGCAGGAATTTCCCCATGAAGTAGAGTAATGGGGAAAAAAAGGTTTGATGATAGTATTCCTCCTAGGTGAATCTGAGACTATTGTAACTGTTACTGTATTCATGAAACTTCTTCGATCTTTTATGTATAAACTATCCATTACACACATGTTCACGATTCGGAGAAAATGACAAACTTGGTACAAAGTTAAAAATCACACAACACCAGGTTATGGTCGAACAGGTTTTATTGGAAGCACACTAGCTTTCGGAGCGACGCTTCTTCATCGGGTGATTGTGCTCCTACCTGATTTTTAACTTTACACACATATTCAAAGAAGTGTCGCTGGATCCAAAAAAACTAACTCTGCTTTCTCTCCAAAAATGGTGGTAGACATCCTGAGTGTTTGCAGCAATTCTTGTTTGCGTTTCCCACTGCAGACTATATTTATTTTTTCTGTATCAAAGTCACTTCGAGAAAAAAACATCCTAAGATTCATTTTGAGAAATAACTACCAGAGGCGAGAAAGAGCAAAGGACTTGTTATTTTTGCTCCAGACCAGACTCAAATAAAAGTTGAAGTAAAAGATACCTTTCACAACAGACAAGAAAAATATAAAGGAAGAATGAGAAACATCCTCTGCATTTCTCATTCAATGGAAATTCGTTCAAAAATAATCTTGGTTTTTCAAAGCCCAAGATTGATCTGCTGTGCAATGCTACAGTTACTCACACAGCAATGAAAACGAACGATTCTATTCTGGTTTTACTTTTGTGCTCTGGGACTCCAATGCAAACATTCGCTCAAGGTTACCTTGAGACAGTCAAGTTTTTTTTTTAATTCAACCCGAAAACATATTAATTTGTCCAGTTAGGATACTGAGTGTCACCAGACGCTGCGTGATCATCTGAGTTGTACAGTGCCAATTTCATCCTTGATATTAAATATATGAACAAGCTTTAAAAAGAAAAGGCAATCACCGTTAGCGTGGAAGCACTGTCAATATAAAAGAACTTCATCCATTCAGAATACATAATCTTCAGATGGAATATTTGTTGATTTTACTAGTTTTATTCAGTTGATATTCCTAATCCATCGGGAACTATTTTCTCTATCAAATCCACATTCAACAAAAGCATATAAACACTATGACTACCAGAGAGGGCATAGCCGCTAATTTCACAATGAATAACCCACCTCCAGACTTCCCAAAACCTGCCCAACATCTAATAGACACAAGTCAGGCCTATGATGGACCGTTCCCCATTTGCATGTATCGGTGCAGCCTCAAAGACACGCGAAAATAAAAACAAAAAATGGTGGAAATATGAAGGTCTGGCAGCATCTGTGTGCGGTGTTTGGGTCCAGTGACACTTCCTCAGAACTCTCGAATAATGGACCATATGATGTCATCTATTACAAAGCAGCCTGCTGTTTGGCCTCATATCTATCAATATGTATGCCATCCGCCACTGATGCTCAGTCAAAACAAGATGCATTGCAGAAATTCACCAAAGGTCCTGAGACAATACATTCCAAACTCCGTGACCACTTCCAACTGGAAGCAAATGGACAGCAGATACATAGGATCACAACCACCTGCATATTCCCCTTCAAACCATTGTGCATCCGGACTTGGAAATGTATTGTGGTTCCTTCAGTATCACCGATTCCAAAATCTGCGTTACACACCTGAACAGCACTGTGTGTTTTCCTACTGCACATAGACCTCAGTGATTTAATCTCATCACCACTTCCTCAAGTGCAACTCGTAACAGACAAAAAATTAAGAGCTAAATCCTGTGAATGAGTAATGAAGAAACAGCAACTGGACTGAGACTTGATATTAGGAGAAAGTGAGAACTGCAGATGCTGGAGATCAGAGTGAAGAGCGTGTTGCTGGCAACCATAGCAGGGCAGGAAGCATCTGCAGTTACGCCGCCACCATCCACCACCTGTTGCTCCGCTATATCGATGACTGTAGCAGCGCCAAATCGAACGAGGAGGCTCGACAGTTCATCAATATAACTAACACCTTTTACACAGACCGCAAATTCACCCGGCGCATCTCATACATCTTCCTCCCCTTCCTGGACCTCTGCATTATTGTCTTCAGCGACTGATTAATCATGGACATCTCCTAAAAGCCAACCAACTCCCACAGCGACCTAGACTACATTTCCTCCAAACTACGTCCTGTAGAAACGACATCCAACTTCCCAATTCCACCACGTCCAGGGTGACCAATTCCACTTTCGAAAATCCCGGATGACTTTCCTTTTCCAAGGTCACAATTCCCCTTCCCATCTGGCCAGCGATGCCCTCCAGCACATGTCCTCCATTTTCGGCCCCACCGCCCTTGTACCCCACCAACCCATTGCAACAAGGACAGAACACCATACGGTCCTCACCTTGCTCTCCACCAACCTCCCATATATCGCAGCATTCTCCACCATTTCTGTCATCTCCAAACGGATCCCGGTACCAGAGATATATTTCGCTCCCCACCCCTATGAGCGTTCCGGAGTGACCATGTCCTTCACGGCTTCCTCGTCACGTCCACGCCCCCAAACACCCCACTCCCCACTCTTGCTACATTCCCTTGCCCCCACAGGAATTGCAAAAAATACACCCACACCACTCCCGCATCTTCGTCCAAGGCCCCAAAGTACCTATCCACATTCGACAGAAATTGGCCTGTACCTCTAGCAGTGTGCACATTCGGCCCAGCCTCACCCCCTCCCATTTATCTCTAAGTCACCCAGCCTACAAGCCTCATTTCTCATGAAGGGTGAACGCCCGAATCGTCAATTCACCTGATCCTCGAATGCTGACTGATCGGCTATGCTTTTCCAGCACCAGACTCTTGATTACGTTATAAAAAAAGACATGTTCCAAGTTAGACAGATTAACTGTCATCAAGAGAGTAACTGCTGTCGAGGAAGACTGTCTATCAAAAACACTCAGTATCAAAGGTATTTGTTTGACATGAAATATCTTCGCTGTAAAAAAATAGAAGGAAGACGACACAGGAAGATCTTCCAGCCAAATGAAGAAAGGTACTCCTGACAGCAACCGTTGTTTGATTTTGAAATTAAGTTGGTGCGTTTTTTTAAAATTGGAACAATATATTGTTATCGAGTTGAAAGTAGATAAAAGCAGTTAAGAGAAAAGATGCTTAAAGTTTTAAATAGTTGTAGTTTATTGATAAATTGATTGAACTTTCTTTAACCAGTGGAAATTGGAAATTATCTATCACTCATATTTTTACAGATTTCGACGAGTGGTAAGCTTTTCCAGATGTTTAATTTAATTAATGGATGGGGTCATGACCTTATCGTAACAAGTGTGTTCAAACTTGTTTATGCTGAACCATAAATAGCTCGACGAAATTTCCAAAATAAACTCCAAATTTGGGGGCAATGTTGGCAAGACAACGAGTTGTTGCCGTTCCGTAATTGCCAGTCGAGAAAACAACCACCTAACTATTCTGATCCCAACTTGCTTAAACTTGGCCCGCAGTCGTGTAGAGGTGTCAAGTTAAAACAATATTATCTTCCGAATGAGCCATGAATTCGACCAATCCATAAACTACAATTCTGGACACTTATACATTGGAGTTGAATCCTGGAGGTACCGGGTGGGCAGGGGAGTTGCATGAGGATAGGAAACGAAGAGAAATGGAACTATTAATGAATGGAGGCATGATGGCGGGTAGAACAGCAGATCTCTGAGTTCAGGCAAGATAAAACTCGGCAACAGGCAACTAATTAGAATGGTGCATTTTACTAAACCCATCAGTGTGAACTATGTACAATATTAGTTTCTTTCATTCATAATTATTTTCTTCCAGCCAACAACTTATAAATCAGTGATTACCACATCAAAAAACGAAGAAATCAACTCTAACAACGAAATAAACCTCAATAAAGGAAAAGCTCTTACAGCCAAAGGTTTCCTCCGTCCTCCATCTTCGATTACCCAAAAACCTCAGTTGAAATATTGTAAATTGTGGAGACTTCACTACACCTGATCTAAGTTGTTGGAAACATGGATTCAAATCCCAACTTATACACAAGGAATTAGTATTTAATTCTTCCTCTGACCTATGTTTTACAGATTTCACAATAAAATTGGATTGTTTGCTTTTTATTCGTTGATTCTCATTTCTATTGGGGACAAGAACCATGCAGCTGTCACTATTATCTTGTTAACTTCTCGACTCTTTATCTAACATTTTGTACTTTCGTACCTTGTACTAAAATGCCAGGTGAAACGTGGACGTTGCAAACTGTTCAGTTTACTCCTGTATTCCGTACTTGAGCATGCATGTCAATAAAATCAAATTTGAATTCTATATTCCAATCTTTGCCACTCACTTTCTATTCCAGTTCTCAAAATTATCTTGTGTTTTCGCAGATACATTTTCAAACTAAAGTGATGAACAAAGGAACTTTATTTTTGTCCATTTTTTCCAAACCAGTGTATATCGACCTTATCCCCCTTGTATTTCATGTTGTATGCTTTACATTCAGCTTAGCACGAGCTCTCTCTGTGTTGTCTTTCTGAGGGAGGCCAAGGCAGACTTAATTGGTACTGAAGCAGAAATTACGTTCGAAACAATACAACTCTTTCTATGTCATGCACATCATTGGCAATGCCAGTCTTTGTTGTCTATCCCTAATAGCTCCGACTGATTGCTTGCTTTCAGAGGGCAACAAAGAGTTGTTGCGTTGAACCTGAAGTCACGTATAGCCAGAACGGGGCAAATGGCCCGTTTACTTTCATTCGCAGGTATATCTTTATGACAATTAAGTTTAGATTTATGATAACCATGAATGAGACTGGCTTTTGATTCCTCATGTGTTCAGAATAGGCTGATGAATAAGTGAATTGAAATCGCCTTGTTTACGAGATGTGATTTGATTTAAGTTGCCAACAAGTTTGATCAGATGGAATACAGAAGCCACATTTTCCAATATATCATCTGAGGTTTCTGGGTAATTAAAGGTGTAGGCCGGGATAAAATGGTGGCTCTAAGAGCTGCTCCTTTATTGAGGTTTGTTTCAGTGTTAGATTTGATTGCTTCTTTTTTTGAAGTAGTACCCACTGATTTATAATGTGTTGGCTTGTTTGCGAACATTGGCACAAGGGGATTAAAACGGAAACACAAGTTACTGGAAAATCTCCACAGATCTGGCAGCAATCCGAGTTTTCATTTCGGGACCGTTGACCTTTCCTCAGAAAACTATAACTCTGAAGAAGAATTAAACAACATACTTAAAGAAATAGGGGGAGCAGGGAGAATGCGACAGATGAAAAACAAATGCCTTTCGTGACACTGAGTCAAATTCCTGGAGTACACTCCGTGAGAACTTTCTGCATTTATTTCAAGCACTTAGACTGTCATGATTCTAGCTCATCACCATTTCCGCAAGTGTAACTGAGAATCTGCACAGGTGAGTGGCCAAGCATTGACGTTTCAGAGCTGTCTACCTCTTCTGTTAATTTCAAATATCTGGACATCCGCGTTCTGTCTCAGAAAAATAAACAGTGAAATTGACAGCTTACCTTGAACAAAATCATTAGCGAGCTTATCACAGCAGGGGAACCGGAAAGTGGTTTATTCTGTCTAATTATCCTCCAAATCTAAATCTAAAATGACGTGTAGATTATTAGTATTAAATATGCTCTTTGCGATTCGTCTACACATTATTTAACACGTAAAGCAGCTATCAATTAACCCGCAAGCAGTTTGTTTAGAACAATCGGGGTGCTCTATTTTCAGGGTTGGTAGATTGTTAAATTTGCACAGATGGCCTCAGTAAAGCTTTGTGCTATTCCTGTAGGAAGTGGGATGTTAGGAAAAATTTCCCGTTCACGATGATTCTGTGTGCAGGAAGTATGTGCATTTGCAAATTGGCAGTGAGGTGCAATGACGAACTTACAGGAACCAGGGTAAGTGACGTAGGATAGTTTTGGTAAGGCAGGAAAACGCAGATAGAACATAGAACATGACAGAGCAGTACAGGCCCTTCTTTTCTTGATGTGGCAATGATCTGTGAAACTAATCTGAAGCCCATCTAAACTAAACTATTCAATTTTCGTTTTAAGAAAGTAATAAAGAGGATTTATGAGGTCACAGAGGTAGATGTGACCTATATGGACTTCAGTAAGGCATTAGACAAGATTCCGCACGGGAGACTGATCGGCAAGGTTAGATCTCAAGGAATACGGGGAGAACGTGCCATTTGGATACAGAACTGGCTCAAAGGTAGAAGACAGAGCGTGGTTGTGGAGGATTGTTTTAGAGCCTGTAGGTCTGTGGCCAGTGGATTGCAACAAGGATCGGTGCTGGTTCCTCCACCTTTTGTCGTTTATGTAAATGATTTGGATGCGAGTGTAAGAGATACAGTTAGTAAGTTTGCAGATGACACCAAAATTGGAGGTGTCATTGTTGTTCTGTTCGCCGAGCTGGAAGTTTTTGTTGCAAACGTTTCGTCCCCTGGCTCGGCGACATCATCAGTGCTTGGGAGCCTCCTGCGAATCGCTTCTTTGATGTTTCCTCCGGTGTTTATAGTGGTCTGTCCCTGCCGCTTCCGGTTGTCAGTTTCAGCTGTCCGCTGTAGTGGTTGGTATATTGGGTCCAGGTCGATGTGTTTGTTGATGGAGTTTGTTGATGAATTCGACTGGGACAACACTACGATCATAGGGCAAGCCAGACAGACAACAGCCAGGGAATTCCTAGAGGCATGGCATTCGTCCACAAACTCCATCAACAAACACATCGACGTGGACCCAATATACCAACCACTACAGCGGATAGCTGAAACTGACAACTGGAAGCGGCAGAGACAGACCACGATAAACACCGGAGGTAGACAGCGAACTGGGTTACCTCAGATTACAACAGGATCTTGACCACATGGGCCAATGTGCAGAGAAGTGGCAGATGGAGTTTAATTCAGATAAATGCGAGGTGCTGCATTTTGGGAAAGTAAATCTTAACAGGACGTATACACTTAATGGTAAGTTCCGAGGGAGTGTTGCTGAACAAAGAAATTTTGAAGCGCAGTTTCATAGCTCTTTATAAGTGGAGTCGCAGGTGGATAGGACAGTGAGAAAGGCGTTTGCTCGGCTTTCTTTGTTTATTGGTCAGAGTATTGAGTACAGGAGTTGGAAGGTCATGTTGCGGCTGTACATGACATTGGTTAGGCCACTGTTGGAATATTGCGTGCAATTCTGGTCTCCTGCCTATCAGAAAGATGTTGTGAATCTTGAAAGAGTTCAGAAAAGATTTACAAGGACGTTGATACGGTTGGACGATTTGAGCTATAGGATGAGGCTGAACAGGCTAAGTCTGTTTTCCCTGGAAGCATCAGAGGCTGAGAAGTGAACTTATAGAGATTTACAAAATTATGAGGAGCATGGATAGGATAAATAAACAATTGATGTAAAACGACTGTGATTATTAAATGTAATAATTTTGCCATAGAACCTGGAATAGCGAACATCACTGTGCAGTACAGGCCCTTCGATCCTCGATGTTGCACCGACCCGTGGAACCAATCTGAAGCCCCACTAATCTACACTATTCCATTCTCGACCATATAATTATGCAATAACTATTTAAATGCAATTTAATCTGGCGAGTCTACGACTGTTGCAGGCAGTGCGTTCCATGTCCCTACTACTCTCTGAGCAAAGAAACAACCTCTGACAACTGTCCTATATCTGTCAACCTTCAATTTAAAGCTATTTCCTCTCGTGCTGGATATTGCCATCTTTGGAAAAAGGCCCCCATTGTCTAAACTACCTAACCCTCTGATTATCTTACATGACTCAACTAAGTCACCTTTCAATAATCTAATTCCGAACAAAAATAGCCTCAAATCCAGCAGCCTTTCATCGTAAGACCTTCGCTCCATAACGGGCAACATCCTCGTAAATCTCCTCTGAAATATTTCCAAAGCTTTCACTCCCTCCTCTAATGCGGTCAACAGAACCGTACACAATGCTCGAAATGTGTCCACACCAGACATGATCTGATGGTTCCGAAACTCAATTCCTCTATCAATAAAAGCGAACACACTGTCTTCTAACCAATTCTAACAACCTGGGTGGCAACTTTCAAGGATCTATGTACCTGGACACCGTGATCTCTCTGCTCAACTTCACTACCAAAATTCTTACCGGCACTCTGCCTTCGTTTTACGCCTTCCAAGGTTAATCACGTCACACGTTTCCGCATTAAGCTCCATTTCCCACCTGTCACCCCAGCTCTGCAGCTTATCTATGTCTCTCTGTAACCTAAAACATCCTTCATCACAATCCACAACTCTACTGATCTTAGTGTCATCCGCAAATTTACTAACCCATCCTTCTACGCCCTCATCCAGGTCACTTATAAAAATGTCAAACAACATTGCACCCAAAACAGATCCTTGCGGTACCCCACTCGTAACTGACTCCAGGATGAATATTTTCCATCAACCACCACCCCTCCAACCGCAACACGGACAGAACTCCCTGGTCTTCACCTTTCAAACCACAAACCTCCGCATACCTGGTCTATTCCTTTGCCATTTGCGCCAGTTGCATACACACCCCACCACGAGAGATATATTCCCTCGCCACCCAGATCTGTGTTCTGTAAATTCCTCCGCGACGCTCTTGGTAAGTTCATGCCCCCACCAATCACTTTCTCCTCCCAACACCTTCTCCTGTGAATGCAAGAATCACACAACCTGCACACACACTTTCCCTTTGTTTCCATCGAAGGCCCCAAAAGAGCCTTTCCCATCCGTTCAGAGATTTACCTGCCCTCCCATACATGTCATTTACTGTATTCATTGCTCCCAATGTGGTCTCCTCTACATTGGAGAGACAGTATGCCGACTTGCAGTAAGTTTCAGAGAACATTTCTAGGACACACGGATGAAGCATCCCCACCGCCCCGTGGCCGAACACTTGAATTCCCACTCCAACTTCTCCAATGACATGCAGGTCCTGGGCTTCCTCCATTGTCAGACACTTACCACCCAATTCCTGGAGGAATAAGTCCTCATCTTCCATCAAGGGACCCTCTCACCACACGGGATCAACTTGGATTTCGCCAGTTTCCCCATTTCCCCTCCCTTCCACTTTATCCCAGATTCAACCTTCCAACTCGGCACCACCCTCTTGAACTGTCCTAACTGACCATCTTCCTTTCCACCTCTTCGCTCCACCCTCCTCTCTGACCTGTCCATTTCACCCCCACCTTTATCTCCCTATCATACTCCCAATTACCTTCCCACCACCCCAGCCCCATGCCCCTAACATTTATCTCTCAGCTCCCTTGGTCCACAAGCCTCGTTCCTGATGAAGAACTTATGCTCGATAGGTCGATTTTACTGCTCCCTCGGATGAATTTGTCGGGATATCCGTTCTTGGGGGAAAGAAAGCCTTTTTCCAAGTATGGGAACGACAACAACGAGGGGACACAAACTTAAAGTGAGGGGGGTTATGTATAAGACAGATGTCAGAGGTAGTTTCTTTACTCAGAGAGTAGTAAGGGTATGGAATGCTTTGCCTGCAACGGTAGTAGATTCGCCAAGTTTAAGTGCATTTAAGTCATCATTGGACAGGCATATGGACGTACATGGAATGGTATAGTTGTGATGGGCTTCAGATTAGTATGACAGGGAGGCGCAACATCGAGGTCCGAAGGGCCTGTACTGCACTGTAATGTTCTATATTCTATGTTCTGTGGAGGTGTTCTTCTTCTTCCCTTCGCAGGTCGGGAGGGCTGCAATATTTTATAGCCATATTTAACATGGTCCTTATATAACTTCTCTTGCGTGTACAAAGTTAAAAATCAAACAACACCAGGTTAGAGTTCAACAGGTTTATTTGGAAGCACTAGCTTTCGGAGCGCTGCTCCTTCATCAGGTAGTTGTGGAGTGTAAGATCGTAAGACACAGCATTTATAGCAAGGTTTACAGGGTGATGCAACTGAAATTACATATTGAAAAAGACCTGGAATTATATATTGAAAAAAGAGAGAGAAGCTCTAAAATAGTCAAAAATGACAATAATATCATCATAGTGTCAGCGGATAATGGCGGAATAACGGTTCTTCGGGACAAGCCCAATACATTGAGAATGCAGGGAAACTATTTGTAGATAGCGACACCTACCTACAGGGTGACCCCACGCCACGTCAAAACAATATAATCAACAAAAAAAACTACAGAACCAATTAAAAACACCTAAAAAACAATGCACCTCCATGAACACCATGTAGCCACGAAATGTCACGACCAGCTGTCCCAAGCAGCTATTCACACAGATGACAAGGTCCACAAATTCGACTGGGACATCGCAACGATCACAGCACAAGCTAAATAGAGGACAGCTGGAAAATTTATAGAGGCATGCGAATTATCCACGGATTCCAGCAGCCATCGAATAGACTTTGACCCAATAGACTGGCCACAACAGTGAACAACTGGAACAGCAAACCAGAAGGAGCAAAAACGGAGACAAAACACTTCCAGAAGGCACAGTGCAGCAGCTCTTCACAGGAGGATCCAAAGCACTGAAGATATCACCTGGACAGGACGGTACGTTTGCAATTCCATTTGCCAGCTTGGTGTACACGCATACAAACACGCCAATAAAAGGCTCTGTTGCATTGCAAATTATGATTTTTTTTCCAAAATATCGCAAATTCATCAACGAATCAATGCACAGTGCTGGATGTGACTAACAACAAAGTCCAACTCCTGTAGTTACGCGTGAACTCGCTTGTAACTCTGTCGGAGGACTTTCTGAGTGAATCCTTTCCCACACACATTTCAGGTGATCAGCCTCTCCCAAGTGCGAACTCACTAGTGTGCTGTGATGTGAGACGATTGTTTGAAAGCAGTTCCTCAAGCAAACAGACTCTTAAAGGTGTGCCTTGTGTGCGAACACCTTTATGTTTCATCAGATAGCCAGAACTCGGAAAGCACTTCCCGAAGTCCAGGCATTTAAAACGTGTATTGTGTGGTGTGATGACCAAGGGAATTCACTGCCACACGCACTGCATGTGAACAGGTTCTCTCCAATATGAATTCACTCATAAATAGTACTTTCATATTTGATTATTTGCCTGCAGGGAAAGCATCTGAGTATTCGTTCTTCAGGATGCATCGATGGGCCGTTCTCACAGGACATTTACAACTCTTCCCACAATCTGTACATGTAACTGGTGTATCCCCACTGTAAACCCAATGGAGGATCATGAGGTGGAAAAGTGAATGACTACTGTTCCACACAGGAAGGACGTGAATAGTCTCTCCCCTGATTTTGCCAATGGACCCACAGTTCAGACAAGGGTCTGAATCCTTTGTCGCAGTTCTCACCCCAGTGTAACTGTCCTAATATATTTCCACCTCAGACTAGACTACATTCCGTCCCAAACTATCCAAATTTCCATGGTCTCTCCTCGGTAAAATTATATTTATTTCTCGACAGACCAGACGACTGGCTGAAGCCTTGTCAAGACACAGAACACTTGTTAGGTGTCTATTCACTTTGTACTGTGACCATTCCTTCCATGTTCAGAATCCAGTTACATTCTAGTTGTGATAAATTGAACACTTTGATCAAATTCTGAGTTGCTGCTGGATCTGTGATCCCTGACTGTAATTGCTCCTCGTCTGGCTGCCTCTGAAGCTGTTTTAAATCAGAAAACAAACAATGAAATAGCACCCACAGAAAAACAAATGTCGACTGTGACATTGAACTGAATGAATATGCTAACTGATTTTCCGAAGAAGGGTCACTGGACCCGAAACGATAACACTGCTTTCTCTCCACAGATTCTGCTAGACCACTGAGCGTCTCCAAGAATTTCTAATTTCATGAACGTGAAACTTGTCAGAATGGACTGAAAAAAGGAAGAGAAGCTGCCACCCATTTTTAACATGGAAAAACCTCTAGCCTGTCAAGGATAAAACAAGGAGAGAAGTGAGAGAAGCAGTGGCAAAGGAGGGAGATTGCGTTTAGTTACAACTGAGCCATGTATTGACTGAAACTTCTAAACTCTCAAACCTCACCATCTGGAACGACGAAGGGAGGCGATATTTCTGGACACCATGACTCCAACGTTCCTGCAAATCTCACACACCCCTGATATGTCTGATATCTAAAACTGAATGATCAGAATTAACCTTCATTGAAACACTGGAAAGATGAAAGCAGCAGTGTTCCGTCTCTGTTACAAACTCCAGTCAGAAGAAAGGTGTGATGCCCAATCTACAGCAAACAATATGTTCACGTCATCGCCAAGGCCACCTCCTTCCAACTCAGTGATATCACGCAACGCCACTCTCGACTCAGCTTCTCTGGTTTTGATTCATCTCCTTTCTCCTTTTGTTTCTGGAATTAATCATTCCCCTGCCCTCCCTATTGGCCTCACTCATTCAACGTCTCAGTAATTTAGAAGAGATCCAAAATAATGCTATTTGTGTCTGACATCAGGCTGCAGCAAATACTTCATGCCCATCCAACGTTTGAAAGGAAACTCTGAAAATTCCAGAACGTAAAGTAAGAAGAGGCAAAAGTTGCTGAAAAACTGAACAAAGAACATGCTGAAAGTGTTCATTGATACTTGGCAGACAGATGAGCATTTCTTAGAGGCTGAAGTAAATGGATTTAGTGAAACAGCTTCACCGTCTGACAGTCACAGCTCGTCACGTGAGCTACTCAAACAATGAAACAATAACATCAAAGTGTTAACATAGAATGTTAAATCCCACAACAAGTACTGAAAATGGTTTTTATTTTCTGAAGGTGTAACAGCTGAGAAGTGGAAAATAATTAATTTTTTTTTATTTTTCATTTGGAGGGATAAACTGGAACCTTGATATATTCTCAGTCTGTGAGCCACACAGAAAGCGAGGTTCCAGGTGGATTTGACTAAATGTAAAATATGAAACGAAGGAACTGCTAGCTGTCGGTATAGCATGAATTCCCCCGGTTGGGGAATGGTGGGCTACAGCCCCACGATGGTAGCTGTCATTTTCGACTTGACTTTCTGAGGCGTAACCCAGCTCATCATTCCGTCAGCAGCGTCACGACAAGAGACTGTTTCCTGCTGCCTTTGTTCAGAAACAGGTTTCTGAGTAAAAACCATCTTCCCTTTGATGAAAGTGCTGCAGACAAGTATATAGGTGCAGACGAATGTACAATGAATGATAGCTTTTTCAAAGGTACATGTTCCACTTTAACACTACACCAACAAAACTGTCCAGAACCTTAGAGTGAGAATGGCAACTTCCTGAGTGCGACTGGCAGTATTGGTTTCATGTCAAATGGAGCTGAACCAGAATGAACTGATTCTGAAGACTCCGACAAAAAAATCAGCAAAACCGCCCTGACAATTATCAGTACACAAGGCAACTGATCTTCTTGTGTGACTTTATGGGGTTATGCAATATTCGAGGCGAACGATTATAAAGTTTCAGTGAGGAACAAAATTATATGGATAAACGGAGAAGTGACATGTTAGTCGAACAGAGAGTGCTGTTTGATCCAAGATGGCTATCCCATCTTCTATTTCTGTCAGAAAACATAGCAACAATCTAAAAAGAGTCTCCAAGCAAATGTGGAGGGAAAGTAAACATTTCAGTTCCTGTGATCCTTCTCAGAAAACCTGTTTCTTAATTTATTCCTTTCACATCTCCCCCAGCCTGTCACCACCATCACTTTTATGGTTGACTCTCTGTTGTCATTTCCCACCACTGATTTTCCCATGTATTAATACCTCCTCTTTCCCTTTTCTCGTCTCTAGATTTGGTTGAAACCTGTTTCCTCTCCGAGTTTCGCAGGTTCTGATTGCGGGGAATGTGGGATCATCAAGCTGAAAATTACTGTGTGTCCAGACAATTTTCGAACATGAAACATAGGAGCAGAATCCATGTTATTCGGACAAGCGAGTCGAGTCAACTTTTGAAAAATTGCTGATATATTTCTCAACTACATTTTCTTCATAAACCATGATGACCGCATTCACTTTTGTTTAAAATGTGACATTAAAGATATTTGCCTGTGGGAACGAGCTGAGCCAGTGGTGTATGAACCGCTTGATCTCATGGTCATGTGTTCAAATGCATGTTGGAACTGTTCTTTCTGAGTTGAAGCCCAGGTCTTTATTGCTGCAGCAGTGTGACCTGCCAAGCAAGCTGATTGTCCTGCGGTTATTTTTCATGTCCCTGTTGCTGGTTTCCCATTTAAAATTATTTCTGTTTTATTGGAAGTACCAGAGGCAAGTTTATAAGTGCAGCCGAATGCAAAATAATTGTTGGGATTGGTGAGCATGGCGAACTATACATAAAGCATAAAATACGGAAGCAGAATTAGCAAATTCCGACCATTGAGTCTGCTCTGCTTTTCGATCATAGCTGATATGTTTCTCAAATCCATTTTCTTGTCTTCTCCATGTTATTTTGTTCCCCTTACTACATTATTTTCCAAAAAAGGGGAGATGAAGCTCCCCCGATCAGCCGAGCTACTTCAGTCAATATCACATGTGAATATCAAGTGCAGAGATGTCAGTTCAAACTCACTACTGTGTGCTTATCGCATGAAATCTGCTTTCTGAGCTTGAAACCGAATGGCCTTTTTTTTCTGACAGTGTCACCAATCAAAGTGGTGATTGTCTAAATACCTGTATATGCCAAATGCAGAACTTTGTGATTGTAAAAGCTGTATCTAAACCATATAGAAGGTTTGCAATTAGCAATAAGACAAGCGGATTGATTTTTGGTCAGGAGATTATGATCAAGGAAACTGAGAAATCCCAATTTACACAAGAATTCTGTTTAGCATCTGTTCAAGGCTTCAGGAGATGCGCACAAAAGGATGAATATAGCAACGACAACAGCAACACATCAAAGATTTTCTCTCCGTTGCTGCCAACCATTTATTTTATCTACTCTCTCCCCACCCCCACCCTCCTCTAGCTTATCTCTCCATGCTTCAGGTTCTCTGCCTTTATTCCTGATGAAGGGCTTTTGTACGAAACGTCGATTTTGCCTGTCCTCGGATGCTGCCTGAATTGCTGTGCTCTTCCAGCACCACTAATCCAGAATATTTTATATTCTATGTCAATCATCAGTCATGGATCATGAATGGAGTTTCTTTTTTCTTCTTACTTTACATGACGAATAATGAGAAGTGAGACTATGCATTGAGACTGAAAATGATGTCATTTCTTCTAATAAAACCATTTCACTCAGGCTTTTTATTTTCGCAGTGCCGTGTCATGGGCATCAAATGAACAAGGAAAGCTAGAAATAACAGACTATCTTTCCTTAAATTATTGTTAATCCCAGTTTTCGGATTTCTGATCATCGTCCTGGAAGCCGTTTATTCCATGTCTGCTCTATCAAACAAGCCACACAGCTCCTCCACCATCATCATATCCCCTGCGTCTCTGCCAACCATATCCCCAACACATTCACTCAATGATTATCACCAATTCCACAAAGTCTCAGTTTCAACTTTTATTCGATCTAAAATGAAGAGGTCCAATCCCAGGAATCTTTCTAGAAATCCTCATCAGAGAAGTACGATGGAGTTTTAAAAAATATTGTCAGTTGTATGTTGGGAAATTGGACGGAAGAAAACAGAAAAACAATCTCTAGATTTCTGAATCTTTCTAAACTCGGTGGAAAACGGAATAAGAAGAAAATTGGCCATTGACCACAAACATTAAAATGACCTTTCAATTTCTTCAATATGCTGGAATATTGTGTCTGATATTCTCAGTCACATTGATTAAAATGTGCATTTGAAATAAAACATTCTGTTTCCTGCATGTCGGGAATTGTAAACTTGTCTCGACTTCTGGACACCAGGATGATTGGGAACAGAAAAGACACTGAAAGACTTGAAGTTAGACTGCCCCGGTTGAAGGGGAAAGCTGGATCCAGGAGACATGAATGTGTCTGCAGTCGACATTATCAGCCTGTTCCCATTGCTATGAAGTTGTGGACGTGTACAGTTACGTTGACAGAACTAATATAACTGCCTGACACAGAGTATGCTGAAAGATTTTAAAATGTATCAGTGTGTTGAGACAAATACCTGGAGCTGTGTAGCCATGACAAATAAACAAATCCAAATTCCGCCCATCATTTGAAATTATGCCCCATATACCAAGAATGCAACCAAATGTCAATTTAGTATTTCAACAGCATCGAAGCAATTAAATGATCCGACGTTTTGGGTTATAATATCGTGCATTTTGAACAGTCAGAGAGAGAGAACAGCAAAGAGCGCTATAAAACACAGGTGACCTGCTGAGTCGCTCTCTGTAAGGTCGTTGTTCTTATGGAGACCTGTGAAGCAGAATACTGAAGAGAAGACAACCGAGAGAAATTCACAAACAAAGTTCGACATCCAAAGACGACAATGGGTTTGGAAATTGGATGCCATAAATGGGCGGCACGGTGGCTCATTGGTTAGCACTGCTGCCTCACAGCGCCAGGGACCCGGGTTCAATTTTCGCCTTGGGCAACTGTCTGTGTGGAGTTTGCACGTACTCGCCGTGTCTGCGTGGGTTTCCTTCGGCTGCTCCGGTTTCCTCCCACAGTCCAAAGTTGTGCAGGTTAGTTGAATTGGCAATACTAAATTGCTCGTAGTGTTAGGTGCATTAGTCATGGGGTAATGGTTCTGGATGGAGGGTCAGTGTGGTTTTGTTGGGCCGAAGGGCCTGTTTCCACGTTGTATGGAATCTAATCTAAATTTAAGAAAGGATTGATCGGACAAGCCTTGTGTATTGGGAAGTAGAAATAAGATTAGGAGAAAGGAGTTACAAATAGTTGCTATTTAATTTTCTCTTCTGCATTTAAAGAACAACATTGTTAAAGTTTTTACTCAAGAAGTGAATTCCAGGATAGTTCTTTGACTCTTAAAATTTAATGGATTATGACGTGCGTTGAGCTGTTTCACTGTGGCTGGTTTAAATTAGCACAGGGGTTTACGCCGTGTTGTAACAAGTTGGGGACTGGTCGTCAGGATCTGAAGAACTGGGATCGTAGATTCGTGGCGTTAACAGGTTTAGACAGATCCTGTCTGAGATTTGGACAGATTTGAATTGACGTGGGATTAAAAAAAAAAGAACAATAGATTTAAACACTTGCTGGAAAGTGTCCGAAATCGTTAAATAAAACGTAGGTGAGACAATGTTTTTGATCTCGGTGATTTGTGGTTGCTTCAATTAAAAGTGAGGTAAGTGCCTCCTAAAATTGTTAAACAGGTTCCGGAGATAGAAGATGATTCTCAAATTTATGAAGAATGTCGGAAGAAAAGCAAAAAGGCCATACTTTCAGAATTACCAAAGAAGTTAGATTTGGGTTTAACCAAGGACAAAAGTAATGCTAAAATTGTAACTGATTTTCTCAAAGACTTAGGTGTGTAGGACAAACAGACAAGTGTAGTAGAGTTAGAAAAAAAACTTAAATTACAACTAAGGAAAACGGAATTAGATGATAATCAAAGGGAGAGAGAGAGAGAAAAAAAGACAGAGAAAGGAAAAAAAAAACAGAGAGAAAGGTTCTTACCTGAGCAAAGAGAGAGAAGAAATGAAGAGAGAGGGAAGAAAGGGAGAGAGAAAGAAAGAGAAGGTTCTTAGCTGAGCAAAAAGAGAGAGAATTTGAAATTGAGCAGTTGCGACTTACTTAGCAAAATAAAGTTAACAGGATGGAGATTAAAAGTGATATACACAAATATGTCAAAACTGCCTCATTTTGATGAGAAAGATGTCGAAGCCTTCTTTAGTTCATTTGAAAATTTGGCTCGGCAGATGGTGTGGTCCAATGATTTATGGGTCATGTTCGTTCAGACTAAACTGGCAGGTAGAGCTATTAAGATATTTGCCGCTCTGTTAGATGAGGGTTGAACAGAATATGAAAAGGTCAAACAGGCTTCTTTAAGTGCTTATGAATTGGTTCCAGCAGCATATATACAGCGGTTCAAAAACATAAAGAAGGAACCAGGTCAGACTTACGTTGAGTTCAAAAGAATTAAAGGTAGACATTTTGATAGCTGGGTGTGGACCTTAAAGGTCGACAAGACCCACGAGACTCTGAGAGAGATTATTCTGCTCGAGGAGTTTAAATACTCTCTTCCAGTGATGATACCAATTCACGTAGAGGAACAGAAATTTCAGAAGGTGAGAACAACAGCAGTTAGAAGAATAATACATGTTTGTGTGTAAGACAAGCTTCCAGCCAGAATTTTATCCCGTGAGGGACAGAATGTGGGAGAATGGCAGATTCTAAGAGAGCCAAAGAGTAGAGAACACTGGTAATTGATTGCCACAGGTTAGAAAAAAGCCCAAGAAGGTGGAAAGAAGCTGAAAGGCCTCGTATTTTTCCATTGTGATAAAGCGAGACACGTAAAGTCACATTGCTGGTTGTTAATGAAAGGTACTGTGAGATAAGATGTGGAAAAAAAAACAAGCCAGTTGCTTTAGTGAAAGCAGTAAAGGAAACCCAGTCAAGAGCCGAGGACCTGCAGGAGAGTGCACAGACACGGCAGGGGCTGGGTATAGAGTTAGTACCTGATTTCTATAAAGTATTCGCCTATGTGGGGAAAGTTTACTCAGAAAGAGCAAGGGATGATGGGCAAAAAGTTATAATTATGAGAGATGCAAGATCTAACCATTCGTAAACGTAAAGAGATGAGCAAATTTACACTCTTTCTGATCTGCTACCTGTCAGAGTGGCAATTTGTGGGATAGATGAACCGAGATTTCACCGTGGGGTGGGCTCTGGTTTAGCTGTTAACACTACTGTCTCGCAGCACCAGTGACCTGGCTTCGTTTACAGCTGGGGGGGCGGTCTGTGTGGACAATGCACATTCTCCCCATGTGTGCGTGGGTTTTCTCTAGGTGCTCTTGTTTCCTCCTACAGTCCAAAGATGTACAGGTCAGGTGAATTAGCCATGCTCAATTCACCATAGCGTTAGCTGCATTAGTCAGAGGGAAATGGATCTATGTAGCTTAATTTTCAGAGGGTCGGTGTTGACTTGTTGGGCCGAAGAGCCTGTTTCCACACTGCAGGGAATCTTAAAAAAATAGCGTTCCCCTGTATAATATCAGTTTGGAGTGCCAATTCAAGACTAAGGAATTAACAATTGGTGTGATCGACAGGGTGTCAGTTCCAGGAATCCAGTTTGTACTTGAGAATGATTTAACAGGGTCCAAAGTGAGAGCGACACTTCTTGTTGTAGAGAAGGCCAAGGAAGACCTGGAAACTGGAGAGTAAAAACAGAAATATTCTGGCATTTTCCGAGACGATGTAGTCCAACATCCCACCATCATAACTCACAGCAAGAAGCAAAAACTAAAGGGAAAGATGAAGGAATTGAGGTTCAGTTAGCATACACCCTTCTAGAAGCAATGGTGCAGCAACAAAAACCTGAACAAGCAGTGAGTCAGATAGAAGTGTTTATTCCTGAAAGGTTAAGGGACGTGTTACAGAAAGACGAGAAGATGAAAGCTATATATGTGGATGTGTACTCCGAAACAAAGGCATAGAATACTCCAGCGTGTTGATATTTGATAGATAAAATCCGAAGATGAAAATGGAGAGCACGGCAGGTTTCTGCAGAGAAGTGGGCCGAGGTGTACCAGTTTGTGTTACTTGTAGCATACAGACAGTAAGGTTACGTGTGTCGCATGAATTACCTCTAGGATGTCACCTAGGTGTTGGAATAACTCAGGCTAAGTTGCAAAAAACGTTTTTATTGTCCTGTAATGCACAAGGATGTGGTTAACCTTTGCTGTACGTGTTATAAATGCAAATGGTAGGTAAGTCACAGTCAGTAATAAAACCAGAATCTCTGTTGCCAATTCCTGCAATTGAAGAATCTTTCATGTGGGTGATAATCGATTGTGTGTGTCTCCTCCTGATAACTAAAAGTGAGAAGCAGTGCTTATCAATCACAATGCATGTTCTACCAGATTTTTGAAGGCAAGTCCATTGCGGAGTATCAAGGCAAATCGGGTGGTAGAGGAGTTAGTCTCTTTCTTTACAAGGTACGGGCTACCCAGAGAGATTCAGTTGCACCAAGAGCCAAATTTTTCTGCTTGGCTCTTTAAGGAGGTTATGGATCGATCGGTTTACAGCACGTTAAATCCATTGCGTATCATCCTGAATCCCAGGGAGCTTTAGAAACGCGGCATTAAACCTTGAAGACCATGTCGAAAGCATACTGTCAGGATTACCGAATGATTGGGATAAAGGCATCCCATTCGTATTTTTTGCCATTAGAGATGCCCAAACCAAATCTACTCTGTCCACTCCCTTCGAGTTAATATTCGGGCATGAAGAGAGAGGCCCTTTCAAATCCATTAAAGATAAATTGATAGGACTGAATTCGGATATCTCGCAAATAGATTATGTAGCTGCGGTGAGGGCGAGACTAAATCGAGTAGTGAGTTAGCTAATCAGCACCTAAAGAGGGCACAATATAGAATGAAACATGTGGCAGATAAAAGCTCGGCGACGTGGACGTTTTCTCGAGAGGTTAATGTGTATGTACTGCACCACTGATAGGAGATCATTTTAAAGACAAATTTGTGCTCCCTATCAAATTCAGAAAAGTTTGAGTCAGATGAACCATCTCGTAATGATGCCAGATTGAAAAGAAAGTATTCCGTATGTCATGTGAACATGTTGATACTTTATTATACTAGGGAGAAACAGTATAATACAGAAACATATGTAGAAACAGATGTTAGTTACTGTACTGCAGTGTTCGGAAATAAATGCAGATGGTATAGATTTTGATGTGCCCCAAAATTGATTAAAAATGAAAACGTCCTTGATGGTTTGGATAGGGTTGTAAACTATGTGTCTCAGGAGTATAACACACAGTTGAAAGGTTAGTTACTGCAACATAAGTACGGATGTAAGAATCTGATGAGGAAGACTAATGCTATTGTACATGAAGTAGACGTAAGGAATACTTCTGTGATAAAACAGCACCCTATTAGTTTAATCTTTTCAAAACCAGACAGGTCCAAATGCATGTGGAGGACATACTCTATAAAGACATCTTCGGAGCAAGACAGTTCGCTGATCATCTTACCCAAACCGGCAGGACCGATGGATTAGCGGAATGTCAACGTGGTTACAAAATTTGACTCATATCCAATTTCGAGATTGGAGGACAGTATCGAAAAAGTAAAACAAGTCAGTTCGATCAGCAAGTAGGTCTAAATTCGTGGTTACTGGCATATACCTTTGTCAGAGAAGGTGAAATAAATTTCTGCATTTCTAACGCCAATGGGTTATATCAAATGAAAGCGATGCTCTTTGGAATGAAGAACAAGCTCGCCACATTCCAAAGAATCATGAACAGATTTACGACTGGGTTAACAAACTGTGCAGTCCATTTGGACAATATCGTGATCTTTAGTAATTCCTGGAAAGTTCACATGATACAGTTGGCAGAGCTCTTGGAATGACTACGAGAAGTTTGACTGGTGATAAACATTAAAAGTCTGAATGCCTAAAAGCAGAGGTGACGTCATTGGGACATAATATCGGTCAGGGAGATTTGACCCCATGGAACGCAAAGACGGAGACCATTGTGGAAATTCCTCGACCAACCTTAAAGTAAGAGGTGCTTCGATTGTAAGGAATCAGCGAATTCTATTGGAAGTTTATTCAAAACTTCAGCAGAGTCGTGGCACCGTTGACTGATTTTCGAAAGAAGGACATAAAGTTTCGTTGGAATTCAAGAGTCGTGAGGTGATGTTGCAACTGTACAGAACCTTGGTAAGGCCACATTGAGCGTACTGTGTGCAGTTCTGGTCGCCTCACTTTGGGAAATATGTGGAAGCTTTGGAGAGGGTGCAGAGGAGATTTACCAGGGTGTTGCCGGGAATGGAGAATAGGTCGTACGAGGATAGATTGAGAGTGCTAGGCCTTTTCCCATTGGAACGGCGAAGGATGAGGGGTGAGTTTATAGAGGTTTATAAGATGATCTGGGGAAGAGATAGAGTAGACAGTCAGAAACTTGCCAGGTACAACAGAGTGTTACAAGGGGACATAAATTTAAGGTGAAGGGTGGAAGGTATAGGGGGGATGTCAGGGGTAGGTTCTTTACCAAGAGAGTGGTGGTGGCATGGAATGTGCTGCCTGTGGGAGTGGCAGAGTCAGAATCATTGGTGACCTTTAGGTGGCAATTGGATAGGTACATGGATAGGTGCTTAAGCTAGGACAAATATTCGGCACAACATTGTGTGCCGAAGTGCCTGTTCTGTGCCGTATTGTTCTATGTTCTATAGAACAATTCAAGGACCCTTTTAAAGCAATATTAGACACCAAACCAGTTTTTGCATCACCAAACCTTTCATAACCTTTTGCAGTTGCCATAGAAGCTCGTGACATAGAAGTTGGAGGTACTCGAGGAAGATGAGGATAGGAGTGAACTGCCAGTTTGTTACTTTTTAAAGAAACTCCACATCCACCAGAGGAAATGCTCCACGATTGAAAAAGGACTATTGAGTTTGGTACTATTTTAATGTACATGTCATGAATAATGTGTCGGAGATGGTTGTGTACACGGATCACAATCCTCTTACATTCTTGTAACACTTTAAAAACAAGAATATGAGACGATTTCTTTCGAATCTTATGTTACTGTTTCAATGCTGTCGGGTATATAACCTAATCTATAGTTTTGTTGTTAAATGTAAACATTGTGCATATTGCGGGTTGTAAGAATGGAATTGCAGATATATTATTGCGAGTTAACTGGTGAAGTTTGGATGGGAATTGCATTTATACCATGTTCCCATATATGAATGTTAAGGTGAACTCAGGTTAAAGTTAACAGCATGTTATGACAATCTGATTAAAGTATATGACCTTTTTTTTTTCTTAAATGGTGTGGTGTTATAAGGTTATGGGTGTACTGTACCTTTAAGGGAATTGAACTTTCTGGTGAGCACAGTGTTCCGAACAAGATAACAATGTAACACTTGTTCACTCAGCTAGCTAAGATCTGTGTTGCCTGGATACAAAAACAAACTTAAATTCAAGCAGTTCGAATTACGCCCCAAGATACCAAACTCCAAAAGTATTTTGACAATATTAAAACTAATGAAAAGATCTGATGCTTTGAGAGATAAATGTCAGAGATTTTGAACAGTTACACAGACCGGCAAAGAGCACTAACCAAAACAGAACAATGCAGGTTGCCTGCGGAACTCCTCTCTTAAAAGTGTCAATGACCTGTGAAGCAGGATCTCTGAGGAGAAGAAAAGAAGAGCGAGGAAAATATATAGAGGACACTCGGATAAGCTCACTTTTTTTTGTTAATCATGCTCGTGATTTCTTTTTATATGTTCAGTATTGTAGTGGCAAGTAAAAGATGGGTTTAGAGAAAGGATTTGTGACTCGTTGCTAGCTAACTATTCTCTGTTCGACTGAAAAAAAGGTTGTTAATTTAACTTTACAATTTTCTTTGTTTCTTGAACATTAATACATTACAGCACGGGGTGAATCTTTTCTGTATTTCTGATTAAACTTAGCAGAGGGCTTTACTCTATGTCGTAACAAATTGTACAGAACGTTGGTGAGGCCGCATTAGGAGTGTTGTGTTCAGTTTAGATCACCTTACTATCATAACGATGTTATTAAACCGGATATACAACTGAAAAAAAAAGTTACAATGATTTTGTCCGACTCAAGGGACGCAGTTATGGGGAGAATTTGGACAAACAAGGGCTGTTATCTTCAGAGTGCAGGAGACTGAAAGGGGATATTACAGAAGTGTGTAAGGTCATGACAGGCATGGATAGGGTTATTGCACTCAGTCTGTTTCCCAGTTTTAGGAATCGAGTACTAGAGGATATCAGTTGAAGGTTAGAGGGGAAAGAATAAATGGGAAGCTGAGGGGAAATGCGTTTCCACTGAGGGAGATCCACATTCAGAAGGAACTACCAGCGAAAGTGGTTGAGGTGGGTATTTTAAGATCAATTAAAATCATTTGGACAAGTACACGGATAGGAAAACTTCAAAATGCAATTAGCCAAGCACAAGGAAATGAGGTTAGCATGGATTGTCAATTCTGGCCGTCATGGACCAGTATGGACCATAGATGCAGCATTTGTGTTTGAGGACTCGATGACTCAATGATTCTATATCTTTTCCCTTTCCAGATAATGAACTAGATACGTCACTGCGCTTAGCTAAAGTAGTGCAAACAGTCAATTTCATGAGTTTTTGTGATGGACGTTGAGTAATGATTTCATCATGGAATCCTTTATCACAAGAACTAGTTTTGATTGACCCTATCTCAACATCAAGACTGCACAGTTGGAGGATGGTGATGTCCATATTCATGAAGGTCCCCACAAGTTTGGTGCTGTGAGGGTGCAGTGCTAACTGCTGAGTCATCATGCCTCCAGAAAGGTTAAAAACGAAAAAAAGATAATGTTTGATGAAACAGGCACAGATGGTACGTGTAGGTTTAATTTTTTTATGATTTGCACACTGGTAACTAAGCTGTCCATGTTAAAAGTACACGTTGGCATGCTATCACACTCAATATGTCGCACTTATATGGTCTTAATGAAAGTGAGGGAATCCTTCACTGCGAATGTGGAAACCACATTTGGACATGATTGCAACAGTTTCACGAAGCATTTGTCAATAATGGATACAATAGGATGTAACAGGGATATCAATTTTGTGTGTCCAATGTAACCTATAATTGGTGGGTGCAGTGAGCCGTGAGAACAAATTTTATCATGGACATCAATAGGCAGGTTAGCACTTTGCACAAGTCCAATAAGTTATTCATAACTGAATCCCATTACATGGGTTTCAGTGCTAGTGAGATACCAGATATGTAGTGCCGATATCCTGACGACTGGTGGGCGGTATCATATAACATTAACATGTCAATTTGACCATTTTCTGCTGGCAGCAACCTGCCCGTTCACAAACAGCCAATTAGAAGTGATTCTGCTTTGGAAATCAGTTATTAAATAGTATGAACCTTGCTGAGAGTGAAAATGGAAACGAATTTAAGATCAACAACTGGGGTGGCAGCGTGATGCATCTGTGCATGAAATAGAAGCTGCAAATATAATTACACATGGCTCATGTAGGCAGAAGGAGTGTTTTACAGATATTTTACTTCTTTGATAAGAAAGGCATTGTGGAAACAGCCAAACTCTGCTGTAACCTCATGGCGACACCCTGACCAATCAGAGTCCACCTATCTGGCCTGAGAATTAAGATGGACAGCTAACGGTTTATGCTGAATCTCCATGGTAATGATGGCTCAGCAAACTTGCATCCTCTTCCCATTTTGTTTTGAAAGCTTTAATACCTTTTACAATGTTTTTTTTTAGATTTCTATCTGTATGTGATTCACTTTACTGACAGAGTTTTATGGAAATGCTGGGATTATAGTTTGGGATACAGTTGACCAAATTTGTTATATTAAAAATATAGATGAAACAGAGAGGCTACAAGTTATGTGAGTTAAGTGAATCTCTTTCTAAACGTTTAAATTTGTTTGACTTTAAGACATAACAGCTCAGATTTAACAAACTTTCATTCGTGCACAAAGCCCATCTATTCAACAGCCCAGCTTTGGCACCTGTCCTATTAAGAAATCACCATAATTGCAGAAATACTGCAATTTCATTTTCAAATTCATTTTCAAATTCAGATACACAGAAAAATCAGTTTCTTCTTCAACAACAAAATTATTCCAGGAGAAAACGAGGACTTCGTTTGCTGGAGAACCGAGTCAAAAAAGCACGGTGAGGCAGCATCCGAGAAGCAGCTTCGAGCAAAAGCTTTTCCTGAAGAGTTGACTCTCCTGCTCATCAGATGCTGCGTGATCAGCTGGGCTTTTCCAGCACCAAGCTTTTTGGGCAAAACTATTCCATATAAATTTCAGAATTTATGGCACGTCGGACCACAAGTAGTAAACAAAGTAGCGTCACAGTGCAGAGGAAGCATTTTGGCCCAGCATTTCTATTCCAGCTTGTTAAATGTGACCTTTTTTATACATTTGTTGGGCAAAGGCGATGCTGGCGAGGGTAGCGTATATTGCCCATCCCTAAATACGAACTTGATTGAACGCATTGAAGCGTAGTTAGGAGTCAACCACATTGCCGTGGGTCTGGAGAAACATGGAGGCCAGACCAAATAAAGATGACAGCTTCCTTCCCTAAAAGACATTAGTGAACAAGCTGTGATTTTCCAACAATCGGCAATGGATTCATGACCATCATTATTCTTTTAATGCAGATTTTTATTGAATTCAAATTCCATGGCAGGATTTAATCCTGGGCCCCCAGCGCATTACATGGGTCTCTGGATTGACAGCCCAGCAATGACACCCACGGAGGTATCACCTGACCTAAAATATTAGATTATAGAGAATAGCATTTTCTGTCTATATTGCAGGGATCAGCATATTATAGAGAACAACAATCCCTGTGTATGCCATGCTAAGCTGCAATTTCTGAGTGTATGAAACAGAATAGAAGTCCCTGTGTGTATTGTAGAAAATAGCAAATCTTGTGAATATTGCAGGGAACATTAGTTCCCGTGTATTTTCTCAACTCATCCAACGGTCACGACATTCTTCGAAGAGGACAGAGAACAGAACTGCACACATTATTCCAGGAGAATCCTAAATAATATCCTGTTCACCTGCAACATGACCTCCCAACTCGTATATTAAATACTCTGTCCAATACAGGAAAAAATGCCAAACGCCTTTGTCAGTATCCTATCAACCTGCAAGTCCACTTTCAAGAAACTATGAACCTGCACTCCAAGGTCTCGTTGCTCAGCAACACTCCATAGGATCTTACCATCGAGTATATAAATCCTGTCTTGATTTGCCGTTCCAAAATGCAGCACCTCACATTTATCGAAATTAAAATCCATCAGCCTCTCCTCAGCCCATTGGCCCATGTGATCAAGAGCCCGTTGTACACTGAGGTAACCTTCTTCGCTGTCCATGAAAAGTCCAATTTTGATATCAAACTTAATAACTCCTGTGTTTATTTATATAAATCCCAATCATTTATATAAATAATGAGCAGTAGTGGACCCAGCACCGATTCTTGTGGCACTCCACTGATAACAGGCTCCAGTCTGGAAAGCAATCATCCACGGCCACACTCTGCCTTCTACCTTCGAGCCAGTTCCATATCTAAATGGCTAGTTCTCAACGTATTCCATGCAATCTAAACTTATCAACCACTGTTCCTTGACGAACCTCGTCGAACGCCTTACTGAAGTCCATACAGATCGCATCCACCACTTTTCCCTCATCAATCCTCTTCGTTATTTCTTCAATGCATCCAAGCAAGTTCGTCAGACATGATTTCCAACACACAAAGCCATGCTGACTATCCGTAATCAGTTCTTGCCTTACCAAACACGTGTAAGTCCTGTCCCTCAGGATTCCCGTCAACAACTTGCCAACCACAGATGTCAGGCTCACTGTTCTATAGTTCCCTAGCTTTTCCTTACCACTTTCCTGAACTCGTGGCATCACGTTAGGGAACTTCCAGTCTTCCAGCAACTCAACTGTCACTATCAATGATATAAATATCTCAGCAAGGGGCCCATCGATCACTGCCCTAGTTTCGACAGAATCCTTGGGTACGTCAGGTCAGGTCCTCGGGATTTATCTGTTTTTATACGTTTTAAGGGATCCAGCACTTCCTCCTCTGCAATGTAGACATTTTTCAAGAAGTCATCATCTGTTTCCTCACATTCTATATCTTCCATGTCCTTCTCCATAGTAAGCACTGATGGAAAATACTCATTTAATATGCCCCCCATCTCCTGTGGCTCCACACGTAGGCCACCTTGCTGATCTTTGAGGGGTCCTATTCTCTCCCTAGTTATCCATTAGTCCTTACTGTATTATAAATTCCCCTTGAGTTGTCCTTAACCCTATTTGCCAACGTCATCTCATGTCACATTTTTGCCCTCCTGTTTTCCCTCTTAATTATATTCCTACTCAGGTTGAGGTTCTGGATTTAGGTTTGCTCGCCGAGCTATATGGTTCATTTTCAGACGTTTCGTCACAATACTAGGTAACAACTTCAGTGCTGACAGAAATATACTGTCTCTGGAATCTCGTTATCGCAATTCTGAAGGTTTCCCATTTTCCAGCCCGCCTTTGCCTGCGAACATCTTTCCCCAATTAACTTCTCAAAGTTCTCACCTTATACCGTCAAAATTAGCCTACTTCCAATTTAGAACTTCAACTTGAAGATTCAATATATCCTCTTCCATTGCTATTTTAAAACAAATAGCAGTATGATAACTGGCCCCAAAGTGCTCCCTCACTGACTCCTCAGTCACCTACCCTTCCTTATTTCCCAACAGTAGGCCAAGATTTACACCTTCTCGAGCAGGTATATCCACAAACTGAATAAGAACATATTCTTCCACATACATAACAAATTTCTCTCCAACTAAACCCTTAACACTAGTGTATTCCCAAAAACTATGTTTGGAAAGTTAAAATCCTCGACCATAACCAACCTACATTTATACTGCTGACTGAGCTTGCCTTAAAACAAACGGTTTCTCAATTTCGTGCTGAATATCATGGAATCTATAATACTATCACGGTATGGTGATATCCCTTACTTATATCTCAGTTCCATTCAACTAAATTCCCTGGATGTATTCCCACGATTATGCCTCCCCCCGTCTCAATACCGCAGTAATGATCTCCCTTATCCGAAGTATTACATCAGCTCCTACTCCTTTTTTGCCCCCGCCCCTTGTTCTATCCTTCCTGTGTCATTTGGATCCTGGACCATTAATCTGTCAGTCCTGTTCATTGCTGAGCCACATCTCTGTAATAGCTATGGTATCCCAGGCCCATGTCCCGAACCTGCCTTCATCTGCATTCCGTGTTATGCCTCTTGCATTGAAATAAATTGAGCTTATCAGTCCTACCTTCCTCTTTGCTTTGCCCTGTTTGGTTCAATCCCTTTCATGACTGGACTTGTTTCACATTGATCTCTTTCCTCACTGTTCCCCCAGCCCCACTCACCAGCCACCTTACGAGTTTAAATCCTCCTGAGCAGTTCTATAAAATCTCCTTACCAGTATGTTAGTCCCCTTCCAATTCAGATGTAATCCATCTTTCTTGTACAAGTCGCATCTACCCGAGAAGAGATTTCAATGATTCAAAAATGTGAACTTTTCTCTTCTTCACCAGGTCCTCAATCAGGCCTCAATCTACTCTATCATCCTCTTCTTCCACTCACGTAATCCATATATTTTACTCTTGAGAACTTCCTTTTTAACTTCCCGCCTAACTATGTATGTTCTCCGTTCAGAATCTCATTATTTTCCCTTCTTATGTCATTTGTTCAAATCTATACAGCTGGTCCTTCTCCCCTTTGAGAACATTCTGCACCCTCTCCGACATATCCTTGATCTCGGCACCAGGGAGGCATCACACTATTCTGATTTTTCGCTGCTGGCCACGGATACTTCTGTATGTCTCCAATCGCATTTCATCAATTGAAACCCGACGTACTCTCATTAAGTGAGAGCCTGTCTTGAAAACATAAACTTGGCTGTTCGAGCTACATTCCCCTGAGAATCCATAACCGCCTACATTTTCCGAAACTACATAATCGTTTGAGATGGAGATAGCCACAGAAGGCACATGCACTACTTGCCTACCCCTCTTGCCTTTTCTGGAGTTAGCCCATCTACCTGACTATATCTGCGGCTTTTCCCCTTCCTATACCTGCCATCCATCACACACTCTAGTTCTTGTGAATTCCACATTGCCTACAAATGTCATTCCAACCCATCCATGTGATCTGCTGGGATTTGAAACCAAAGACACTTCTTGCAGACATAATCATCAGTCATATGGGAACTCTCCCTGAACTCTGACATCCAAAAGGAAGAGCACATCACCCCATTAAAAGCCACCGTTGCTCTCTCACAACATGCAGACCCGGAAAATAGTCCCAATTTCTGCTCTAAAGTGCTGTACTCCATGCCAACTTAGAATTTATGGTTTATATTTTTAAAATTTAATCAAGAGACTGATTTCAATAAAACATACACTGTAGAAAGAAGCCACTTCACTGACTACTGCAGACTTAGAGCAAGGTTACAAGTTAGAAACTATGCACTTCCTCTGCATCTTGTCAATCTCAGTCTGAGACTGTTTACAAAGACACTCTGCTGACTGGGAGGTGTATAAATGATGCCATGCTCATACTGAGATTGTTTGCAGTGACACTATACTAACTAGAACGTGTTTTAACGATGCTAGCCTCAATGTGAGATTGTTTACAGTGACGGTATACTGACTGGGAGGTGCCGATACGGCCACGCTCAGTATCAGACTGCGTACGGTGACATTATACTGACTGGGAGGTGTGTAAACTGGTCCGGCATCATTGTGAGACTGTTCACAGTGACATTATACCGACTAGGAGGTGAATACGTGAGACTGCGCTCATTGTGAGAACGTTTTCAGTGACTTCCTAATGAATGGGATGAGTGCAAATAAGGCCACACTCACCGTAAGACTGTTTATAATGACTTTATAGTGACTGCCCAGTGTGTAAATGAGATGATGCTCATTCTGAATATTTTTACAATGACTTTTTCTGACTGGGAGGTGTGTACATGAGGTCACGCTCACTGTAAGAATAAGTGACCAAGTTGATAGATGAAGGAAGGGCTGTTGATGTCATATGCATGGACTTTAGTAAGCCGTTTGCCCATGGTAAGCTTCTAGATAAAGTGAAGTCACATGGTGTTCAGGGTGTTCTATTTCCGTGGATAAAGAACTAGATGAGCAACAGGAGACAGAAAGTAGTAGTTGAAGGGAGTTTCTCGAAATGGAGAAAGCTGACCAGTGGTATTGCACAGGAATTAGTGCTGGGCCAACTGTTGTTTGTGATATGTGTCAATGATCTGGAAGAGGGCACTGTTGGTATGATCAGCAGGTTTGCAGATGACACGAACATTGGTGGAGTAGCAGAAAGCGCGAGGAACTGTGAAAGAGTACATGAGAATATAGATACACTGGAGAATTGAGGGGAAAGGTGGCAGACGGAGTTCAAACCAGACGAATGTGAGATGATGCATTTAGGAAAGTCTAATTCCAGACCGAATTATACAATGAAGGGAAGAGCCTTGGGAAAAGTTGATGAGCAGAGAGATCTGGGAGTGCAGGTCCATTGTACCCTGAAGGTTGCTGCACAGGTGGATAAAGTGGTCAAGAAGACATGTGGCATGCTTGCCTTCATCGGATATTGAGAAGAAGAGCTGGCAAGTCATGTTAAAAGTGTACAAGGCTTTGGTCCCGCTGCATTTATAATACTGTGTACAGTTCTGGTCTCCACGTTACCAAAAGGATGTGCTCGCTTTGGAGAGGGTGCAGAGAAAGTATACGAGAATGTTACCTGGTATGAAAGGTCCTAGCCATGAAGAGAGGTTGAGTAGTTTCGGATTGTTTTCATTAGAAAAGGGGAGATTGAGCAGGGAACTGATTGAGGTGTACAAAATCATGAAGGACATGGACAGGGTAGAAAGCTGTTTCCCACGGTGAAGGGTTCAATAACGAGAGATCACGCTTTCAAGGTGAAAGGTGAAAAGTTTAAGCGGGATACAAGCGGCAAGTACTTTACACAGAGAATGGTGAGTGTCTGCAAGCAGAGGTGGTAGAGGCAGGCACGGTAGATTCATTTAAGATGTGACTGGACAGATGCATGTGTAGGTGGGGAGCAGAGGGATACAGATGCTTAGGAAATGGGTGACAGGTTTAGGCAGGAGATTTGGATCGGCTCGGGTTTGAAGGGCCGAAGGGCCTGTTCCTGGGCTGTAAATTTTCTTTGTTCTTTGTAATTATTGTGGCATTACACTGACTGGGAGGTATGTAAATGAGTCCACACTGTTTAATGTGACATTTAGTGACTGGGAGATATTTAAATGATGCCAGGCAATGTGTGAGACTGCTAACAGTGACTATATACTGACTAGGAGATGTGTAAATAAGGCCAGGCACAGCCATATGAAGCGACATATCCTGAATGTGGAAGAACTTTCAAAGCCAAGATTTCACTCATAAGCCACTTGAGAGCCCATAAAACGGTCAATGGGACCAAGCCCATCATCCTCCACCTCGAGGGATAGCCTCGACGATGACGATTTTTCTTCCATAACTATTTTGAAACTAATAAATGCTGAGTAACGGACTCAAAACTTTAAAAGACCTCCTTCTGTCTCTCTGTAACAGGCTCGACGGATAGATGACCACCCGTGTTCCTCTGTAAAAGGCTCGAGAGGATAATTGATCTGGTACTGTTCCTGTGTAACAAGATCGAGAGGCTAACAAACCTCACGCTCTTCTCCTGTATCAGGCTCGAGCGGCTGAATTAGCTGGTTGTTTCCTCTGAAATAGACTTGAGAGGCTAAATGGTCTCCTACTCTTCCCCTCAAGCAAACTGAGGAAATGGAATGACCTCATCATTTGCACCAGTGACAGATTCCAGAAGCTGATGTCCTCCTCACGTCCCTTTGTAACAGACTGTGCATATTAAATAACGCAGCAACCCGTGGATTATGAGCAGCCGTTAAACAGTAGCTGATGGGTGTCCCTCATTTCTCAGTTAAGGAAGCACAAAGAACACAATGTGCTCCAGGTGCCCTCTCAGTTCCACCTCATACAGCTCCAGTAACTCTTCTCTATGTTTAAAATATTCCCTTCACATTACGTACCAATACTCCAGCTTTCCATCCCTTCCAGTGGTAATAGTCGATTGTGGACTGAATTCCTTCCTCATATAACTCTGTAAATGACACATGGGGACTAAATTGTTTCGTGTTGTTCCAGAGCAGCAGTCTCAATGCCTGAAGATTAGGAAATGATTTGTTAATTGGGCACTTAAAATGGAAAAGTAATTGAGCAATAGATATTGTTCCCCTTATTTATGGTCTCTAGAAATGTCCTCACCAGTCATTTTATGCAGCTGTTCCGTTAATTTCTTCCTGCATTCTTTGTTTAACAGTGTGGGACATTGAAAACTCTCTAATGTTCTGACACGACTCCCACATACAAAGAAGAAAGATGAAAAATATTGATTGATTTACGATCCATCCCTCAGCAGTCCTCATACATTCTATCCAGATTAAGTAAATGTTCCCCTTTATTGTGATATGAAAAGTGTTATACAGAAGTGGTTAACTGAGCATGTTTGTTAGGAGACCGTGATTAATGTCAGTCTCCCTGTATTCCAATTATCCCAGTGGAGTCTTTCCATCTTTTAGTGTTAAATGTGTTCCATCAATGTGTTATTCCATATTATGAGAGGGAGCATCACCTTTAACACTAACAGAATCAGCAGATTCATAGACATAGGGAGGAGAGATCAGAACTTACGAACAATAGACTGGATTGTTCCATCAATGCATCAGAATCCAAGAACATTGGACTGGAACGTTCCATTAATGGACTAGAACCTGAGAACATTAGATTGGAATTAGCCAACAATGGATCAGAACCTGAGAACAATAGACTGGAATGTTACAATAATGGATAGAAGCTTGTCCCACTTTGTCTGGAAAATGTTTACATATTACGATCAATGGCCATTAACAGTCCGGATCCTATGTTCACTTTACATTATTCAGTATTTTTATTATCCTATGCTGGCTATCGTTGGTTTCTCTGGTAAGTCGCACTGTCAAGTTATTATTTCTCTAAGCCATGTATGACTTTCTTACTGTTCTTTTCATTTACTTTATAACTTTGCCTACTGTTTTGTTTCTGCTGAGACTCTGAATCCAGATAATCAAACGACAGAGCAGTATAAACTCATAATTGAAATTGAAAACGTTCAACCACTGTCTCCATCTTTGCTTCGACAGTGTCCCTCGCAGGTCTCTCTGCGGAACTACTCAGTTTCATTTCTGAATCACAATTCGTTGTATCCCTATCCTTGTTATTTAAATATTGGGAGCATGGAACTCACTGTAATTTCCTTTCTCTGACTGTATCGCATCCCTGGTCAATATCCGAAGCCGAAATGGATGAGTCTCAGCTGTGGTAATCTCTTGGTCATGAGCTGATTCCTGACATCGTACCATGACCACTCCTAACGTTAACACCAAAAGCGTTTAGCATATACCTTGCTGGCTCATTCCATCTGCTGAAGAATCTTCAGCTATAAAATACAGACTTCACCATGTCAATAACCTGCTGCTGACGCTCCCAGCTTCAAGCCTGTTGAAGCAAAACTGAGTCAATGTTTGATGGCTCGGATCGGAACTCATCCCCAAATTCCATCAACTCTTCACTGCTGTGCACACTCATCTATATCGGCGTTGAGTCGAGGAACGATTTTATGTTTATATTCTCAAGTGTAATATAATGTTCGTCCAAAGAATCGTCTCTTCGGTTCTCTCTGTCGATGACCAAAACCCCAACCAGTTGTTCATATTTAAACTGATTTCCTCCATGCATGTTATCTCTCAAACAATGACATTCAAACCAAATACACATAGAAACATTAAACCGCTTGTCTTTTTTCTGGTACAATGGAGATGTAGAGACATTAATTTGTGGGACTTCAAGTAACTGTCACTCACGTGGCTGCCTATTTCCTCACCCTGGCAAAAGTTTGTAATGCGCAACATCGAGGCCGAAGGGCCTGTACTGCATTATAGCATTCTATTTTCGATGTTTTAATGATTGGAGTCCTGGACACATAGGCAAGTTCTCTAAGCAATAAACTGACGTATGCTGTAAAGCTCTTCATGCTGGGCTATCATCATGTCCCAGTTTATACTGTGTGAGCTGGTGCTGTCAGTCCGATTTGGAAATTGAGGAAAGGAACCTTCTGAGCTGATGTAGCTGATGTTGTCATTCTTGTGGTTTGGACTCACCAATATCTCAACCATCCAGTTTGTCACACTTCTCTATCTTACTTCTTGATGTTCCCATGTGTTCTCAATTAATGAATTATCCGTTGCCATCTTTATTGTGAATCATTCTTCGTGTTTTCATCTTTCCTTTGCTTGGTGTTTGGCTTGATGCTGACGTTACGAAGCTCAGAAACAATGCAATAGTGCGTCTTGGGCTATTGTTCATTTGCTGGTCTCTCCCATGTGGTGCTCCATGATGGACAGGGAATTCAAACAGCTTTGAGGCACAGCTTTGAGACTTGGTCTGTGCCTGTCCACTGAATCCTTTGTTTCTCCCTCTCGGCTGATCGTGTGCTCGCAAAGACGAGGAAAGCTTTTGAGTTTTATTGCAAAGGACTATGCTCAAGGGATTCTGACTGACTCCTGATATTGAAAAGTTAGTGGAGTTACTGGCGATAGTTTGCTGGAAGTAGCGTTCAAGCATTCAGGGAGACATGGGGATTTGGGAGGACATGTTTTGCTTGAGAAGTGAGGCAAAATCTCCAACCCCGGCAAAATTCCTTCAAATCTTTCCTCATCTCTTTCAAGTTTCACAACATAATTTCAAAATAAAGGAAACCAGAATTCAATGCTGTATTCCAAAAGGAGCCTTACGAGTGTCCTGTCCAGCTGTAAAACATGACCTGCCAACTTCTATTCACAAAGCACTGACCAATAAGGACAAGTGCACAAACATGGTTGCTCAGAGGTGAGCACTATTGCCTCACAGTGCCAAGGACCCAGGCTCGATTCCAGCCTCGGGTGACTATCTGTGTGGATTTTGCACATTCTCCCCAAATCTGCGTGGGTTTCCACTGGGTGATCTGGTTTCCTCTCACAATCCAAAGATGCTCAGGTTAGTTGAATTGTCCATGAAAAAATGTCCATAGTATTCAGGGTTGTGTAGGCTCGGTGCATTATGGTGGTGGATAATTAAACAACTCACCGGAGGAGCCGGCTCCACAAAGGGATCTGGGAGTACTAGTCGAGGATTCTCGAAAGGTAAACGTGCAGGGTGAATCCGTGATTACGAAAGCGAATGCAATGTTGCCATTTATCTCAAAAGGTTGGAATATAAAAGCAGCGATGTGCTACTGAGCATTTATAAAGCTCTGGTTAGGCCCCATTTGGAGTACTGTGTCCAGTTTTGGCCCCACACCTCAGGAGGGACATACTGGCACTGGAGCGTGTCCAGCGGAGATTCACACGGATGATCCCTGGAATGGTAGGTCTAACATACGAGGAACAGCTGAGGATCCTGGTATTGAATTCATTGGAGTTTAGAAGGTTAAGGGGAGATCTAATAGAAACTCACATGGCTTGGACAGGGTAGACGCTAAGAAATTGTTTCCGTTCGGCGAGGAGACTAGGGCCCGTGCGCACAGACTTAGAATTAGAGGGGGCAAATTCAAAACAGAAATGCGGAGACATTTCTTCAGACAGAGAGTGGTGGGCCTGTGGAATTCATTGCGGTGGAGTGCAGTGGAGGCCGGGACGCTAAATGGCTTCAAGGCCGAGATTGATAAATTCTTGCTGTCACAAGGAATTAAGGGTTAGGGGGAGAATGCTGGTAAGCGGAGTTGAAATGCCCATCAGCCATGACTAAATGGCGGAGTGGACTCGATGGGCCGAATGGCCTTACTTCCACTCCTATGTTTTATGGTATTATGGTCTTAAATATCCACATGATCAATGATGGAGGAGCCCAGCACAGCTTTGCAAAAGATGCGGTTGATACATTCATAACAATCTTCAGTCGGAAGTGCTGAGTGGATGATCCATCTCGGGCTTCGACAGTGGTCCCCAGCATCGCTGATGCCAGGCTTCATCCAATTTGATTCACTCCACATGATATCAAGAAACAGCTGGGGGCACTGGATACTGCAAAGGGAATGGGCCCTGATAATCTCCCTGCAATAGCACTGTTCTATAATTTGCCGCTCATATAACCGAGCTCTTCCAGTGCAGCGAAAGAACTGACATCCAACCGGCAATGTGGAAAACTGCTGAATAATGTCCTCTGCACCAAAAAGTAGGACAAATCCAACCTGGCCAGTTACTGCTCAATCATCAGTAAAGTGACGGAAGAGGTCATCAACAGTGCAATCGAAAGTCGCACCTTTTTCAGCAACAACATGCTCAGTGACGCCCAGTTTGGGTTGCGCCAGGGTCACGCAGGTTCTGATCTCATGACAGCATTGGTTCAAACCTGGACAAAATAACCAATTCCATGACTGAGGTAAAAGTGACATGACTGGACATGAAGGCCGCATTTGACCGAGTCTGGCATCAAGGAGCCCTGGCCAAAACTGGAATCAATGGGTATCGGGGCAAACACTCCAGTGGTCAGAGTCGTACATGGCACAAAGGAAGGTGCCTGTGGTGTGGAGGGTCAGTCATCTCAGCTTCAGCGCATCTCTGCAGGAGTCCCTCAGGGTAGTGTCCAACAATCTTCAGTTGCTTCACCAGTAACCTTCATTCTGGCATAAGGACAGAAGTAGGAATGTCTGCTGCAATCAGCTTCAGGGCATCTCTGAAGGAGTCCCACAGGGTTGTGTCCTCGGCCCAACAATCTTCAGTTTCTTCAACAATAACCTTCCTTCTGTCAAAAGGTCAGAAGACGGGATGTCGGCTGATATTGCACGATGCTCAGCACCATTTGCGACTCCTCAAATGCCCATATCAACAAAACCTGGACAATATCCAGGTTTGGGACAAAAGAGGCAAGAAACATCCACGCCATAGAAATGCCAGACAATGACCATCACCACGAAGACAGTCTCTAACTATTGCCCCTTGATATTCTACTGAATCCCCCACTGTCAACATCATTGTGGTTACCATTGACCAAAAACTCAACTGGACTCAGCACATATATACAATGGCTACAAAAGCAGTTCAGAGACTCGGGATACTGCGACAAGTAACTCACTTCCTGACACAGGGCGCAGGGCGGGGGCGGGGGTTGCAGTTCGGGCGGCGTGTGGTGAGTTGCTGGGGAAGGGATCTCCATCCAGGATTTCCCAAGAATAGCTTTCCAAGCTAAAGTTGACCCAGGAGCAGAGTGTGAGGGGACCCTTTTTGAACAAACAGCTGGTCACAGATCGGTGTCACCTCCTTCAATACGACCTGCAGCTTCACACAAAGGGAACGATTAGGGTAACAGTTTCATTCAGAGCTCGTGGTTAATGGATGATGTCACCTCTGCTTCTTTTCTACTTTACTGTCCACTCTCCACAATCCTTTATTTACTCAGTGTCCCAGCATCCATAGCACTCTGGAACAGTGAATTTCACAGATACACAACCCTATGAGAGATGTGAGTTCTCTTCATTACTCTTTTAAATCTGCTTCACCCTATTCTAAAATTGTGATCTCTTGTTCTAGACTATGCTATTTGAAGAAATTTCCACTCCACATCTACATTGTCAATCGTGTTTAAAATATTAAACTACTCAATGAGATATCTCATTCTCCTGAATGGCAAATCTCCCTTCATATGACCATCTCCTCATTTCTGTAAGAAATTTTAATATCGGAAACACGTCCCTTTTACTTTTAATGTGGACTCTTTCCAAAACATCACTACTTATTTCATTGAAGCCCCTGCTTCCATGTCTTTCACCACAGTAAATACTAACAACGGAGTGTTCATGCAGGATCTCACTATCACATAGGGATAGGCTGTATGACAGCGGGCTGTTTCTGATAAAGGTTTGCACACCTTTCCTCCACTGCTGAGATCCCATTGGAGGTACTCTGCCTGCTCTTGACAACTTATGGAATGACTCTCTTGGTGTCTGAGCTAAATGAGCTCCAATCCAATCACACATTCATAAAATAATTGACGTAGGTTGTAAATCATTCATGACCTCACACTGATTTAAACGGCACTCCACTAGTTACAGCTTTACAAACAGAAAACAAACATTAATCTCTACTCTCTAATTCCTATCGGCTAAATATGATGAAGCCCCTCTTCTTGTGCATCAATGTAGAATTTTGAACGGTTTGTCCTGTGTTTTGCAATGTAATCAGAGGATGAAAGATTTCATTCTATTCTTGTTTAATTCCTTCGAGGGGAAGAATGGTCTGTCCGTCTCATTGCAATAATCCTGAGTGGCTGAATGGAATCTTCCTCTACATATGTCACAGTGCTGTGAGGTTGTGAGAGAACAACACATGGGTTAGGAAGAGCAGCTGGCCATTTAGCTCCTCGAGTCCGTTGCACCGTCCAGAATGTTCATGAATGATGTGATTGTGGCTGAGCAAACGTTACCCTTCTGTCCTGAATAATTATTTACCCTAATGTGTGTGTATGTGAGTATCTGTGTGAGTCAGTGTGCTTTTAGTTGCGTGTATGTGTATCTATATATGTCTTTGTCTGTGTTTTTGGGTGTGTAACTGGTTTTTGTCACTGTATGACTGAGTTTGTCATATTCTGGATTAGTGGTGCCGGAAGAGCACAGCGGTTCAGGCAGCTGTGCACTTTCAGCACCACTAATCCAGAATCTGGTTTCCAGCCTCTGCAGTCATTGTTTTTAACTACCTGACTGATTTTGTCAGTCCATCTGTCTTTGTGTTGTGTGTCTTAGAGTATTAATTTTTGCTTCCCTTTATCTTCATGTCTCTAAAATTGATTCTCTATTGTATTGAGAGTGAATCCACGGAAATGAGGATCAAAATATCTCTTTCTCTCTTCCTTCTGTGTTGAAAGTATTGCTGGCCACCAAATGCCACTGCACAAGCAGCAGATCGTTTTACAGAAGACATATTTTCATGGTTGCTTCGTTCTTTGAACAATGTCTTTGCTGATTGAGGGCAGTTTTGTCCAATTTCTGGCAATGTTATCCTTGTCATATTAGCACAATGAGATGAGCACGCCCACTGCAGGCCCGGATGCAAACTATAGGTTTGCTTCAGGATTTTTAAAAAATCATTCCCACGATAACTTGGAAGAGAACATAAGAACAAAAGTGTAGTTCATCTGGTCATTTGAAACGGCAGATGCTGCAGAGTCAGACTCGAAAAATGGAAAAGCACAAGATGTCAGGCAGCATTCGAGGAGCAGGGCAGTCGGTGGTGTCAGGCAGAAGGTCTTCATCAGGAATGTGGGAGCGCTGGGTGAATGGGTGTGAGTGATAAATTGGAGGGTGGTGATGTAAGTGCGGGGAAGATAGATGGGTAGGGCGAAAAGTACATGCATGGAAGGTTCTGGACCTTCGAGCCTGCTCGATAATTTGAAAAGATCATGGTTGATCTACTCTTGGACGTAGCTCCACTTACTCGCCTGTTCACATAGCTCTTAATTTCTTTACTGTTCAAAATTCGACATGCCTTTGCTAAAAAAAATCATTGAGTTTGTCTTGACTGCTTCACTGGGCAGGGAATTTTACCGATTCACAACCCTTTGGGAGAAGACGTTCATCCTGAAAACATTCCTAAAACTGCTCCCGCTTACTTTGAGGTTATATCCCCTCGATCTAGTTTCACATTCCAGTGGAAACAAATTCTCTGCTTCGATATAATCTATTCCCCTCATAATTTTATGTACTTCCCCAAGATTTTACTCTCTCATTCTTTGAAATTCCAATGAATATATTCACAGTCTGCTCAATCACAACTCATCATCCAGCTCTCTCAATTCCAGAATCAACACACTGAACCTTCTCTGCACTCCCTCCAGTACCAGTACATCCTTGCTGAAGTAAGGATACCAAAACTATGCACAGTACTCCAGGTGTGGCCTCACTAGCACCATATGGAGCTGCAACATAGCCTCACTGATTTTAAATTCCATCCCTCTCGCAATGAAGGACAATATTCCTTTCACTGACTTAAATACCTGTGCACCTTCAAACTAACTGCTTGTGATTCGTGCCAAAAGACACCTAGCTTCTCTACACAGCAGCATGCTGGAACTTGTCACCAATTAGATAATAGTCCAGTTAGATTTTATTCCGCGTACAATGGATGACCTCACATTTACCAGCATGGTTCTCGAGATTACATCTCAGAGCATTGGAAGTTAGAGAACGTGCAATAATTTTTATCTCCAACCTCTACCAAGATGCTTCACACAGATGGTGCTGGATGCAATTGCATTGGAAATGCTCTTTCATGTGTTGACTCTGTGTCAGGAGTACATCAAATCATCTTCACATTGCAGAGAGAGCAAAAAAAAATCCACATGAGCATGTTCCATTCTCAGGGGTTTCAGTATAATTACGTTTTTCATTGCATTAGACTGTTCTGTAATTGCATGTGTCCGTGTGTGAGCTCATGGTGCTGTCACTTAAGACGGTGCTGTGAGATGCTGCCGACCCTCTAAATCCCTGATTGTTTTCACCCTCTTCAGCTGTCTGTGCAGTTTTGTGGGCTTGCCAGCAGGGGGTGGCATTGTAAGTCTTTAAGCAGAGACTGACAGACCTGCCACACTCTCACACATACACACAAAGATACACACAGAGAAGAATGTGCACACTAATACATTGACACGAATGGTGACATGGCGATGATGTCAGTATTACAGTGATCTTGGTGAGTTTCTCAATATTTCACTCACACTACCTGCTATATGTCAATATTCCTTTTTCTCGATTGCCAATATATAATTATTTGACTACATCCATTGGAAGTCTTAATGTTTCTGTTGCTCTGTTGGGAGTATATCAGTTTTTCACGTCCTCGTACGGTTGAGTGTGGCAGTATTTCAGTTGGTCTGTGTGGAATGCTACTCCAGTAAAATTACAGAGCTTGTCGATTCCAAACTGGGAAGAATTATAAAATGATTGCTCGACAGTGTGGAACTCCAACAGGACCACTACAGTTTGGTGTAGTATACCGGTATATGGCAGATGATGATCGATGCAGAACAGCGTGAGTTGACGCGACTTATTGGGAAACAATTCAAAGATAATATAAAACAGGTTGTGCCATTATAAAGCGACTGAAGGAGCACAGGGTATATCAGAGCACAGATTTTTGAAGCTGTCACAAGTCGGGAGAGCAGTAAATAACACTGATTAATTTCAGTATCTGAACTGTCTACAGGAGGTGATATAAGGGGGAACCACTGTGCTCCCTTCCGGGAGGCTAGTGGAGATTATGTTTTGTGAGCCCACAATGTGAGACCGTGGAGATTCCATTTTCACCAGCTTGACATAAAAGGGAGATGGCATCAGGGCCACGGCTTCTAAGTTGTGCCGGGGAAAACAGAACTGACATTGGGTTCAAAGCGAAAATTGCCCTTCTGTGAACATTGATCCTGACTCGGTTTGTGGGATATGGATGGTTCAGAATCTCCACAAGAGACGTCCCGGTCCTCTCAGGCTAATGCCAGGGTCCGCCCCACATGACTGGGTAAGGTGGGTGGTGTGAGGGAACAAATATCGGGCAATCCACGTCCTAGTTGGCCGTATCTGTCCTATTACAGGCTGTTTCTCCTGGAATAGGAGAAAGGGAGAGAGGGAATGCAGGTGCGAATGGGTTGCCCTGTAGTTCGTGCTGGTGTAGGTGACGAGAGGGGAATAGTGAATTGTCTGGAAGGAGTCAGTCGACAGTGTTGAATCAATGCCACGTTATTACTGTGGGGGTAATAGTATATGGGACAGCAGGAGAGCGTGTAAGAGATAGAGAGATGGAGAAGAGAGGGAAGGTGCTGCATGCAGTAGTGAGAGAGGTGAATCATGAGCCTTGATCGGGAGTAGGTGCTACAACAGATATACAGTGAGTGTGAGGTAACAGAAAGAGTACAGCGACAGTTAGCCTTCAAAGTTTGTGAGAAGATTTGTAGCTCGGGTGCTCGTTGTTGTGGTTCTGTTCGCCGTGATGGAAATTTGTGTTGCAGACGTTTCGTCTCCTGTCTAGGAGACATAAGCAGGGCTTGGGAGCCTCCTGTGAAGCGCTTTTGTGTTGTTGTCTCCGGCATTTATACTGGTTTGTCTCCGCCGCTTCTGTTTGTCAGTTCCAGCTGTCCATTGCAGTGGCCAATATATAGGGTCCAGGTCGATGTGTTTGTTGATAGAATCTGTGTATGAGTGCCATACCTCTAGGAATTCCCTGGCTGTTGTCTGTTTGGCTTGTCCTATAATATTAGTCTTGTCCCAGTCGAACTCATGTTGCTTGTCATCTGCGTGTGTGGCTACTAAGGATAGCTGGTCGTGTCGTTTCGTGACTAATTGGTGTTCATAGATGCGGATCGTTAGCTATCTTCCTGTTTGTCCTATGCAGTGTTTTGTGCAGTCCTTGCATGGGAGTTTGTTCACTACGTTGGTCTTGCTCATGCTGGGCGTCAGGTCCTTCGTCGTGGTGAGTTGTTGTCTGAGAGTGGCTCTTGGTTTGTTTGATGTTATGAGTCCTAGTGGTCGCAGTAGTCCGGCTGTCAGTTCAGAAATGTTCTTGATGTATGGTAGTGTGGCCGGACCCAATATCCTGGCCACTGCAGCGGACAGCTGGAACTGACAACCAGAAGCGGCAGATATAAATCGCTATAAATGCCGAAGGAAACATAACAGAAGCGTTACACAGGAGGCCTCCAAGCAATGAGGATGTCACCTAGACAGGGGACGAAACGTCTGCAACACAAATTTCCAGCTTGGCGAACAGAACCACAACGTCGAACACCCTGGCAAAGCGAGGAAGGATATTGATGTTTGTCCTGCTTTGCTGAACTTTCCTGTAGATGACAGATACTGCAGTGAGCTGCTTGGTGAGCTCAGATCATGTTCGTGGTGTAGCCATCTTCAGGAAGAGAATGTGTTAACCCATCCAGCAGGACCTCAGAGCTCATTCATCAAATAGTTACGCAATTTCCCCTTGTCTGTCATGCTCGGGGTTAATGTTCCAGGGCAGCTACAAAATGAGAAAGCTCAACCATGTGAGCTTTGGCCTTTGAAAGATGGCCCCAGGGTCAAGGTTCACGGAATACCCAGGGGCACCCAGGCGAAGGAAAGCACCTACAACCATGATTGGACTGAAATCGGGCTGGCATTGAATGAGAGGGGTGCCATGAGGTGGGGTAGGTAGGTATGAACCGAGTTTGATAAGATGCCAACAGAAACCTAGGTCGTCTTTGCAAATGGCACTGAGACAAATTATTGTTAGATTTGGCCAAATGAATTGAAGTTTATTCTGACGGCACTCTCAGTTACAAAGCTGCAGAACAGTCATTAGCACTGCTGCCTCACAGCGCCAGGGACTGGGGTTCAATTCCGGTCTTGGGTGCCTGTCAATGTGGAGTTTCCTCTGCATGTTCTGGTTTACACCCAAAGGTGTGCAGGTTGGGACAATTGGCCATTCTAAATTTCCCATAGTGTTCAGGGATGTGTAGGTTAGGTATATTAGTTCGGGCAAATGTTGATTAATATGGTAGAGTAATGGATCTGCATGGGATACTCTTTGGAGTGTTGATGTGGACCAAGTTGCAAGAATTAGCAGCAATGCTGGGATTGGAACTGTTTGCTTCTGTGAGGAAAGGAGAGATAATTGCAGCAGTAGTTCACCAATTGAAGTTGCTAGTGAAACCATCAGATTCTAGAAATGGCAAAAAAATCAATTGCAAATGAAGCAGCTTGAGTTAGAGATGTGGTTTAAGTAAAGGGCAACAGAAATGAAACGTTTTGAGGTACGATTAGAGGGAAGAAGAGAGGGAAAAAGATAGCAAAGAAAGAAAAAGCGAGAGTGTTTGAATTTCAAAAACCGCCACTTAAAAAGGAAAGTCGGCTTAAAAGGCTGTAGATTAAGGCTGAGGGTAGGCTTAGGGAGGAAGAGAGTGAGGATGAGCAAGCCCCTGGTATTGAGAAGCCTAGTGAGAAACTATTTAAATATGTTCAATCATTGCGTAAATGTGTTGAGAAGGATGTGGAAGCATTTGTCATCTCACTTGAAAAGGTGGTTAAACAAATGCAGTGGCCAGTGGCAATGTGAGTTTGTTGATTTAAACGAAGCTTATGGGTAGGACTAGTGAGGTATTCGCATCACTGTCATAGGAAGTATCTGGGGATTATTAGTAGGTGAAAATGGCATTTAAATGGAATATGAGCTTGTCCCAGAAGTCTACAGACAACATTTCAGGAATCTGAGGAGGGACACTGATCAAACCTACATTGAGTTTGAAAGGATCAAACAGGGTCATTTTGATAAATGGACAAGAACTTTTAAAAATCGAGCAAGCATATGGAGATAATTATGTTGGAGAAACTCAAAATTTATTTACTGAAATAGCGCGAACTCATGTGGAAGAGCAGAGATTCAAAGCTAGCAGCTGAAGTGGTTGATGAATATGAACTGATCCATAAAACTCGGCTTCGCTTCCAGAATCAAAATCAGTCAATGAGGGAGACAAATTGGGGCAAAGAGAAATCTTCACGTGGAAAGGGAAAGGTAGATCTCAGTGAAGATCATAACTAGAACTTACCACAGGGTTTTAAAAAAAGGCACGCTTGAGGGGGACAAAGAAAATTAAAAGCTCCTGCGATTTTATTAGAATAAAGTGGGCCAAACAAAACCATAATATTGTTGGGCTAGGAGAAAGCCAGATATGGGAAAACCAGACAAGTGTGGAAGTTTTTTTGGACAAGTAACAAAAAGCACAAGGGAAGTTAGACAACTGCCTCAGAGTGTACACGATGATCAGAGGTTGATTTAGGTGGCAGTGCCAGGTATACTTAAAATATACATGCAACGGTAAAGTTTGTTCACATAGACCAAGAGTCATAGGTAAGGAGGTCGCAATATTAAGGGACACAGGATCCTCTCAGTCTGTAATTCTGAAGGATGAGGAGATAGGCACTCCTGAGAGACTATTGCCAGAGAAGGTACTGGTAACAGAAATCCATGGTGAGACAAGAAGTGGTCAATTATGTAAAGTGAGGCTAGAGAGTCCAGAGAAGTGTAGAGAATTTGTGGTAGGAGTACGAGCCAAACTTTCAGTTCCAGGAATACAATTGGTCCTTGCAAATGGTGTAGCTGATCCACTGGTAGGCGTACAGCCTACCGTAGTTGAAAAGCCAGGGTAGATGCAGGCAACTGAAGACCTGGAGAAAGTTTATCCAGGAATTTTTCCTGATTATGTGACCACAAGATCATAGAGGCACAATCTGAAGCAGGAGAGATCAAAATGAACAGATAATGATCTTGTGTTATCCTAAACTTTCTTTGATCAGATAAGTGGAACAGAGAAGGAGCAAATACTACCTTTAGCTCAACTAAACTGATTGAACTACAGCTTAGCAGAGCTAAAGACAAGGAGTTAAAGATAAGGAGTTAAAACAGTTATATCAAAAGGCATTTACAAAGAAAGAAAGCAAATGCAGTCATGCGTATTATTACTTAACAAATGATGCCTTACTGAGGAAGTAGAGGAAAATTCGTAGAGATTCATCAAATTGTCTTGCCAGTAGTGTATAGAAAGGAGATGCTGCAAGCGTCGCATGAGCTACAAATTGGAGGTCATTTAAGGGTGAGGAAAACACAGGATAAAGTACAAAGCAATTTACATTACATTGTGGAAACAGGCCCTTCGGCCCAACAAGTCCACACTGACCCGTCAAAGCGCAACCCACCCATACCCCTAACCTCGCACTACGAGCAATTTAGCATGGTCAATTCAACTGACCTGCACATCTTTGTGGCTGTGGGAGGAAACCGGAGCGCCTGGAGAAAGCTCACGCAGACACGGGGAGAAAATGCAAACCCCACACTGTTAGTGGCTGGAGGCGGGAATTGAACCCGGGACTCTGGCGCTGTAAAGCCGCAGTGCTAACCACTGTGCCACCGAGCCACCCGCATTCTTGTGGCCTGGACTACACGGGGATGCAGTTGAATTTTGCCAGACGGATCATGCATGTCAGCTGATCGGAAAACCAAAGGCAGTAATAAAACCTGCACCTTTAATACCTATTCCAGCATTTAAGGAACCATTCACAAGAGTTTTGATTGAATGCATAGATTCACGATCTCAAACAAAAAGTGGAAATAAATATTTATTATCAATAATGGATGTGTCGACTAGATTTCCATAGGCAAGCACATTACGCAACATCATAGCTAAAAGGGTTGGAGAAGAATTACCTAATTTTATTTCAGAGATACGGATTACCAATAGAGATCCCGTCAGATCAAGCATCGCACTTCACATCCAAACTATTCAAGGAGGTTATGGATAACTTTGGAATAAAGCAAATCAGATATACTGCGTATCATTTGCAATCACAGGGAAAGCTGGAGAGATGGCATCAAACACTGAAGACCATGTTAAGGATTTATGGTCAGGATTATTCAGATGATTGTGATCAGGGAGTTCCATTTGTACTTTTTTGCGATCAGAGAGACACCGAATGAATCAATCAAATTTAGCCCTATTGAATTAATCTTTGGACATGAAGTAAGAGGACCATTAAAGTTAATGAATAAGCCAGAATTCAGAGACCATCCAGTTGAACTTTGTGTCAAATTTAGAGGACGATTAAATAGAGCTGGAGAGTTGGCTAGACAGCATTTAAAAGTATCGCAGGCATACAAAGAAACAGGAAGCGGATAAGAAATCACAAATTCATAACATTGAAATTGGTTAAAAGGAATTGATGTTAATTTTAGTAACATGTCAGCCTTTAAAAGCAAGGTTTGGTGGACAGTAGCAAATTGAGAAGAAATTTAGTGAGGTGTACTACTTGATAAAATCTCCAGATGGAAAGGCATTTCCGGGTGTATCATGTGAATTTGCTAAAATGTATTTTCATAGAGAAGGAAAGCAAGATGAGAAGGTGTTAATGATTACAACACAGAAGGAAAAACCAAGTTCAGATGATTCTGAATGGGACATTCCTCAAATCAAGTTGGACAATGAGGAAGTTGTCAAAAAAATTGCGATAAATTATTGAGTTATCTTCCAGACGAAAATTGAAATGACCTGAAAGTGTTATAACTATCTCATGAGGACATATGCGGAAATAAATTGGGAAGTACTAATCTAATTGTGCATGATGTAGGTATAGAAGATGGGTTTTTTTCCGATTAAGCAAATTCCTTATATAAATAATCCTGTAAAATCGGCACAGGTTCAGAAGGAGATATAGCACATGCTCCAAGATGGCATAATTGAAGTAAGTCACCCATAGTCCTGGTGTCAAAGTCAGCTAGTACCCAATAATTATGTGTGGGCTACCGCAAAGTCAACGGCGTTACAGTGTCTGATGCATGTCCAATTCCATGGTTGGAGGACTGTGTCGAAAAAGTGGGACAGACAGCTTACATTTCTCAGTTGGCCCAGCTCGGAGTCTAATGACAAGTATCTCTGACAGAGAGAGCAAAGGCAATTTCAGTTCAAAGTCATGCCCTTTGGTATTAAAAACGTTCCAACCACATTTCAGAGACTGACTAATAAGGTCATTGCCGGATTACCAATTAGGGTGTTGTATATTGATGACATGGTGATTTTTAGTCATTCATGGAAGGAACATTTGCAGCATTTATCGAACTTGTTTGATCGACTTCGGAAGGCAGGTTAGTGGAAAACCTAGCTAAAAGTGAATTTGCCATAGCCTAAGTCACCGTTCTGGGCCATGTTACTGGACATGGACAAATGGCCCCACGATATGTGAAAATGAAAATAAATTTCGGACTTTCCCACACCATCGACTAAAAAAGCAGTACTATGGTTCCTGGGGTTAAGTAAATTATCGAATGTTTGTGCCAACGTTTAGCAGTGTTGCTGCTCTACTCACCGAATTGTTCTAAAAGGGCAAGAAGCGTCAGTGGGCAATGAACTATCAAAAGGTAATTGACAACCTAAAAACTTTGTTAACCACTGCCCCAGTATTAGCCACACGAAGTCTTTCAAAGTGGCTATTGATGTCAGTGATGTGGGTGTCGGTGCAGTGCTCCTGCAGGAGGATGACGAAGGAATAGAAAGACCCATTGGCTTTGTTTCCAGGAAGTTGAACGTTCAGCAGAGGTGGCGAAAGAGACTTTCAGCTTGGCATTGGCATTATAACATTTCAGTGTTTATATTACCAGCAATGCATCGGAGACCATCGTATACACTGATCACAACCCTTTAACATTTGTGGAAAAACTTAATGACTAAAATGCCAGACTTCGATGGAGATTATTGTTGCAGCCATTCAATTTGACAATTGTGCACGTGGCAGATGGCGACAATGTGATTGCCGAGGCGTTATTCAGACTCGAATGAGATACAGAAGCATTCGGTTCAGTGTGTACCACGGCCTGAATTTGCCTGTGGTTGTGTATATTTATATTTTATAGTTTGAATAGTGTATATGTGCTTTTAAACTACGAACCATGGCTTTCAAGGGTTAAAATGAAGCCATCTTTTGGTCTTGACAGTTCATGTTTTTAAGGAGGAGGTGACAAATCTACTCACCCTTATTCGAAAAGCTGTTCCTTCCCTCAAGGAGACTCTGCCCTTGACTTTTTTTTTCGGAGTGGCAATAAACCAGACATGACTCTGCTTAGTCTGGTCAATGCAGTCTCATTCAATGGGTGGGAATCACATAGCATCCCAGTCAGATCTGGAGTCAGGCAGGGGTGCCCTCTCTCTCCTGGCTTGTTTGTCAGCTGCGTCGAGCCATTTGCGAAGGATGCGAGTCTGAGAGGGATAACTATTCCTGGCAGCGTGTGCCTGCAGGTTAAGGCTTCCCTGTACATGGGTTATGTTGCCCTTTTCTGTTCGGATCTGCTTTCCGTGCACACACTGTTGTGCATATGTCACCAGTTCGAACAGCCCTTGAGGGCCAAGGTCAACCGAGGCAAGAGCGAGGCCATGCTCTTCGGGAACTGGGCCAACCAATCCTTCATCCCCTTCACCGTCCGGACTGACCACGTGAAAGTGCTGAGTATTTGGTTTGGAGGGGCTGGGGCATGCGCCAAGTCTTGGAGGAGAGTATCAAAAAAGTGAGGCAAAAATTGGGCAGATGGAAGCTATGGTCGCCCTCCATCGCGGGTAAAAATCTGGTCATCAGTTGTGAGGCACTGTCAATGTTGTTACATGTGGCACAGGTCTGGCCAGTTCCTAGAACCTGTGCCGCTGCAGTTACCCGGGCCAGCTTCCATTTTGTATAGAGATCAAAAATGGCCAGTGTCCGAAGGGACTCGATGTACAAAGCTCTGGGAAACGGGGGATAAACACACCAAATGCCACCCTCACCCTGCTGGCTACCTTTGTGTGTGGCTGCATGAAGGTGTGCGTGGATCTCTGGTACTCAAACACAAAGTGTCACTACGTACTGAGGTTCTACCTGTCCTCGGTGTTTCAAAGGATGGGCCTGGCCTCTCTGCCGCGCAATGCTCCGAGTAGTTAGACCGTTCCGTATCACCTGTCCTTCATGAAGAAATTTATGAAGAAAAACAACTTTGACCACAAGTCCAGACCACTACTCAAAGGAAGTCTGGAGACGAATGTCGTGGCGTTTGTCGAGTTTCGTCCCGAGCAGCTCCATGACGCGGGACTCTGTGGTCTACAGTCTGTTCCCCGGATCACACACCGAGACGGACATCAACTGTGCCTGGAGGATCATCAACTCCGTGAAAGACACTGTTTGGTCTGTCAGAAACCTGTCGATTTTCCAGCTGAAGGAGTTGACCCCGACTGAGTGTTGTGGACTGGCATATTCCACCGTCCAGGACGACGTGTTGAGGGACACGCTGAAGCTCGGGGCAGCTGCTGCCAAGGCGAGGTGGGGGAAGACCACCATGTAACATCTGCCTGTCAAAGAACAGGGGGCCCACGCAGTAAGTGGGCTCCGCTGACTCCTCAGCTAAACACATGTATGGTAAACGTACAGACCTATATATACAAATGATTAACTCAGATCTCTGTATGCAAAGAAATGGAAGGTTTACGTATGTATGGCGTGACCAATTGTACCTTTCATCAAATTTTTTTATGAATAAAGTATATTTTTGAAATGAAATACAAGTTTAGTACAGAGATGAAAATGTATGTCAGAACCCTTTGATTTATATGCAAACAAGTGAGATTTCAGGCCAAAGTGATCATGCTTTATAAGTGACCTGTATACTGAAAGGGGAGTGGTCAGCTCTCTCGCTCTCTGAACTGAGCTGAGCTTTTTTTTTTGTTCTTGAAGTTTAACAGGGAACTGTGTGGAAAACTCTCTCTCTTGTCTGCCCTTCGACTTCAACCTGTAAACATTTATACCGTTTTTTTTTCAGGCGAGTTTGCTTACTGGGACAGAACAGCATAATTATGGGTCGCGGGATAGTTTATTCTGTTCTTTGGGTTTCATTGTGTAATTTTGTGAATAATTTCTTTTTGGCGGTTTTTTAATCTAGTACTCAACCTAGCTATCTTACTCCGGTTAATTTTGACTGTCCACTTACCGAAACAAATTGCAAAACTACTTCTATGGCTGCCTGCTTAATAATGTTTTCAGTAGTCTGGCCTAGTCAATAACACGGGGGCTCTCGCTGTTTTGCTTGCATCATGGTTAGTCACAGGTGAGTTCCCAGAAGACTGAAGGTGAATAAATGTTGTGCCATAGAAGGGCTGCAAATAAAAACCTAGGAACTATGTACCAGTAAGTCTAACATCATTGTTGGGTAAGCTACTTGACAAAAACACACTGGACTTCATTTATTGGGGCATTGAGTGTAGAATGAGTGATGTTTTGTTGCAGTTATGCAGGACCTTCATGCGGCTGCATTGGAGTATTCAGTTTTGGTCACCTTTCTGTCGGAAAGATGATCTTAAACTGGAAAATGTGCACAAGAGAATTACAAGGTTGTTGCCAGAACTCAATAGTCTGAGTTGTAGGAAGAGTTTGGACAAGATACAACTTCATTCTTCAGAGCATAGGAGACTGAGGGGCAACTTTGTAGAACTGTATATATCATGAAAGGTATGGATAGGGTGAATGTACTCAGTCTTTTTCCCAGATTTAAGGAATTGAGGACTAGAGGTCTAAAGCGAATCATTTTACAGTTAGAGGGGAATGAATAAAAGGGAACCTGACGTGCAAACCTTTTAAACAGACAGTGGTATACATATAGAATGACTTGCAAGCTGAAATGGTTGAGCCGGGTACATTAAAAACATTTAAAGGGCATTTGGACAAATACATGGATAAAAAGTAATTAGAAGGATGGGGGTTAAGTGCATGGAAGTGACTTTTGAGTGGACGGACATTTTGAGCCAAAGGACTTCTCTCCGTGCTGTAGAACTCTATGACTCTGTAACCAGTTATTCCGTGGAACATTCTATAATGGACAGTCCCTGGAACATTCTATCCCTGACGTGATTTCTGAACAGACACAGTCAGTGAATTGAGCAAAAGATAACATCCCGATGGAAGAGATCCCATTCCAGAGAGAAGGAGACACTGTGTCGAAGTCATCCAGACAGTTAAACGGACGAATACATTTTCCTTTCATTTATATTTTTCACAACAGATGATCGATCACAATTTAGACTAACCGGCAAAAGTTTGAAACTCCTATTTGTCTTCAAGGAACTGCGAGAGAATCCTTCACCATCCGAATAAGGAATGGTACACAAGTGACTTGCGTCTGCTCTCGAGTGACTGAATGTGTGGGAATGTTCAAGAAATGATCTGCTGTCATGGATCTGTGCCTCTTTGTTTCGGGAGGAACGGTTTCTTGTGTTTTCTATTGCATTTGTGTAAATAATTCAGACCTTTCAATTTGTTATTTCAGTTCCAATTATTTTAATAAATCCCTGAAGGTGGTCACACATTTGAAAATCTCACTGGCTCCTCAATCAAACGGGTCACTTTGCCTCCTGCATGAAGTATAATTTGTTTGCTTTTCTTCCTCACAGTTAACGTGGTGACGATCTATGTTCTGCTTTATAAAGATTGTGGATTGTCTTCATGTGTCAAACGTTACCTGGCGGCTATGGCCATGGCAGATTTACTGGTCATTATCCTCGACTTGATATTGAGACACATTCCTATTGTTAATAAAGAACAGTTTTATTTCCTGAGGTCCATTCCCGTATGTAATATTCACGCCATCCTGCTTTATGCAGTCACTGACTGTTCTGTTTGGTTTACCGTCACTTTCACCTTTGATCGATTTGTGGCCATTTGTTGCCAGAAGCTGAAAAGTAAATATTGCAGTGACAAAACGGCGGCTGTGGTTCTGGGAGCAGTGACTGCGCTGAGCTGTATAAAGAACATTTTCTGGTATTTTATACTCACATCTAAATATCGCTTGGGGAACGACCCCCGGTTTTGTTTTGTAACAGGTGCTGTTGCCTATGCCAAGGTCTGGGCCATAATCGAGTTTTTCCACTACGTTCTCACCCCAGCTCTCCCATTTCTCCTTATTCTGTTGCTCAACGTTTTCACCATTAGACACATTTTAGTGACCAGCAGAGCCCGCAGGAGACTCCGCGCTCACACCAATGGGAACACTCAGTCTGACACAGAAATGAGAAAACGAAAAAAATCCGTCATTTTTATGTTTGTGATCTCGGCCAATTTCATCCTGTTATGGGCAATGTTAATGGTGTACTCTAAGTGGAGCCGGCTGCGGAATTTGGGGAACACAACTGTGAATCTCCATCCCTTTGTGCGGGAATTGGGCTTCATGCTGCAGCTGCTCAGTTGCTGCACGAACACTGCGATTTATGTCGTGACCCAGTCTAAGTTTAGACAGCAGCTGAAGAATGTGTTGAAATTCCCCTTCACCCAAATCCAGTCAGTCACACTCACCCATTAATCAATCCATCAAGCAATTTCCCATTTCAGGTGAATGTTTCAGCAATGGAGCAACTTGTCGCTCTGGTAGCAGACTGAGGTCAGTGATGGTATATCCTACCTTATCACATGGTGGAGGGGAGTGAGAGGGGATTTGGGCTATTTCAGGGACACATTTCAATGCTTTCCTCAACTCATGCACCACTGAGAAAAGGCACAATTCCATAGACTTTATCAGTGACTTCAATTTGTCATTAATAAAAATATTCATTAAAAAGTGGCAATCAGCACAGTGAACTATATTGTTGCTTGTCTTTGTGTTGAAGAATCTGAGCTGGAGAGAGACAGGTTCAGACACAATGGTTCACAGGCCATTGCTGGGGGAAAACGCGCGGCGGGTTCAGTGCCCTTAATTCTCAGGGAAGCGGAGGGGAACGGGCCCGAGATCAGGATTTGGGTTTCAGTGATTGTGTCTCGACTTTCACCTCTGGTGTTACAGACCCTGCTCCATTCTATTTTACTCTGACTCTTTCTTGCACTCTCTCTATCTTCTAATATCTCTCTCTGTCAGTTCCCTCAGAGTTGCCATTCCTCCGTGGGGATCGTTCACAGGCTGTTCCTTGCAGATCAAGCTGGTGAATGGGCGACAGTCTGATGCGAGGAAAACAGAATGGGGATAGGTTGACTGTCTATTGGGAGGAAGACAGAGAGAGAATGAGTTCACATGCCATTACTATGGGAACACAGTGGAATGGGTTCACAAATCGCAACAGTGAAAATAGAGTGAGGATGAGTTCACAATGTGTTACTCGGAGAAACAGCGGGCATGTGTTCAAATCGCCATTGCTATTGAAACAGAGTGGGTTGGCTCAACAGCCATCGCTAGGTAACTCAGCAGGCGATGGGTTCATGGACCACTGCTCGGGGATGCCAGCTCAATAGAGTTCATATGGCCCTGCTACAGGAACACCTGGTGCTTGGTTCCACAGTGATAAATAGAACAAAGCGGGGAAAGGTTCACATGTGGTTGATCAAAAAACAGTCGGGATGATTTTAAAGAGCGTCGATAGGAGAACAGCATGGGGATGTGTTCACAGAATATTGCTCAGGGAACATATTGGTGAAGGGTTCGCAGGACATTGCTAAGAGAACAGAGTAATGACAGGTTCACAGTGTAGGGATGGTTCACAGGCCGTTGCTGGGGAACAAAGTGGGGCGGGTTCAGTACCCATTTCTCATAGAACACCACAGGAATGGGTTTTCACGTCATTACTAGGGTTTCAGATTTGTGGTGAGTTCCACTGCCATTCCTGTAGGGAGGCCTGTCGTACAGCCCCAACACTGTCACTGCATCCATTTTATTCTGAGTTATGTCCTCACTATATTACCTCACTTCTTGAGATCCTCCAAGGTGCCCCCCTTCAGTGCAGCTATGATATCTTCTCTTACCAGTAATGGAACTCCTCTCCCTTTTACCTCTCTCTATACCCCGCCTTAAACATCCGTATCCTGTCATGTTTAGTTGCCAATGATGTCCATCCATCAACCAAGTCTCAGTAATCGCAATTACATCACACTCACAGGCACTAATCAAGCCGTAAATTCATCTGCCTTACTTACTACATTTCTCACATTATATAAATACATCTCAGACCACCTGTCCCTTTGTGTTCGTCATCTGCTCCCAGCCCACTCTTCCACTCAGTCACGCTGACTTCATTATCTCGTTCCTTACAGACTTTAGTGCTCCTTGTAAATAACTAATCTTCTCATTTGGTTCCCGATCCCTTGCCACGTAATTTTAATCCCTTTCCCAACAGCGTTAGCAAATGCACACCGTCGGACATTGGTTCGAATCCGGCCTAAGAGTAGACCATCAAATTTACAATTTCTCCATCACCCCAGAACTGGTCCCAATGACCAAAAAACTGCCAAAAATCTGAATCCCTCCATCTCGCAAGCCATGCCTCCACGCCATTCCGAGGGTAAAAGAGTCGGAATGCGTACATAAGCCATTGTTAGGAGAACTGAGAGGGGATTGGTTCACAGAGCATTTCTAGGAGAATAGTGTGCGGATGAGTTCACAGGATGTTGCCGGTGTAACACGTTGGAAATGGGTTCACTGGCTGTAGTTACGGGAAGAGTGTGAGGATGAGTTTGCAAGCCGTTACTAGGGGAGCAGTTCCAAGTCATTATAAGGGCAACAGACTGAGGATGGGTTTACAGGTCATTGCCAGGAGAACCAAGTTGTGATGCTGTTACAGGTCATTGCTCGGACCAGTTAGGGGGGATGTCGATAGGAGGGTGAAGGTAGGTGTTGATGGCGATAGGTCGGTGGGAATTGTGGAACAGATAAGTCGGAATGAAGATGAACAGGTAGATTAGCTCAATAAAGATGTTCCATCTCAGCAGGATCGATATAGGATGGGGTGGGGAGAAGGAAAATTTGGAAACTGGTGAAGTCAATGCTGAGGTCATCTGTTTGTCGGCTTCCAAGATGGAAGTCCTCTAGTTTGCAGATAGCCTTATGTAGATGGAGTAGGAGGCCCAGTTCGGATATGTCGTTAGGGGAGTGGAAGAGATAGTTCAAATGGATGGCCGCAGGAAGGTGGGTATCGTTGGATTCAGAAAAGTTTGCATTCGGTTTCTCTGATTTTGAGGAGAACACATTGAGTGCAATGGATGCAGTAAATACTGATCGAGGTTATGCAAGGAAATATCTGCCAGATGCAGAATTGTTCTTTTAGGGTCTATTATGGCGATGAGGGGGTATTGCTGGTGCAGGTTTGCACTTCGTGTGACAGCAGGAGAAGGTGCCACGTGTAGAGAGGGGAGTGGTGGGGAGTGTAGACATAACCAGGGAGTCACAGAGCACAATGCAGATAGGCATGCGGAGAGAAATATAGTTTTGGTGGTGTGGTGTGATTGGCAGTGTAGAAGACGGCAGAAGAAGATGTGGTGCACTTGGAGTATGATGTGGTGGAAAGTGAGTATCAGGGAGATATCATCTTTGATGGGGTTGGAGTATTGTAATTTGAGGACAGAGGTGCTGGAAATGGGGGAGACGCATTTGAGGACACCATTGGTCACTGGAGAGGGACAACTGATACATTTGTAGTTGGTGGACATCTGGGATGTCCTGGAGTGGAATTGCACATCCTGGGAAAGATATGGTTGAGGTGGACAAATTGGGATGAGTAGATCGTGTTTTTATAGGAGGAGGGGTAGTCAAGGTACCTATGGGTTTCTAGTAGATGTCCGTGATGTTGCTGGAAATGGACACGGAGTGGTTCAGGAAGTTGAGGAAGGTGTCAGAGATGGTCCACTGAAGTTTGAATTCAGGGTGGAAGGTCTTGATGCAGTTGATGAAGTTTTTAAGCTCCTTTTGGGAGCACGACACTGCACCAATGCAATCATTGATGGAGTGGAGGAAGAGATGAGGTTGGTGCCATTGTAGTGGTGGAGGGACTGTTTCAAGTATCGGAAGAATAGGCACGGATAGCTAGGTCACTTCCGTGTATGCACAGCCTCTTCTGGTTTGTAGGAAATGGATTATTGAAAGCAGATATTCATTAGGGGGAGGACAAGTTCCATCTATTGTTTGAGAGTATTGGTGGAAGGTGCCCATGTGGGTTGGCGGGAGAGGAAAAAAGCGGAATTCTTTTTGGCCTTCCTTATTGGGGAATATAAGTATAGAGGGACTGGATGCCCATAATGAAGGTGAGGTGTTAGGATCTTGGGAATCGGAGGTCAAGGAAGACGTAAAGAACATGGGTGGTCTCCCGAAAATATGTGGGGAGGCCCTAGACCAAATCGATATAAGAAGAGATCAGTTTGGAATTGAGAAAGAGGCACAGAAGACCAGATAGGTTTGTGGATTTTAGGTAAGAGAGAACCAGGTGGTGTGGTGCAAAACACAACAGACTTTCATCCCGAGGAAAAAGAAGTATGGGACAGAGAGGTCGAGGCAACCATAACTGGCCATGAAAGTCAAGGACATCAGAAAAGCAAAAGTCAAAGCACATAATATAGTGAAGGGCAGTAGGAAAGCTGAGGATTAGTAAGCTTACAAAGAGCAACTAAGAACAACAAAAATAGAAATAAGGATGCCAAAGATTAAATATGAGAGTAAGCTAGCCATTAAATGACGGAAGTCTGTCAGAGATTTCTTTTCGATTACATAATGTGAAAAAAAAGAGGCAAAAATGGAGATTGGGCTGGTGGAATATGATGCTGGAGAGACAGTCGTGGTGAACAAGGAAATGGCTCGGGTAATGTATTATGTTGTGTCAGTCCTCATGGTGGAAGAATCGACTAATCTGCCATAATATCTAGAGAGTGAGGGGGCTGAGCAGAATACGGTGGTTATCATATGGTGCTAGAAAGACTGAATAACCTGAAAGTGGATAAATCACCTGGAGCTGATGAACTAAACCCCAGAGATTTCATGGAGGAAGCTGAAGAGATAGTGGAGACGTTTGTGGTTTCTTTAAGGAATCATTAGAATCGGGGAGCGCCCAGAGGAGTGAAAACCGCTAACATGATACTCCTGTTCAAAAAGTCATTAAGGCAAAGGATGGAAAATGACAGATTAGTTAATTTAACCTCTTTAATCAGTATGATCCTGGAATCTACTGTGAATAATGAGATTTCTGAATGCTTGGAAGTGTTTGATCAAATAAGGCAAGGTCAGCATGGTTTCAGCAAGGACCTCATGCCTGACAGATCAGCCAGAATCCTTGAAAAAGTTGCAAGCTGGTTAGACCAGGGCCAGCAAATAGATCTTAACCATGTGGACTTCAAGAATGCCTTTGACAAGTTGTCGGACAGGAGGCTACTGAGTAAATAATGCCCATCTCATTGCAACAAAGTGCTAGCATGGATAAAAGCTACCACATCTTTACCACATTACCACAGCCATTTCTCTTTCCTCAGTGCCTGAATACAGAACCGACTGATCCTGCATGGACTCCAGACTACATTCAGACCAACACAATTTGGATCTGAACAGCATAGCCAGTACCAACTACAAATTCAAAACCTCCAGAAATGGTTCTCCTTCGGGAGCCTCCTCTCCACACTTGCTGACATGCGCCACCATCTAATCTCTCTACATTTAGCCCTGGCTCAGCTCATGGCCACACTGTCTCAGAACTGCAAAGGATCTCTTCCATCTTACATCTTCAGAAGAATTTGCACACTAAACAAATGCTTTAACAACACCATACTGGACATTACAAACTGAAAGTACAACAAACTTTCAAGTACCTACCTCAATGTTCCGGATTCATCGACCATTCCAGAAGCTTTCCCCAGCCACCAGAACAGCTCAGCCGCCATTAGCCATTTGGCCGGTACAGCCACCACCACCGTGGCGAACAATGATGTTACTTCCATCCCATCCGCCTGACCACTTGCAGCTGTGGCTGACCATGCCAACTCAGCGACTGACGGCCAGCCATCTGCCTCCGCGACCACTACTCGATCTGCCACCTCCACAACCGCAGTAAGATCCACCGCCGTCAAAACTAACGGGAGGCCCAAGTGGAAACATTACTTCTGCCCACCATTGTTCCTGCCACTTCTGCCCACACTGAAGCCATTCACCTGAACACCGCCGTCAGAATGGCTGACGACACGCATTCTGCCACTTCCGCCCCCACGGATCCCTCAGTCACATCTTGCACCCTTCCGACGGACAGGTTGAGTGTCACTTCGAAATGACGTCAGCCTCGGTCTGTTGACGACCAATCCTACACCAGTTTTAATGTCCATCCCTACACTCAGCTGCAGACTAGGTCTTAGCTCCCCGCCCTATGTTATGACCATCCCCACAGACCTCCTCCTCACTGAGGATGAATGATCAGTTCACATCAAAGGCCTCACCTTCATCCCCGTCCACTCCTGGATCAACGAATTCAACACGCACGTTGACACCGAACATGTCTTCCACCGCCTCCACCTCCAAGTGTACTTTTTTCACCAATACTCCTGCTTGCGTTCCGAGGGCCCCTTCTCTTGCCTCCAACACATCCCATCTGCCTGGACACCCCATGCTGGTCTGTTACCTGAACTCAATCACTTTATTTCAAACTGCTGCCGCAACATTGACAACCTCAACGTGTTCACCACCCTCACCCACTCCAACCTCTCACCATCACACCATGCAGACCTCCAATCCCTTTGCTCCAACTTCAACCTCACCATGGAATGAGCGGACGGCAAAAGTGGGGAGTAGTAGTAGTTTGGTGCACAGAAAAATACACCACTGAAGCCAGGCATCTGCTCAAAGACACTTCCTCCTACTGCCCCTTGACCATTACCTTACACCCCATTACGAAACCATCATATCACAGACCATACAAAACATCATCACCTCAGGGGATCTCCCCACCCACAGCAGCCAATCTCATAATCAAGCCACCCTGCACCGCCTGACCCATTCGTCTCGGCTTCCTTCTGCCCCACTGAACTCATCTCCACATACCGAGACACTGCCTTTTCACCCTAGGTCCACGAACTCCCCACATATATTCAGGACACCACCCATGTTCTCCACCTGCAAGACTTTCGCTTCCCTGGCCCCCAACACCTCATTTTCACCAGTGACATTCAGTCTCTATACACCACTCTCGGCCTTGATGAGGGACTCCAAGCCCACCAAGTCTTCCTCTCCTGGCGTCCCCACCGGTACCCCACCACGCACACACTCATTAACTGGCAGAAGTCGTGCTCACCCTCAACAAATTCTCTTTCGTATCCTCCCACTTCTTCCAAACCAAAAGAGTAGCCATGGGCACCTGCATGGACCCCAGTTATGCCGGTCTCTTTGTCAGTTGCATGGAACAGTCCATCTTTCCAGTTACACGAACACCACCCCACCTTTTCCTCTGCTACATTGATGACTGCATTAGCGCCACCTCATGCTCCTAAGAGGAGATTGAACAGTTCATCAAATTCACCAGCACATTACACTCCTACCTTACGAACACTTGGACCATCTCCAACACGTCCCTTCACTTCCTGGACATCTCCCTCTCTATCCACAGTGACCGACTCAACACGAACATGTTCTACAAACCGACCGACTCCCACAGCTACCTGGACTACAGCTTCTTGCACCCTGCCTCCCGTAAAAAATGCTATCTGCCAGGGTTGAAAGATTTGAGCTATGGAAGAGGCTGAACAGACTCGGGCTGTTTTCCCTGGAGCGTCGGAGATTGAGGGATGACCTTATAGAGGTTTACAAAGTTATGATGGGCATGGATAGGATAAATGGACAAAGTCTTTTCCTTGGGATCGCGGAGTCCAGAACTAGAGGACATAGGATTGGCGTGAGAGGGGAATGATATAAAAGAGACCTAATGGGCAACTTTTTAACGCAGAGGGTAGTACGAGTATGGAATGAGCTGCCAGAGGATATAGTGGAGGCTGGTACAATTGCAACATTTAAGAGCCATTTGGATGGGTATATGAATAGGAAAGGTTTGGAGGGATATGGGCCGGGTGCTGGAAGCTGGGACTAGATTGGGTTGGGATATATGGTCGGCATGGACAGGTTGGACCTAAGGGGCTGTTTCCATGCTGTACATCTCTGTGACTCTGTGATTCTATTCCCAATTCTACTGCCTATGCCGCTCTGCAGAATGACTGTTTCCACCACAGAACACACAAGATGGTCTCCTTTTCAAAGACGACAACTTCCCCTCCTGTGTCGTCGATCATGCCCTCCAGTGCATTTCGTCCAGTTCCTGCACCTCCCCTCTCACATTCCATCCCTCCCAACCGCAACAAGGACAGAATCCTTCTCCCCCAAAAACCACCGGATGCAATACATCATCTTTCGTCATTTCTGCCACATACAAACAGACCACACCACCAACACACCACTATCTGCTTTCCATAAGCTCCCTCCACACCTTATCAGGTCTAGGCCACCTACAAACCAACCCTACCCTCCTGGCACCTAAAGCTGCCATCGCAGGGTTTTCAAAACCTGAGCCCACACCTCCGTCCAAGGCCTCAAAACAGCCTCCGACATACATCATAGATTTCCTTGCACTTCCACACTTCATTATTGTACTCGTTGCTCCTGATGTGGTATCCTCTACGTTGAGGAGACAGGCCGGTAACTTGTAGAGTTCTTCTGAGAACATCTCCGAAACAACCCCAACAACCAACCCGACCGTCCCATGGCCGAACACTTCACCTCCCCCTCCCACTCCACCAAGGAAATGCAGGTACTGGGCCTCCTCCATCACTACTCCCTAACCACCCGAAGCCTAGAGGAAGAATGCACCAATATGGAATTCAACAGTTTTTCATTTCCCTTCCCCAACCCTATCTGAGTTTCAAACTTCCAACTCAGCACCACCCTCATGACCTGTCATATCTGTTCTGCTTCCTTCCCACCGAAACACTCCACCCTCCTCTCTGAACTATCAACATCACCACCACCTCCATATACCTTTTGACCTCTGAGCTGCCTTCATCCCAGCCCCACCACTCCCCTCCCATTTATCGCCCCACCCCTTTGGCTCACAGCCCATTCCTTATGAAGGACTTTTGCTCGAAACGTCAATTCACCTGCACTTCGGATGCTGCATGATCTGCTGTGCTTTTCCCGCACCACGCTCTAAACCATCCTCAATCACTTGCTTTTCTGTAGCTGTGACCCGACTTCTGGTAGGCACACTTTTAATTCCACTCTCCCATCTACCTCCCCCCCCAACCCCATTCATTTTGGAACATCTAAGTCGGGGAATATCCAACAACCATTTCTGCCCCTGTGACATGGAAGTCTCCATAATGGCCACAACATCATAATTTTAAGTACTGATCCATGCTCTAAGTTTATCACCCTTATCCCTCATTCTTCTTTCGTTAAAATACATACAGTTCAACCCATCACACTTATTGCAATTTTGCTCTATCAACGGTCTGTCCGTCCTCAGATGCTCTCTGTATGCTGTAACTGGCTCTTCACTAGCTGCTATATCCTCACATCCATAGGTCCGATTTCCAACACCTGCCAAAATAATTTAAACAAATCCGAAGTGCTTCAGCAAATTCCCACCTAGGATATTTGTGCTACTCCGGCTCAGATGCAACACGTCCTTCTATTCCTGGTCACATCTTCCCAAGAAGCTATCGCAATGATCCACACATCTCAAGTCCTCCCTCTGACACAAGCCGTGTAGCCAGGTTTCCTTACGTTGCCATTTCCACATAAAAAGTGACATTTTTCAGTTCTACTGGAGATTCACCAAGCTGAAATGCAACTTAGTATATTTTATTCACAACATCATAGAATCTTAGCCTGCTGGTCTAAACTCTTCACTTTTTGTTCTTATATTGTTGATCCCATATCCTCTTTGACAGGTCTCCTTTGCAAAATGTTGCAATATAAACTGTGTAATACATATTGAATGATGACTACTTTGTGCTACATTAAATATGAAATATTAAACAATTTTCTTGTGCATTTGGGTTTCTGTGATTTCAGTGAGTAGCTTTTCGGGGTTCCCAGTTCCTGACTTAACATTTTTTTTTGCTTTTGAAATTTCTGTTGATTTTATTTAATCATAGAATCAACCAGTAAATGATAAAAACTTCGGACCATCGAGGCTGCACAACTAAAACTACAGTCTATTAACTCAATTCCCACTTTACAGCATGTGATCCAAAGCCTTGAATGTTATAACTTACCATGTGCCCATTTAAGATTTGTTTTGAATGGTATGCAGTTTCTCTACTGCTCTACTAGGATGCACAACCCTCAAACCTCAAACAAATATAGCTGTTTGGAGCAAGCTGCCCGGCTTTCAGCACGACTCCAGACAACCCTGTACGGTCGACGCTGCAAGACGTGTCAGACAGTGAACATGGATGCGACCATTACACGTGGGGACAACTCTCACCATGTACGTGGCAAGTACTCATGTGAATCAGCCAACGTTGTCTATCTTATGCATTGCATATATGGATGCCCTGGGGCATGGTACATTGGAGAAACCAAGCAAAGGCTACGGCAACGGATGAATGGGCACTGCATAACAACTTACAGACAGGAGTGTTCCCTCCCAGTTGGGGAACATTTCAGCGGTCCAGGACATTCGACCTCGAAAGTTCAGGTGACCATACTCCAAGGCGGACTTTGGGACAGGCAGCAGCGAAAGGTGGTCGAGCAGAGGCTGATTGCCAAGTTCAGTACCCATAGGGAGGGCCTCAACCGAGACCTTGGGTTCATGTCACACTACAGTTGACCATCATTGCACTATACACCCACACGGACACTCCTACACACACACACACACACACACATCTACACAGACACGGACACAGACACTCACATACACCCTTACAGACACACACACTCCTACACTCACATGCATCCTCTCAGAGACTCAGACCACTCTACACTCACGCATACACACAAACACTCTCTCTCACAGACACTCACAACATCCCACCCAGACACACACACTCCTACAGACACACACTCCCACACACACAAGCACCCCCTCACAGATTTAAGACACTATACACTTACATACACACACATATACACACACTCTCACACTCACAACACCACAACCCAGACAGACAGACAGACACACATGAACACAAAGACCCACATGCAAATGTATACATTACGTTTGTGTGGTGAATTTGTACTTTCAGAGTTACATTGTACTTGGCTCAAAAACTCCATGAATTCGTGTAAGACTCTGTAATCTCACTTTTTAAATTAGAATCAATCTAAACATCATGGCATAGACAGAGAACACAGGGAGCTAACTCCTTCAACATATTGTCTAGCTAACACCAATGGTTACAGTTAACCTGAGAATGCAACTTTTAAAAAGAAGTTTTATGATTTACACATGAAAGAAGTGAAATATCATGGTGTTCGAACAGTTGAAAGACTCCACAAACAATCAAGGTATTTTTCAATGTATAATTTCAGTTACATCACATTGTAAACTTTTGCTATAAATTCTGTGTCTTTCAATTGTGTCCTCCACAACCACCTGATGAAGGAGCGGCGCTCAGAAAGCTCATGTGCTTCCAATTAAACCTGTTGTACTATAACCAGGTGTTGTGTGATTTCTAACTTGGCACGTTCCCCGATCACCCTCATGAAGCCCCTCTTCTTATGCATAAGTGCTTTACATTTCTTTGTACCACTAATATATTTTATTTTTGTTTATCCGAGATTCTTTCGCAAATCAGCAATGTACATCATAGGTCTTTGTCGATATGAATAGGTCTTACTTTTGTTTTAGATTAATATGAAATTTAGCTGGATGATTTAGCATTCTGGGACATTGTGACCGTTGTTGATCAGGTAGTACCGGATAAAGGTGAACCGATTACTAATTCAATTGATTTAAAGTACGCTGGCGGGAGACAGGAATGCTGAGGGATGCGTCATCAAGGGGTGACAAATTAATGATCTAGAAGAGGCAGTAAATGAGTCAGAAGGGTCCAATGACGATAAGCCAGTTCCGCTCAAGCAAAACTGAGATCGTTAAAGATTGGACGATGAATATTTTCAACCAAACGGTTCTGAATGACAAGGGCAGATTACTTGATTTTGCAAGTGAACAGACTGGGATTGAAGTCATTCGTATATCTGAGGGGAAATAGATGGATTGACAGGTCAATCTTCCAGAATATTGCTCTTCAGGTGCGACAGCGAAGCAGTAAAACTCAGAGGAAAATTCATAATATTGATCAGTGATATATTTCCACGGTACAAAATGATACGTGGCTGCGCAGCTGGTGTAGGAGGGAGGGCTTCAGATATGTAGATAATTGGGATGTCTTCTGGGGAAATTGGGACCAATACATGAAGGATGGGTTGCACATGAACTGGAAAGGGACTAATGTGGAAGGTTTGCTCGAGTTGTTCTGGATGGTTTAAGTTGATATGACGGGGGGTGAGAACCTGAGCTATATACCGGTGGTGAGCGTTGAAAGAGATGAGGCAATAGCAAGAGGTAGGGCAGCCAGTGGGCAGGAATTTCCTGGGAAAGAACCAAGGGATCGGTTAAAGTGTGTTTGCTTTAATGCAAGGAGTATCAGGAATAAAGGTAATGAGCTTAGATCAGTACCTAGTGCTATGATGTTGTGGCTATAACAGAGACGTGGGTTTCTCAGGGCCAGGAATGGTTGCTGGATGTTCCAGGCTTTAGAACATTTAAAAATAATACAGAGGCGTGAAAAGAGGAGGGGGTGTAGCACTGCTAATCAGAGGGTATCACAGCTCCCGAAGCTTCCATTGTCGACGAGGGTCTGAGAGCAGTCACCTCATTGGGGTTTACTACAGGCCCCTCAATAGCAGCAGGGAGATTAAAGAAAGCATAGGTCAGCAGATTTTGGAAAATTGTGAATGTGGGAGGGTTGTTGGAACGGGTGACTTTAACATTCCCAGTATTGAGTGGAACCTCCTTCGAGCAGATTGTTTGTAAGAAGCTGTTTTGTAAAGTGTGTTCAGGACGTTTCCTAACTCTGTACGTTGACAGGCCGAAGCGGGGCGAGGCCATTTTGGATTTGGTGCTCGGCAATGAGCCGCGGCATGTGTCAGATTTTGAGGTGGGAGAGCATTTTAGTGATACTGACCACAACTGCCTCACATTCTACATAGTTATGGAGAAGGAGAGAAGCAGGCACAATGGGAGGATTTTTGATTGGGGAAAAGTATCTAATATCACATATGATACTATCAGATGTGCGTTGAGAAGAATGGACTGGGAGCAATTGTTCCATGGAAAGTGAACTGTCGACAGGGGGAGACTGTTTCAGAAGCATGCTTACTTGCTCCTCAATGGTTTCATTCACTACAAGGTCCTTTTTTATATAGTAAAGACAGAGCAAAAAGCTCATTTCGGGCTTCCCCTATCTCCTCAGACTCTGTACACAAGTTACCTATGCTCGCCCTGATCGGCCCTACTCTTCATTGATCATGCTCTTATTCCTCACATACGTGTAAAATTGCATTTGGATTCTCCCTAATCCTTCCTCTGTGTTCCTCTGAGACCGGCAAGAAGGGGTAGGATAAAGTAACCTTGGATGACGACAGCGGAGGAACTTCTCATCAAAATAAAGAAGGCAGCTTACGTCAGGTGGCAGACACAAGGGTGACAGACAGCCGAGGAAGGAGCTCAAAAATAGTATGAGGAGAGCCAGGAGGGGGCAAAAAAGGCTTGGCAGGAAGGATTAGGGAGAATCCAAATGCAATTTTACACGTATGTGAGGAATAAGAGCATGATCAAAAGAAGAGTAGGGCCGATCAGGGCGAGCATAGGTAACTTGTGTACAGAGTCTGAGGAGATAGGGGAAGCCCGAAATGAGCTTTTAGCTCTGTCTTTACTATATAAAAAAAGGACCTTGTAGTGAATGAAACCATTGAGGAGAAAGTAAGCATGCTGGAACAGATAGAGATTGAGGAAGCTGATTTGTTGAAAATTTTGACAAACATTAAGATTGACAAGTCGACAGGGCCAGATCAGATTTGTCCTCGGCTGCTTTGGGAAGCGAAAAACGTGACTGCTTCGCTGCTTGCGAAGACCTTTGCATCCTAGCTCTCCACCAGAGTCGTAAATGAGGACTGGAGGGAAGCAAATGCAATTCCTCTCTTCAGGAAAGGAAATAGGGAAATCCCTGGCAATTACAGACCAGTCAGTCTCACATCTGTCGTCTGCAAAGTGTTAGAAAGCTTTCTGAGAGATAGGATTTATGACCAGCTGGAACAGCTCGGCTTGATTAAAGGCAGTCAGCACGGCTTTGTGAAGGGCAGGTCATGCCTCACAAATCTTATTGAGTTCTTTGAGGATGTTATTAGACACGTTGATGAGGGTCGAGCGGTGGATGCTGTGTTTCTGGACTTCAGTAACTATTTAATAAGGTTCCTTATGGTAAGCTCGTTCAGAAGGTCAGCAGAAATGGAATACAGCGAAAGTTAGCTCTCTGGATACAGAATTGGCTGGTCGACAAAAGACAGCGCGTGTTAGTGGAAGGAAAATATTCTGCCTAGAAGTCAGTGGTGAGAGGTTTTCCACAGGGCTCTGTTCTTGGGACTCTACTCTTTTTAATTTTTATTAATGATTTGGATGAGGAGATTGAAGGATGGGTTAGTAAGATTGCAGACGACAAAAAGGTTGGAGGTATCATTGACAGTATAGAGGACTGTTGTAGGCTGCAGTGTGACATTAGCTAAAAATGTATTGCTGGAAAAGCGCAGCAGGGCAGGCAGCATCAAAGGTGAAAGGGCTTATGCCCGAAACGTCGATTCTCCTGCATCTTCGATGCTGCCTGATCAGCTGCGCTTTTCCAGCAAAACATTTTTAAGCTCTGATCCCCAACATCTGCAGTCCTCACGTTTTCCCTGCAGCGTGACATTGACAGGATGCAGAGATGGGCTGTGAGGTGGCAGATGGAGTTCACCTGGATAAATGCGAAGTGATGCATTTTGGAAGGTCGAAATTGAACGTTGAGTGCAGGATTAAATAGAGGATTCTTGGCAGTGTGGCGGAACAGCGGGATCTTGGTGTGCAGGTAGAATATATCACTTAAAATTGCCACCCAGGTGGACAGGGTTGGTAAGAAGTCATATGGTGTGTTGGCTTTCATTAACAGGGGGATTGAGTTTAAGAGCCGTGAGATCTTGTTACAGCGACACGGTGGCATAGTGGGCGACACGGTGGCACAGTGGTTAGCACTGCTGCCTCACAGCGCCAGAGACCCGGGTTCATTTCCCGCCTCAGGCGACCATCTGTGTGGACGTTCTCCCCGTGTCTGCGTGGGTTTCCTCCGGGTGCTCCGGTTTCCTCCCACAGTCCAAAGATGTGCAGGTCAGGTGAATTGGCCATGCTAAATTGCCCGTAGTGTTAGGTAAGGGGTAAACGTAAGGATATGGGTGGGTTGCGCTTCGGCGGGGCGGTGTGGACTTGTTGGGCCGAAGGGCCTGTTTCCACACTGGAAGTAATCTAATCTAATCTAGGCTCTATAAAACTTTGGTTAAACTGCAATACTGTGTCCAGTTCTTATCGCCCTATTATAGGAAAGATGTGGATGCTTTGGAGAGGGTTCAGAGGAAGTTTACCAGGATGCTGCCTGGAATGGAGGGCTTATCTTACGAAGAGAGATTGACTGAGCTCGGACTTTTTTCATTGGAAGAAAAGAAGGAAGAGAGGGGATCTAATTGAGGTGTACAAGATAATGAGAGGCATTGATAGAGTTGATAGCCAGAAACGTTTTCACAGGGCAGAAATTGTTGACAAGAATGGTTATAGTTAGAAGCTGTTTGGCGGAAAGTATAGAGGGGATGTCAGAGGCGGGTTCTTTTCGCAGAGAGTTGTGAGAGCATGGAATGCGTTGTCAGCAGCAGTTGTCGAAGGAGATTATTGGGGATATGTAAGAGAGTTCTGGACATGCATATGGTCACAGAAATGTGAGAGGTCGTACATTAGGTTTACCTCACATGAGAATTGATGGTCGGCACAACATCGTGGGCTAAAGGGCCTTTTCTGAGCTGTACTGTTCTATGTTCTATGTCTATGTTCTATAACCAGGAGTTCACAACTCCATTATAATCAAGATTGTTAAGGAAAATAACTGACCAGAAACGACCTGAACTCAAGTTCTAAGTTAGGGGAAAGTGGATTTAAATAAGGTTGTATGAAGTGTGGTCAGGGTAGATTGGGAGAAGACATTTTTCAACAAGTCTGTGTCAGAATTCTGGAACATTTGAGAACTAAATAGAGAATACAGAGCCATGACGTTCAAATAAATAAAAACCCTGGAACATTCAAAACCAGTGCGTTAGACACACCAAGCCTCATCAACAGCACCGTGGGCAGAAAACAGCAGAAATTGTAAAGGGGTACCAAATCAATAAGCGAAACTTAACAATGAGATAACAGAAAAAAAGAAACACAAAAGAATAATGTCTGCAAAAATAAAGGGATGCCAAAGAATTTTTTATTACAACTTTCAGGATACAAAAAAAAACAGAGAAAGCACAGAGTCCCTTAAGATCACAGTGGTAATTCATGTCTGGAATCAGATGAAGGAGATAGTATCCTCAGTGCATGCTTTGTATCAGCATCACTCGTGTGTAGAGTGATATGAGACAGAAATCGGTAAGACAAAGCGGGAGCAAAAGTCAAGCTGTAGGGGATTCCATAATTAGAAGGATAGAATTGATTATAAGCAGGATTTCAGGTTTAATATGGTGTGTTAACTACACAGTGCAAGAGTGAGGGACATCGCAGGCCACCTTGAAATAATATTGGAGTGGGAGAGGGAGGATCCAGTTGCTCAGATCCATGCTGGGACAAACAATATATATTCAAGGTTAGGATGACCTGTTTGATGATTATCAAGCACTCGGAAGAAAATTTAAAAAAAGATACGCAAGGGGGATAATCTCCAATTATTATCCGAGCCCCGTGCAAATTGGTTTAGCAAGGACAAAATTAAAGAAGTAAACACGTGGCTTAAGGAGTGGTGTGGGAAAAAGGGATTCTATTTCATGCGGTATTAGCATCAGGTTTGAAAGGGGTGGAATCTGTACTGATGGGAAGATCTCCATCCGAACCAAACTGGATCCAGTGTTCTAGCAGAAAGGATAAACAGAATGGTCACGAGGATGTCAAACTAGGGTGAATTGGCAGGAAGGGAAGGTGAAAATGACAGGAAGTATGATGGTAAATAAAATGGAAAGCAGCAGGTTTGCATATGTACAGGAGGCTTTAATCACATGGCACACTATGAAAGAAGTTAAAATGAAGGATAACTCAGGAGATATTATTAATAGAGATGTTAGAATTCAAAAAGAATTAATAACAGCGAGCATGGCGTGGCGCGGTGGCTCAGTGGTTGGCAATGCTGCCTCACAGCATCGGGGTCCCAGGTTCATTTCCAGCCTTGGGTGACTGTCTGTTTAGAGTTTGACAGTTCTCCCCTTGTCTGCGTGGGTTTCCTCCGAGTGCTCCGATTTCCTCCCACAATCCAAAGATGTGCAGTTTAGATGAATTGGCCTTGCTAAATTATCCATGGTGCGAGATATATTAGTCAGAGGGAAATGGGTCTGGGTGGGCTACTCTACGGTGGGTCGTTGTGGACTTGTTGGGCCGAAGGGCCTGTTCCACTCTGTAGCAATCTAATCATAAAGGTACTTTACCTGAATTCTGATAGCATTTTAAAAAGGTTGATGAGTTAATGCACACATCATTGTGAATGACTATAATTTAGTAGCCATTACAGATACATGCTGCCAGATGGTCACATCTAGGAGTTAAGTATCCAGGGGTATCAGAGTATTTGGAAGGACAGACAGAAAGATAAGGGAGGTAAACTTAGATCTCATATTTAAGGATGACATCAGTGAGGTGGTGAGAGACGATGTAGGTTCTGTGGAGAATAACGTTGAATCCATGTGGGTGAAAATTAGAAATTCCAACAAGAAAAAGTCACTGATAGGTGTAGTCTGTATGCGACCAAATAATAGCATCACATCACAGCGGGCAGTGAACAAAGAAATAACTAATTAATGTAAAGATAGTACAGCAATTACCACGGATAGTTGTAATTTTCATGGCGATTGGTCGAATGAGCTGGAAATGTGTTGCTGGAAAAGCGCAGCAGGTCAGGCAGCATCCAGGGAACAGGAGAATCGACGTTTCGGGCATAAGCCCTTCTTCAGGAAAGAGGAATGTTTGTCCAGCAGGCTAAGATAAAAGGTAGGGAGGAGGGAATTGGGGGAGGGGCGTCGGAAATGTGATAGGTGGAAAGAGGTCAAGGTGAGGGTGAAAGGTCAGACTGGGGTGGGGGCGGAGAGGTCGGGAAGAAGATTACAGGTTAGGAAGGCGGTGCTGAATTCGATGGATTAGACTGAGACAGGGTGGGCGGAGGGGAAATGAGGAAACTGGTGAAATCAGAGTTCATCCCTTGTGGTTGGAGGGTTCCTAGGCGGAAGATGAGGCGTTCTTCCTCCAACCGTCGTTTTGTTGTGGTCTGACGATGGAGGAGTCCGAAGACCTGCATATCCTTAGTGGAGTGGGAGGGAGAATTGAAATGTTGAGCTACAGGGTGGTTGGGTTGGTTGGTCCGGGTGTCCCAGAGGTGTTCTCTGAAACGCTCCGCAAGTAGCCGGCCTGTCTCCCCAATATAGAGGAGGCCACATCGGGTGCAGAGGATGCAATAGATGATGTGTGTGGAGGTGCAGGTGAATCTGTGGCGGATATGGAAGTTTCCTTTGGGGCCTAGGAGGGAGGTGAGGGGGGAGGTGTGGGCGCAAGTCTTGCACCTCCTGCAGTTGCAAGGGAAGGTGCCGGGAGTGGAGGTTGGGTTGGTGGGGGGTCTGGATCTGACGAGGGAGTCACAGAGGGAGTTGTCTTTACGGAATGCTGATAGGGGAGGGGAGGGAAATATATCCTTGGTGGTGGGGTCCGTTTGGAGGTAGCGGAAATGACGGCGGATGATGCGCTGTACATGGAGATTGTTGGGGTGGTCGGTGAGGACCAGTGGGGTTCTGTCCTGGTGGCGGTTAGAGGGGCGGGGCTCAAGGGCGGAGGAGCGGGAAGTGGAAGAGATGCGGTGGAGGGCATCGTCGACCACGTCGGGGGGGGAAATTGCGGTCCTTGAAGAAGGAGGCCATCTGGGTTGTGCGTTTTTGGAACTGGTCCTCCTGGGAACAGATGCGGCGGAGTCGAAAGAATTGGGAGAATGGGATGGCGTTTTTACAGGGGGCAGGATGGGAGGAGGTGTAGTTCAGGTAGCTGTGGCAGTCGGTCGGTTTGTAGTAGATGTCCGTGTTGATTCGGTCGCCTGAGATAGAATTAGAAATGTCGAGGAAGGGGAGGGAGGAATCTGAGACTGTCCAGGTGAATTTGAGGTCGGGGTGGAAGGTGTTGGTGAAGTGGATGAACTGTTCAACCTCCTCGTGGGAGCAAGAGGCGGCGCCGATACAGTCATCGATGTAGCGGAGGAAAAGGTGGGGGGTGGGGCCAGTGTAGTTGCGGAAGATGGATTGTTCCACATATCCTACGAAGAGGCAGGCATAGCTGAGGCCCATGCGAGTGCCCATGGCTACTCCTTTCGTTTGGAGGAAGTGGGAGGATTGGAAAGAGAAGTTGTTCAGGGTGAGGACCAGTTCAGTCAGTCGAAGAAGGGTGTCACTGGAAGGGTACTGGTCGGTGCGGCGGGAAAGAAAGAAGCGGAGGGCTTTGATTGGTCGAATGAGGCCAGTCAGGATAGCTTTGAGGAGGAGTTTATTGAATGTATTTGCAGTAGCTTTCCTGAAACATTATGTAATGGAAACACCGAGGGAACAAGCTATCCAAGATCCGGTCCTATGCAGTGAGATACTAATAACTAATGATCTCATAGTTCGGAATCCACTTGAAAGGATCGATTGGTTGAGTTTAGGTTACAGATGAAAAGTGAGAAATTAAAATCCAATACCAGGTTATGTATTAAAACAAAGGATACTACAATAGGATGAGGGAGCAAATAGCTAACGTACTCAGGAAGCAAAGACATTACGGCCTACCCGTTCTTCTTGAAAATGCTCAATAGGTGGTTTTCTTCTGCTTTTTGTACTTCCTCAGTGCGTCAGAATGTGGTGGCAAATTGACCTAATGTTCTCATGCAGTTTCGTTTGCGGGTGTCGGAATGATTGCTTCTGTAGTTGAGTATTTGGATCGCATGTGCCATTTTCCTGTAGACGCTTGCTTGAAGTTCTCCAATGACTGTTCGCTGTACAATGCCATCTGAGAATAGCAGTTTGTTGTTGTTTTCTTCCTTTTTTATGAATCTTATCCCAGTAATGATGTTATTGACCGTCTTGAAGATTTCCTATAACTTGTTCTGTTGAGCAATTACAAAGATGTCATCTTTGAAAGGGAACCGAAGTTTGGGTTGGATGGTTGGCAGAGCTGTTTGTTCAAGTCTCCGTATTACCGCTTCTGCCAGGAAGTCTGATGTTGGTGATACCGTTGGTGTTTCTTTTATTTGCGTGTAGGTGTTGTTATTGAAAGTGAAGTGAGGAGAATTCGTTCTTAGCAGCATTAACAAGAACTGCCAGACACTGAAAAGGCCGCCTTAGTAGGAGGATATAATTACGACTTCAAATAACCGAAAAAGGAGAATTTCTAAGCACCATTAGACGCAACACTGTAAGGCCAGGAACTCACGCAGGAAATTCAGCAAACCATCAGACAGACAGTTGCAACAATATTAAGCAGGACAAAGGAAAGAATCACATCCAATCCTCAAGAAAGGAAAGCAATAACATTACCAAAGAAGACATAAACATCGTAATCCTATCCACAGAGAAAAGACGCTGGACAATCGTTTTAAACAAATCAGATGACGATGAAAAAGTGAACGCACTGCTTGCAGATACGATTACTTACCTACAGGTGACAATAGATCCATGCCCAATACGAGATAACTGAAGCTTAAGGAATCAGGAGGATTTGATAAGACCGAGTTCGAAAAGAAAAAGAACCAGACGGATTCAACACGCC